>NW_004524796.1:1972889-1978367 GCF_000260255.1 Octodon degus
AAAAAAAAAAAAAAAAGCATAAGCAGGGGCCAGGGAGATGGTTCAGTAGAATAAGCACTTGCCTGGCAAGCCAGGGGCCTGATTTCAATACCCAGTCCAGAAAAAAAAAAAAAAAGCATAAGCAACAAAAACAAATATAGATAAATGGGATTATATAAAATCATACATCTTCCACACAGCAAACAAAACAATTGATAAAGAGACAACCTGTGGAATTGGATAAAAGATTTACAAATTCTATACCTGGCAATCACTTTATAGCCCAAATATATAAACAGGGGCCGGGGAGATAGCTCAGTAGAATAAGTGCTTGCCTGGCAAGTGCAAAGGCCTGAGTTCAATCCCCGGTTCTGCTCAAAAAAGAAGAAAAAAGAAATTGCCAAATATATAAACAATTCAAAGAACTCAACAACAAAAAGACAGCTAACCAATTTTGTAAAAATTGCCAAAAAGGCCTGATTAGCCCTGACTCAAAAGAAGACATAGAAATAATGAAAACATACACAGCAGGCACAGGAAAGTGAGTCAGCATCAGCGATCATCAGTGACACATAGATCCAAGCCACTGTTAGACGTCGCCTCACACCTGTTCCAACAGTTCTTATGAAAATGGAACAAGGATTGATAAGGATGTGCAAAGAGAACCCACATACACTGTCAATGGGAATACACCATTATGAACAATAATATAGCGATTCCTCAAAAATTAAAACAACTATCGTACAATTCAGCAACCACAATATTGAGTATATATGGGAAGGAAATGAAATAGCTGTACTGAAGAGATATCTGCCCCTTCGTGCTCACTACAGCATTATATACAATAGCCAAGATACAGTGGAAGAAACTGTGATATAAATACACACAACAGAATACTATTCAGCCATACAAGTGAAATCCTGTCATTTTCATAAATGTGGATAAATTTTGAGGAGCTTGTATGAAATGAGGTAAGCTAGCCACAGAAAGTCAAGTGCCACATTATTTCACTCATGTGTAGAATGCAAAAGGGATTGCTCTCAGATAAGTACACAGTATAATATAGTATGGTGCTTATAAGAGGTTAAGCTGTTGGGGGTGAAGAGTGAAGATAAGAAGTTGATTAAAGTCACATAATTTCAGCTGGAGTTGGGCATAGTGCAACCTGGTTTCAAAAAAACAATCCAGTTGGAAAGAAGAAAAAATTTCTGGAAGTCTGCCATACAGTAGGTGATTTTAGTTACAGATGGTATATTATATCTTTGAGAACACACAGGGTGGATGTTTACTGATATTACTGCTAAACATGCTTCAAATATGAGGTAATGCATTTGTTGATTAGCTAAACTTAACCATTTTACAAGCACATGTACTTTAAAATATAAAATGCAATATAAACATGTATGGTCAGTGGTCAATTTTTAAACAAAGAAGATAGGAAATGGTAGTATGGTGGTCTTGTCTCTCTCCATACAAAAACCTATAAGACAATAAATAAGCCAGCAAATTCAGCATGCAAAACAAAACAAGGTAGCCTCACCTCCCAAGAAAAGTCCTAGAGCCGGTATCATGAATTTCCACATAGTCACTTGTGCAATTGTAATGAAACTGCAGATGAAATTCATCAAACACCAAACGGATCAGTTGACCAGGCTGGACTAATATATTCCAGGTACAGGTAACACCACTGGGGTAAACATTTGGATGACCAGGACTTTTAATAATTCCAGATGCCGTGGTAAGAGTTCCTCCACACACTGTTAAAATAAAAATAATTATAATTACCAAAGCAGGTAATCAACAATCCACCTGGACTGTAAAATAAAATATGCCAATTATTTCTCCTTACAATCTCAAAGGAAAAATGTCATTTTTTTATCTGCCATGTAAATGTAAGTTAACTTTTCTTTTACTAATAGATACAACTAACAATATGATTGAAAATACACATTTTGTCTTTAAGCATTCTTAAAATTTTTCAGAGTACACATGAATTTTATATAATTTATTTCTGTTGTTCCTTTATTGTGATAGGAAACTAAACGGAAGACAATGAGGCCATCTCTTACCCAAATCCTGAGCACCGAACACAGCCATAAAACCATGATTTTCAAGGGAAGAACTCTTCACAAATGTGACATAGAGAACATTGTGCACAGATGTTATCAGTGAAGGGATCTGGTTACCACAATACTGAGTATTTTCAGAAGCACCCAAAACGGAACTGCTACCAATCTAAAGTAAAACAGACATATTAGGTTTATTTTGTTAGGCATTTATTTTACCAAGCTACTTTGAAGATAATTATGTCTGAAATATTTATATTAACATAGTAAAAATCAATTTGAGAATATTTCCACTGCTTCACGAGAAATCCATGCCCATCACTGGTCATTCTCCATTACCCTGAATAAGAGACACAGGCAGCCACTGTGCCACTCTCTGTCCCTCTAAATTATCTATTCTGGGTACATCATACAAAGGGAATCATCCAACATGTGGATTTTTGTGATTACCTTCTTTCAGATTGTATATTTTCAAACTTCAACCATGTTGAAGCATCAATTGATACCTCATTCCTTTCTAATGCCATTTCATTGTATGACTATATTCTGTTTAGCTTATTCAGTTATCAGTTGATGGGGATTGGTTTCCATTTTAAAATAATGAATAAAATTATGTTTTAGATATAGACTGCAGGTGTAGACATACATTCTCATGTCTCAGCAGTAGGGCTTTTGGACAGTGATGGGATCATGGTGGCTCTCTATTAAGCTGTGGAAAATCAGGAGCTGAGCATAAGCCTTAGAGGCAGACATGGCTGGCTTGGAAGGACACTTCTCTCTCCCTCACTCTACCTTTTGCTCCCCACTTCCTGACCTCCTCACCATGGCATAAACTGCTTTTATCTGCCCGGCTCCCTCACCATGCCATGCTGCTTTGAAGCCTGCCAGTCACTGTTGCACCCCATGAATTGGAGCCCAAACACCCCTCCTCCTGTGTTACAGAGGTGGGCCTGTGTCTCAGAAATGCATCTTTAGGACTTATAATCATTTTACGTGCTGTTTACATCTCTCACCAGGAATACTGAATTCTTTTAATGTTTCTAATAGTAGGTAAGAATAGGTCTTACACTTCTTATGCGAGATATATTCCTTAACAATTATTGTTTTGATGCCACTGCAAATGAAATCATTTCCTTTAGCTTTCACTTTCAAATTCTTCACTGCTAATATATTACAAAAGGAATTAGTTTCAAATTTTGATCTTATAACCTGCCACCTGCTGGATTGATTAGTTCTACTAGTTCTTTTAATGCGTGTGGATTCCTTGTGAATTTCAGTTCATGCAATGTGAGTAGAGATAGTTTTGTTCCTTTCTTTCCATTCAAGATGCATTTGATTTCTTTTCCTTATTTAATTGCCCTAGCAAGAATTTCCAGTACAGTGTTCACCTGAAGAAACAGAAATCTTTGCCTCTTTCACTGATCATTAGGGCAACGCGTTTAGTATTTCATCATTAAATGTTTTATATGTGGGAGCTTTTTAGATGCCTTTCTACAGGAAGGAAATTCGTGTTGAAAATATTTGGATTTTGCCAAATGTTTCTTCTGTATCTATTCAGGTGCTAATATTGTTTCTATCTTTATTTTATTGATGTCATGTATCATATTCATTGATTTTTTTTAATATCAGAACAACCTAGACTTCCTGGCAGAAGCCCTACTTGTTCATGGTACATAATTCTATCTATATGCTAGATTTAGTTAGCTAGTAGTTTGTTAAGAATTTTTGTCAATATTATTAAGAGACAACAGTTTATCCAAATGACACTCTTTCACATAATTGATTTGAGCACAACATGACATCATTTTTAACAGCATATAACAAAATATAAATGCTGGAAGGCCTTTCACACTTACCTCAACATAATCTGTGTTACAGAGGTTGAAAGTTCCAACTCCAAAGCCAGTAAAGTTGAGAAGCACTACTTGGCCTTGAGGTTGGTAGATGGTCCACCTACAGGTTCTTTCCCCAGGATATGCGTTAGGGTAAAATGGTGAGCGAATGACTCCTTCTCCAGTTAACTGGCCCCCACAAGCTATGAATATAAAAATATCCAGAAATAAATAATCCTTGATCTTAATTTTATTGTATCATCTAATGTGACATTTATGGGAATATATTCCTTATTCCTTGAGAATATAATATTATTGTATTATATTCAAGAAATTAAAATGCCAGAAGTAAATTAGAAATTTAAAAATTAAGCAGGAGTTTCCTTACCAACTTGATAAACAGCTCTGAAGCTAGCCTTTTGAGCAGCAGTGTCTATTTTAAACCTGATCCAGATACTACTAGTGATAGATCTAATGGGGGGAAGGATTTCATTGCCACAGACTTTTCCAAGTAAAGTTTCATCATCCCGAACCTAAACAGGAAAAGAAGACAGAGCTGTAATTTTAATCAATAATCCTATTTTGGTAATGTATGATCATTTAGAGATGAGATAATGGTAGATTCAAAGTGGAAAATGGTTTTATTGGGGTAATATTTATATTTGAAAATGGTCAGTGGATCATTTTTAGCACAGTGTGCTAACATTAAATTTTTATTTTTATTTATTTATTTTTTGTGGCTGGCTCAGCCCACCCTGTGGGCAGGGCTAGCACGGCATGTGGTTCTGGGGATCGAACCTAGGTCCCTGTGCTTGCCTAAGCTTGCCTAATCAGATGCTTTAGTCCACTGAACTATCTTGCCAGCCCATTAACACTAAATATTAATAAAATCTGCACAAATAAAATTCCCAAATATAACCATTGTAAAGGTGCCCTCCTAATAATGCCCACCATGTCAAGAAGAAATAAACTTACAATTTTAGACTACTTTGAAAATATAAAAAATATGAACCCTGCACATAACAAAAATAAACATCTAGCTAAATTTGTAATCAAAATAAATTCTAAAATAAGCTCTTTTCATTATTGAATAAAAATAAGAAAGATAAGAAAAGTAAATGGGATGATGAGATTTAGAGAAAGGAGACAGAGACCCTGTAAGAAATCAGTTTTAAAAATTGGAAAGAATGCATTAAAATGAGAGAAAATAAAGTAAAAATAAAAGCAAAGCCGACTACAGTACAAAAGAAAGTATATTTCACAAATACATTCAAGAGCATTTGAGGCAAGTTAGGGGATAAAAGGGATGTGATGATAAACCTTTAGCAAATCTTAAAAAATAGGAAACAACTAATACAATAAATTTTAAATTATTGAGGCACTACAAATACAAATATTTTAAGAAATATTTTAAATATAATTGTACGTATACTCCTATGGCAATATATTTTAATCTTTATGATGGATTTTTTTCTGGAAAAGTTACTAAAATTATCTCAAGAAGAAGAAAAACAAAATCTAAATAGACATAAGCGTTTTCTGCCGAGTTCCGGGAGCCCCCAGACCCAGTCCTAGCCCAGGTCAGGTGAGTGTGCGGAGAG
>NW_004524796.1:1978868-1980657 GCF_000260255.1 Octodon degus
CCATATAAAATTTGTTCTAAGATACCCTCAATTATGGTCAACTATTTTTTCTCTGAACTCTGTTACCAATTCCCAACATAGATAATAAAATAACTGATTTCACTGTTAATGTAGATGAAAAATACCTAACCACCATTTTAGAAAAATGAATTCATGATCCACTGGACAATGTTAGCTTTAAACACCAAGGCATGTAAGAGCAGGAAGTAATATGGTAAGTGTTAGAAATTTTAAGCTATAGATCCAATAATCTAAACCATAAAACAGTTCCACAACTGCCTAAAAATTTGTTAGCGCTCTGGTATATTAAAAGATAAGCCCTTAGAGAGTTAAAGCAAATTTTCCTTCAAATAATAAGGCCATTTTAAGACAATAACCAGCATTTAACAGTGAATGGACATGAATACCCCCTATGAATTTGTGTTCAAATCCTACTTCTGTCAGGTACAAAGTGGCTGTTTCTAATCACCTTGAGAAAATTACCATATATAAACCTAGCTCATGGATTATTGAAGCAAACAGATGAAACATAGTGTGATTCCTTAGTGAAATACCTTGTAATGAAAAATATTGATTCAAGAATGGTTATTGTCATCTCACCATTTTTAAAGGTGTATCACAGGAGGCCTCTCACCATACTCAGGAACATTTTCATGGCTGTATAGACTACTCCTGCAAAATTTGCTCACCTAATTAATTTATCAAGGTATCATAAGTACCTGGCTAGTGATAACAACATAAAATAGTCATTGCCTATGGGAACTTAGAATAGTCAAGCACAGTTGTTTGTTTTTGTTTTTTGTTTTTTTTCTTTAAAGCACAACAAGTATGATGCTCAATTCAGGGTGCTACATTCAGTAGGTACCATGTAGGCATTTGGAAAATTTACAATGGCATTAAAATTTTTCATTTGTAATTAATTTGACAATCATAGTAGGGCACTACTGCATTTAGTGAGTAAGTATCAAAGATATCAGACAGCTTGAAAGTAAAAGAGTGACGCACAACCAGGACTCTCCTAAGTCCTATGTGACATCTGTTTAGGTTCAAGCTTTGTTAATAAGCATAAAATCGAGCTCTATATTACATATTAAACACCAAATACTTTTCCAGTATATATAATGAAGTTTTCAGGATGACAGTAGAGTATGAAGAGAATCATTTGTACGTTTTTTTGCCTTTCTAAGCATCTGCCTAGAGTTGGTCACCACTTCAGAAAAGTCAACAGCCCACACCACCTCATCAGTCTGCATTTGTTCTGAAGCATTCACAGCACGTTAGGAGGCGAACGGCTGACCACTTCATTCAGTCTTCCAGTGGAGGTTACACAGGATTCTCACACGCTGAAACGAATGTGTTCTTCATTTTGTTGCTTTACTTTTATTTTTCCTTATCATGCTTACAATTTGGTATTTTGAAATATAATGTAATTTTTAAAGTTTATGTCATTAGTGAGTTATATTTCTGAAAAAAGGGTACCATTAAAGGAACTTAACAAAGACCCCAGCAGAAGTCATTTTTTTTTTTTTGTTTTTGTTTTTTTTGTTTCAGAAGTCATTTTTAAGATGAGACTTGAAGACCAAGTATGAATTATCTAGGCCAAGGAGAAAGAGTAATAATAAGGGGAAATTGGTGGGGACATCGTGACACAGTTCCTCTTAAATGACAGAAACATGAAGTTTCAGAAGTTTCTCATCAGTACATATCACAAATATTCTGCTTCTAATACTCTATCATAAGAATGTTCAAAATGTGGGGGCCAGGGAGATAGCTAAGTGTAAGGGCCTGA
>NW_004524796.1:1980757-2001696 GCF_000260255.1 Octodon degus
TGCCAGGGAAGTGTTAATTCCACTGAGCCATCTCCCCGGTCCCTGTCCTGAGTCTTTACTGACTGTAAAAGTCTAGTGTCAAAATGTTGACTGTCCTTGCAGTCCTTCTTTTTCTCTAATTTATGGTCTGCAAACTTAGGTTGTTAACCCTCCAGAAGAGAAACTTATTATTGCCCTACACATATGAAGGTGGTTTTAACCTCACAATCTGTCTGAATATCAAACATCTTAGGCATAAGATGGAACATCTAAAAAAAAAAAAAAAAAAAAAAAAAAAAAAAATGTTCAAAATGCAGGATAAATTGCACAAAGGTCCACAGCGCAATATGCTAAGCTGTGATGAGAACTGAAATTGTTCTCGAAGCCTAATAATAAGGATTATTAAATAAACAATGGCTCAGCCATATAATCAAGTGTTACACAGACAGAAAAAATCACATGCCTCTCCTCTGACTCAGCCTCATAGCAACTCCCTGCTCCAAACTCTCAGTACATCTGTAATGCAGATTTTATGGGGAGGTAAAATTATACTGAATTGCTCACTGACCAAACAGCAAATCTCAGAGGAAAGATGAACTGATGAATTTTCTGTATCTCTTTCAATGTATAACAAAAAAAAAGTTACAAATAGGTACTTGACAAATTATTGTTAATTCACTAATTATAGGTTGTGGCAGATCTCTCTCTCTCTCTCTCTTTCTCTGTCTGTCTGTCTGTCTGTCTGTCTGTCTGTCTATCAAAACAGACATACTACAATCCTTGAAAGCTAGAAAACATAAACAGAGTAAGATATCTTCTTGCTCTGCAGCCCTCCAGGGTTCCATTTGCTTCTTCCAAGATAATGTTTCTCTTTTTCCTTTTGCCCATTAGAAGATGACAAGAAGGAAGAAAAACAGCCAAATAGCATCAGAGTAAGCTAAAGGGGGCCATTCCCCTGAGCCCTGATTAATGAAACTCAAGGACTTTAGCAAGGAGAAAAGCAGCTGCAGTGCAAATGTTTTAGGAGGAACTTATAGGGCTCAAGGGCCCTAAACCTAGAAGGTGCAATTGATTTTGGCTGCATTTCTCTCTTTCTGTGGAAATGAAACCTTATTAATTCCATAAGCCTGTATTCTCTCTGGATCCCAGACATCATACTACCTCACTGCAGTTTTGAGACAGATAACTGAAATAAAATTTACCAACACATTTTATCTAATGTGACCTCTTTTGCATTTAATTTGCTAGGACTTGTAAATTGGGGTGTCTTCCAAAACTATTTCATGTGTGCTTGTAAACTAGGATAGACTATGTTGCTTTAATAATTATTCACATCCTTCCTATAAGAAGGTTGAACATCTATGCTCTTGGCTGTGTGACTTGCCCTGCCTTCTCATGCTTCCCACTGACTGTGAACTTAGCCATAGGAATTACTCTAACAGAATGTGAGTGGAAGAAACGCACCCATTTCTAAGGAGAGGCTTTGGCCATCCCTGCACAATTCAGCCATCTTTTACTTTTTCCTCTCACAGGACCAAGAGCCTGGTTGCCACAGTGGCAGAGACGTAGGAGATGGCAGCAGAGCTTCTGCGCAGAATTGATCTCAATACGCTGTGCTATGCTAAGGAAGAAATCAACACTGGCTGTAAGCCACAGACATGTGCTGATGTCGTTTTTAACCTGCCTGGTAATTGTTATTGGCTGTTTCTTACACCTGCACAACTAGGAGAAAGATGAAGGATGACTAGAATCTGAACTTGGTTTGTGGTAACAAAGTGTTTTTCTTAAGAAGTCCATTGAAGCCAAGTCATGACCACTTACATCATTTTTCTTTATGGATCACATTTGCAAAGAAATGACAGGGACCACGACAAAAGTTGAGTGTTGTGATCAAGCTCATATTCTTCTTATTTCTTTCTTTATCTAGTAAACATGGAAGGCTTCAAGCTCAAAGCCTCTCTGTATTATCTGTGATCCAGGATTCCTTAGCCAATGTAGTATTCCAAATGATTTCTAATTTTTATTTCCATAAGTTAAAATAGTTCCTCATAAGAAACTACTCATTTAAACATGTGAGTCATTGTAAAGGAACTATTTCCTGCACAGAGAGCTAAAATGAAATGGGCTGAAAAACTCAATTTATATGAAATTTTAGTGTGAGCTCTAGAGACCACTCCGCAGTAAGGTTTAACATCTGGAGTGGATCAGATCACAAAGCCATGTCTTAATATCTGTGTTCATTTGTTTGTATGCTATGAAACCAGATTTGTTTTTACACTGCAATTCCTAAAATCCATTTAAGTATTACATTTTAATTCAAAGCAAACCAAAAATGTTGGCACTATGCTTGGTAAATCCAAAAGCTGAAAACAGAGCCCTAACAAATGGCAGCATTTAACGAGTGGCTTCTGTAAAGTGAGCTTCAGGCTCACACATCCCTCAGCTAAGCCTTGATCTTGGAAGCAAAGCTTGGGCCACTTGGGGTAAGTGGAAGAAGGATGTGGCCTCACACCACATTAGCGAATAGGCATGAGGGATGAAAGATGAGGGAAGCCAGGCAAAGACTAAAAGTTATTTTCTTTGGTGATGGCAGACCCTCAAGAAGGTGGGGGCTAGTGGAAAGCATTTATTTTGGTCAAAGGAGATGTGTTCTCACAAGGGACACTGAAACCTCAGCCTCCCTCTCTCTCCTTCATAGCTGCCCTGAAGTGAGCAGCTTTACCCTAGCACACACCACCAACTGTGAGATACTGCTTTGCCACAGGCCCAAAAACTAAAGGACTAAACCCTCCAAACCTCTGAGTCAAAATAAATATTTCCTCCTTTAAGTTGACTTCTCAGGTACTTGTTACAGTGACAGAAACCTGACTAATCTATCTTATCACTGTATCAAAAATCATCAGCAGTTATAAAAAAAAAACCTGGTAGTAGAGCAAGAAACTAACCAAATGTTTCTAGTATAGATCCCAAATCTACTATGCTAGAGTTACAAGCTATTAAACATATCCTCATTGCCCCCTTTCCCTGCTATCTCTAGGAAGATATTTCTTTGAACTGAAATTCACTTTGCAATGTCCTTAACTGAGAAAACAATACTATTTATCCTACTCTTGTGTGTTTAGCTATAGCTGTATTCCAGCTGCAGTTATCAGAGCACTTATTCTTTCTCTAGCATTTATGAATTTATCCTTACAAATTATTCTGTGAGTCATAGCCATGAGGTTGACCAGCAGGCCCACTGGAGAGAACAAGGAAGGTCATGCAGATCAAACGTCACAGCACTCTCTCAATCAACCCTAAGGCTGTAAGTATAGAGCTTCAGTGCCTAACAGCTGATAGCAAAAGGAAGACCTCCGTGGATCTGAATTCACCTACGGATGTGAGGAAGTTGTGACAGGGTTGTACAGGCATAGTCTTCAGAGAAGAGGACAGAGAGCAGGAAGGCAGAAGAGAAAATGTGACAAGGGGAAACAGTTCAGAGAGAAGACACTTTGCTATATTCTTTCACGTTCCCAATTTTTTTGTTCTTCTTAAATTCAAGGTTTGAATTTCATCATGTCTCAAAGATTTTGATATACACTATTTCCTGTTCATCATTTTCTACCAAGTCCTTTATGTCTTATTTCCTTTTAATTCCAACAATTTTTTAGGAGAGAATTCACTGGTTTCCAATTACACAGGCATTTTAAATGTTTTATTAATTTACATTATATTATAAAGAGGTGTACAATTTCCACTATGTTTATTTACTGGAATTGCCGTATTATAGAAATCCAAAATAAGGATGAATTTGTGATCCAGAGTTACTTGTAGAATAGGTACATTCCCTAAATTTCGTTAATCAAATTCAATATAACTTACTCCGTCCTATCATGCTAGTTGCATTTCTCATCTTTTCTAGCCCTTCATTTGTGTTGTTTTCCGTGTCTATGGAGAGTCTCACCAGACCCTTCCTATTTCTATAGAAGGTGTGCATTGCCTCTCCCCTCCCCCAGCCTCTCCCTTTCCATTTCCCTGAGTGGGGTTGGGGTAGCGGCTGAAGATGGACCATGAGAGCTTGGTGAATCAAACAATTCTATTTATTTCCCACCATACTCTACCTCAAGCTTTGGCCTTATCATATAGGCTTGTGAAATTTATTATTCAGACTACATCTAGCATCCCTGGGAATAAAAATTAAACTTTCATCACTGTCTTATGTGTCCTTTACTCAGAATTCTGGTGGCTTACATCACTTAATTAAATTGTAATGAGAGGTTCTGGTTTTTAACCTGGAAAGATTCTTCTGTTACATTGATTGAACTGTTCTATACAACTTAAAAAGTCTGTGACAAAAACATTAGTAAAAGTTGATTTGTTCTTGTACTTATTCTTTAATAGCCAAATCACATCTTCCATGTTTTCAAAGGTAGGAACTTTAGTTGATAGAGATATACAAAGCTAAGAAATAGCATGTAAATGAGGCTTCTTGTTTTAAAAAGAAAAAGAAAATATGTAACACAGGCTCTGGAAAAATACCAAATCTATTACCTTTTATAGTCAAAATTTATCCTCAAGTGAACACTCTTAGAGCTCTTTTATTGTGGAAAAGTAATTCTTTTCACATGAGGCAGTAGTGTATATCTTAATCTTCATCTAAAGGCTGTCTTAGCATGGGAACAAAACATCTCAAAGCACATGAGGAGATGACTCAGGAGTCTCTAGGAGTGCCACTACTCTCCCTCAACAGAATAATCCCTGTCATTTTTTCATGTCTCTCTGGAATTTCCCTGGTTCTTCATTCTTTCTAACATTGTGGGAACGCTCACATCACATAGCTCTGGAGACTTCCCTTTGTTTCTGTTAGACTGCCTTTTAGTTCTGAGCTCAGTATCATAAGTACTATAAAAAATATATCACTTCTTCCTTTAAGGCTATATATATTTTGCTGAATTCATGCACCTACAGTATTTAAATGGCAATGGAATACCCATCTCTGACAAAACTAAACAAAAAAAGGGAATGCATATGAAGGACCATTTTGTATCTGTCTATACAAAATAGTTAGGATAGATATACAGCTACTTTCTCTTAATTCAGTGAGAAGAAAGATTTGTACTGATAGTGTTTGGACAGGATATCATGACTACATCTTGTACTATGAATAACCACTACAAAGATAACAATACACAATGTAATTAATTATTGAAACTGTCCTACTAATCGGTTTTGAAACTCTTATTGCTACTTGCTTCTCAATAAAATTAATAAAACAAATAAAATTTTAAAAAATAAAAATTATATACACACACACACATTGATGGACTGGAGTTGTTTTTTTTGGAGTTGTATTTTTAAAGAAAAGTATTCAAGTATGACAATATACTGTCTGTGTTTTCACCATTCCAAGTGGTGTTTAGTAATTGAAACAAACTATTTAATATCATTTAATAAAGTGATTGAAACGTATTGTGCTCTTTATTGCAAAAAAAATTGTGGGTAGTCTGCTTTCTCTCACAAATGGAGTTGGAAAATGGCAGAATCATTTAAATCGTCAAAGTATCTAATGCCGATGCCACGATAATATCTAAAATGCTATCTTCTACTTCTGTGCTTAAACATTTCATTTTTAAGTACAGCTTTTAAAAAGTAAGCCACTAGTTTAAGCGATAATATGTCATGTTAATATCATTTAAATTTGATTCCTGTATCACTTTTTCCACAACCATTGTCTAAAGAGCATGAAGAGAAGTAGATAGATTTTTAAAATTAGCTGAGTTCACTTGTCCCAATGAATGGAGATGATTTAATGATAATAACTTTGATCTAAGTCAGTACATTTATTTAAAATCTTGTATAGACACATTGAAATGCTGTTTTTTGACAACAACTAGATTTTGACATTGTTGCACTCCATTTTTTCCTTGTAAAATTGAGACTATAAATTAGACATGCTAATGTTATATCTAAAGCCTATTTTAGTGCTTAATTTCTATAAATTGGTAAATTGTATTCTTTTAGATCAGTCAAGGGTATCACAGAAAAGTACAACTACTCCAACCACTCTATGTGACCTGTCCTTCTAAATAAGAGTTCTTTTACTTTTTTCACAAACAACCCAAATTTGGCCAGAGCTTTGTGGGTAACTTTGAACATCAAAAGAAAGGTTCCTTTATGGACAGCCATCAAAGCAATCCTGGCTTCCTGAGCTGGTAGGTTCAAGGTGAGAATTGAGGGTTTGGGCTAGAACAACCTTGTATTTATATAATGTTTCTCATGTGAAACCTTCTTTTATCACTCATTTCCTTGATTCTGCCCTCATAAGGTAAGAAGGATAAATAGTGCATCTTATTGTAGTAGCGGCTGAAGCACTCAGATAAAGAATGGTCCAAGGTTCTACAATCATCTAGCGATAGAACTAAAATACGAATTTAAATGATTTAACTCCAATTCCATTATGCCTACAAAATATTCTTCCCTTCTAGTTTACAAAACTCAATCATTGAACGCAGATTTTATGATCTTTTCAGGGTTATATAGAGGAGTTCGTGTAATGCCTCGTAGGAAATCAGTGAGAGTGTTCTGCAAAGCCAGAGAAGAGCGACAATTCCAAATGCTATGGGAGCTCCCCATAGGCATTAGAACCACAATGAGGAACAAAACAGAAGGTACCCAGATTTCCATTATTAGGATTCTCACATGTCTGAGAAAACAGTTGTGCCTGGCTTCATATTTAGTGCTGTGACCAGAGAGTCAGACATGGCATTGGGAAATTCATGAGAACATTCTTCCTAGGGAAGACATCTCATACAGTCAAATTTTCACTCTTACATTTCTGTTCTTATCAGAGACTGGTACAACTAAAACTCCTAAATTCAAATCCCTATCTCATCGTTTGTTAGGCATGTAACAGCACATGGACAACTCAGTATCTCTGGGCTTCAGTTTGCTGAAGTTAAAGTAGAAATCGTAATGGTTGTTGCAAAGATGCAGTGAAGTCACTTACATAAAGCACTCACCACCCAGGTAAGCAGTAAACAGTAAATAATCTTGTCTACTTAATTCATTATACTATTTTAAAGTCTTAGAATGTTGTCTGGCACATAGTAAGCACTCTGTAATTGTGAACTACTTTTTGTTTTTGTTGTTGTTTTTGGAGTAAAATGCTGGTATTAAAAATTTGTTTTGTTTGCCTAAAAATATTTAAAATGGCCCTATAGCAATTAGCAATTTACAATTGCTCAATAGCAATCACTCCATAATATACATCTTAATGTACTTTATTCAAAACCTAAATTGAATGAGTATACTCATTATCTCACCATTTGAAATAAAGAACAATTCTAGATTTTAAAATACATCAGGTTGTTGTACTATGGTCAATATATTTTTTCAACAATGTACAGATTGCAAGTTAAAGTGCTATTTCTTCTAAGTACAGGTCAGTAGGTTATATAGATTTTTCCTAGAAAACTAAAGTGGCTTAACTCACACAACCAAACAAAATGGTAAATACTTCTCTGACTTTATGTAAAATATGCCCAACAGAAGTGTTTCACATCTCCTACTCCCCACTTTAAGATGTGGCTTG
The DNA here is from genome assembly GCF_000260255.1 of Octodon degus. Taxonomy (NCBI): domain Eukaryota; kingdom Metazoa; phylum Chordata; class Mammalia; order Rodentia; family Octodontidae; genus Octodon; species Octodon degus. The sequence goes on from NW_004524796.1 coordinate 1,988,307, forward strand.
ACCACTAATTAAGCAAAAGCAATGCATCTGACTTAGTCAGCTATTTCCCTATTACAACCACCATGTATGCTTACAGCTAAAACAGCATAAAGGAGAATATGCAGGACTAAAGGAGAAAAAGGCCAAGCCTCTAACATAACAGGTATTGGATGATTTCAGTGTGACTCTCTGCAAAGCTAATTAGCTGGGTTACCTGGACATATCCCTTCATGTCTAGGTTGAGTACCATCACAAAGAGGATTATCTTAGATAGTCTATGAAATCATAATCCTATTAGTAAATCTTAGTAACTTGACTTATTTACATGTACCTTTGTGATAGAGCTCAATGTAATAATCTGTACTGTAGCACCTGAATGAGTTTCTAGTCTTGGCTTTACTTCTTAATTTTACTTTTTTTTTTTAACTTCTTCTTAATTTTAAAGAAAATAAAAAGAAGAAAAAAAAAACCAAATATGGTACAGAATTTCAAAACAAGATGATAGGAAATTAACAATGGTGGTTATATTAAATATTGTTTTCTTCAAAGTAGTTGTGAGATTACCACATATAGGCATGCAAAATTGATTGAAAATTTTAAGCATTAACTATTCTTTTTAATGAACCAATAGAAATTAGTAGTACAATTATACTAGCTATCTTAGTATATACATATTTCCCCTTCCTTCTTTCTTTTCTCCTTCCCCCCTCCCCAATTGTTCCTTCCCTTTCAACAGTCCCTTTCTCTTTCACATTATCTATAGTACCTTTCAGATTTTATTTGCTCTTTCAGTTTCTTACACTAGGGAGACAGCAGGATCTTGAAACACATGAATTTGAGTTATTTCACTTATAAATATGGTCTCTTCTTGCATCCATTTCTTTATAAAAGCCTCAAGTTTAGCTTTCTTTATAGCTGAGTAATACTCCACTGTATAAAAATATCACATCTTTTTTATCCATTTCTCAGCTGATGACCACTCATAGCAACACAATTTGGCAGCTTTCCTTTTGTCCTACACTGATTCCCTTACCACTTTCTATTTTACCATATACTTACTCTCTGGGACAGTTGTTCTTAAACTGTACCCTGCATCAGAATGACTTGGTGGCCTCCAACCCCAGAGGTGCAGATTGGGTGGGTCTGGAATAGGGTATGAAATGTTATTTCTAACACAATCTCTGGTGATCTGGATGCTGTGAAGCTGACAATCCTTCGAAGAGCCTTATTCAACTTACAGTATATAAAAAGATTTGGTGAACATTATCTAAAGGCAGCTGAGACTAAAGGAGCAAATTTACCTCAATGTAACTGTGGGAGCAGCTGCTCTGGCCTTCCAGTTCCACGTGGGTGAAGTTGAGATCTATTAGCTCTCCCTGAGGCTGCTCTATGATGTAAATGCATTGCCTGCTGTGAGCCAAAGGCCCAGGCAAGTTGGGAAGAAGGAGCTCACCCTCTGGGTTGGTGTAGTTCCCTCCACAATGCAGATCCGCTACAGACAAAAATGAAGAAAAAAGAAAAGAAAAGGTCATGTGACCCAGCTTCTGAAATTTGTACATACATGCATACACACACACACACACACACACACACACACAGAGTCATACACCTACTTTATTAGCCCTACACAGGCTTTATACCACTGTTGTAAGATTTGTCATATGATATATTTGCACTCCATGACCTAGAATATCTGAAATAATAGTGATGTGTGATAACACTTCATTGCACTGTTCTCTTCTAGGAATTGGTTTTGAAATACATTAATGCTGCCTCATTTGAGAAAGACTTAAGGTATTTCATGAAATAATGTGAAAAAGAAGGTATCTAACTATGCATATGAAGCACGTAAAAGAAAAGGTAAATACAGAAGAGCAACATGTGGCCACAGTCAGACTGATAAGCATAAACAGTAGCTGTAAGGGCCATGGGAGTTAGAAAAGGTCAGCTGTGGATTGAGCCTGAGTTCAAAGTAAAAGGTTAAGAGACCAATGAACCTGTGCCTCATTGCTTTTCTGATACTGAACAGATATTTCTCTAATAAAATCTTTTTTTTTTGTGGGGGGGAGGCAGAATCAGGGATTGAACTCAGGCCCTTGTGCTTGCCAGGCAAGCACTTATTCTACTGAGCTATCTCTCCGGCCCCTCTAATAAATTCTTGTTATGAGAACAATGATAGATATGATAAGCAAACTTCTCTCTATCCCTAAAATGAAAGTTATATGTTTGTTGTTTGATTTCAGATATCCATACAAGTTGAAGACATGATAGATAATAATGAAAGTGCAACCCAAGGGGCCAGAGCCATGCAATTCTAGGATGTCAGCTCCTACGTGGGTGGACTTGATCCAAAGATGAAATCAGACACTTCTCCAGACAGACTGCATCACTCATGTGAATAACCCATCACACAATAAAACATCAAACGGTGAAGTTCTAAATTATTTAATTTTAGGTGTCTCATATATTTCCGCCATGAAGTGAGTCCCATAATTTAGGAATCAAGTGGTATTGCCCTATTAATAATAAAACACTAAGAAGATAAAGAATCCAAAGCTCTGGGAGAAATACCTGCAAAAGCACATTATTAGTCTACAAGAGTCTATTACCTTCAGCATCCCTTAAAATACAAACCAGCTATAAGCATGGCACAACTCTTCAGGTGCACGTGAAGTTACCAAATGGAAAATTACTTACAAGGTGAAGTTAGATAAGTGATGTGGAAGCCTCGGTCACTGATCTGGTTGTCAGAATGAAAATGAATTCTGGCAAAGGGGCCTGTGGTCTGGAGTGGGGCAGCAGAGCGGGTGGTACAGAATTTCTCAAGGATGGGGTCCTGATGCAAAGGGCCATCCCGAATCTAAAGCACAAGGGTAAACAATCAGCATCACAGAGTTCAAGTTCTAACATAGCAGGTCAGGGTAGACATTAATTTTGGGAAAAATCTATCATTTAAAAATGATGGCTCTAGGGAGTTTCTTCTTCACATAGATAGCACATATTTAGGGTTCAGGAAAGGGTGTCTTCCCATCACCCCAAAAGTTTTGTCCTCTATCTGAACTTCAATTCTGGGACCAAACATATTTTTTAATTTCTCTCATGAGATTACAAATCTGAATATTTTCTTTCATAAGTTCCCCCTACCTAAGCTATTTGCTTTCAAATGATGGACTTCTAGTGATCTAGAGAAATAAAAGGAATATAGGAAAAGAAAATAGAGGAAAGAAAAGCACTGAGGTCAACTGACTCACATTGTGTTTTAGGTATTTGGGAGGGGTGCAGGTAGGAATGAAGAGCTGTCACATTAGACACAGTATACATGATGGTTTGATGAATTTAATGAATTTAAAAATATAACTTAGTAACTTTGAAGTACCACAATGCTGCCATTGTGATCCTGGAAACATTTTAGGCTTTGGTCTTTAATATATTAAATAATCATGGTGACTTCTCTATAATTCTGTTGTAATTGGAAAATTTGTATCATATAGAACACCTTAAAGTCAATGAACTAAAAATTATTTTAATATAGTCAATTTCATCTATTCTAATTACTCTTTCCCTTGAACAAAATTATAGGGCAACATAATTTTTCCATTTAATTCCTTGAAATATTATAGCTATTTAGACATATTGCGAGAATGATTGATACTTTCTATTATAAGGCATACAAAAATTAATATATAGGAATAAAAGTTCTCTTATTGTATTTATTCATTTTTGTCTTTTTGAGATGGAATCTCACTACGCAATTCAGGCTGGTCTTGAGCTCACTTTGTATCCCAGGCTGGCCTTAGACTTGCAATGGTCCTCCTGCCTCAACCTCCCAAGTTCTTTGCTTATAGGAATGCACCATTATGCCTGGCTAAACCTTCTAATTTTAATTTAATGTAATTTATTGAATATTAATTTCAAGGTAACTTACTTTTTACTTTTAACATTGAAAATGTTCTTTTTCTAAATTTTTCCACAAAGGAAGATCTTCTAGTCATTTCCAAATGTTCCAAATCCATTACTACAACCGCTAAATTACTAATGACTTCCACTTGTAGAGACCCTGCTTGACAGCTGCGCCACTCTTCTCTACTGGATGTGGAAAAGCTTATTGTATTTTCAGCATTATTGTAAGAGGCACTGAGATTTATGGTGATAAAAAAATACAGGAATGACCTAAGAATTCAATCTCCTCAATGATCTTTTCAGTAGAAAAATGGAGAGCAGCATTTTTTATGTATCTATATGTAGGAGGTATTTTAGCACAATTATCCCATTTTCTTCTATATTTTCATCTTTTATAAATGGAAGAGAGAAGTAGTCCAGGTTGACTCCTCTCTTCTTAATGATAATTTTCAATATTTTCCATCAATTCATCACTTATCAACTCATTTCAACACAATCACTGTTCTTTTTTTCATAACTATAGTCAAGTTGTGAGATACCCTACTGGTTTACATAGACAACTGAAGATTTGGCTCTGTATTGGAAGAAATGACCGGCTCTTGGTGTCTGTAATGAACTCTGCTCTCCCCTCTGCAGGGGACTGGGTTTCCAGGAAAGGAAGGCAGTCTGTTCTCAGAATCAAGTGGAGCCCAAAGGAAGCAGTAACAATATGGCATCATTGAGGATAGGGGCTTAGCGAGACTTACATTTGGTGCCTATTGAGAAACATATCTAATTGTTGCCAATAAACTGAGATTACCTGTGGGCATCATCAAATTACAGTCCCATGGGTCCTACTGATGCAGTGATACCTTCTATCTCAATATAATTGTTTACCTCCAGATAATCTTTGCTACAATTTTCATGGTTCTCCAGGCTCAAAGTCCCAAAAGTAAATGTTATCAGAAGTTCAGGGCTGGTTGCAATGTTCCAGATGCAATCTCTTCCTGGGGGGTAGTTTCCAGGGTAACCCGGTGATTGGATAGAGCCATAAGTACCAGTCAGTCTGCCTCCACACTCTAAAGTAACAAAGAAAAATAACTTTACATTTGTATTCAAGACATATTTCATGTAGAATTATCATAGCTCATGTAGGAAGAAAAAAAATTCTGTTTAAATAACTATGAGTTGTCTTAGATACCCTCACACTTCAAACAAGACATTCAGCTTTCCCGTTTTATAAAGTTATACATCTAGAGTCATCAACTGATAATCTTCTATGTGTACGTTCCATGTTTATAGGCCACTGCCCAAAAGAGACACAGTTCCAAATACAGTGCTGAGCCATCTGAGGGAAGAATAATGAGACTATAGACTGATTTTTTTCCATTCTAAAGAGCTACATGTCTTTATCAGCTCAACTTTTAGAACTTTGGTCAGTTCCTATGTCACTCAACAAATCACATCATTTTATATTTTGAAATAGCTAAGCATTATATATTTTGAAATAGCTAAGTACATAATTTTCCTTTGAGGAGGTTCTTTAGCAATAAAGAACCTAGGTAAACCCTCAGCCTATAAATGAACACATTCAAATGTGGTTAAGCCACCAACCCAGGAGTAGAATATATAGGGACTGAATTGGGCTTTTTGGCCTTGACCCAATGATAAGCCCCACACCCCGCCAGCTCCTTAACTCATTGATCAATGACATATTAATAGCCATATTTATTTGACAAAGAACCTGCAGTAGTTTCCAAGAAATGTTATTATAAAAAGTAAAGGCAAAAATACAAAATAATCCTGACTGTAATAAATGAACACTAGAAAACTAAAATTAACATGACATGAGACTTAGGTAACTATGCAGATTATTCAGATAAAATCTTTGCTATCAATGCAGGAAATGAAACAAATTCAATACATTGTTATAATTCTTAACAAGAAAAATCTCAGTTCACCAGAGAAATACATATTTCCAAAAGAAAAAAGAAACATGGGCCAGGGAGATGGCTCAGTAGAATAAGTACCTGCCTGGCAAGCACAAGGGACTGAGTTCAATCACTGGTTCCACCAAAAAAAAGAAAAAAGAAAGAAATATACATTTCCTAAAATGTAATATTTAAAAAACTACTGTGTAGGTAAAAGTTTTTAGATATATAAAATATAAGTAAAATATTAATGCAAATAATTATGAATAATTAAAATAAAAATGTAAGCATAGCAAAAGGCTACTACCTATCAATATATTAAGAGTTTTGGAAAAGAATAGAAATATACAGAAAAAATACACATTTAGAAAATGTATAGGGGCTCCATCTAAAAATTAAAAACTTCACTAAGATACCACTTTTTCCCTCAAATGGAAAAATCTTGAATTTTTGAAAATGAACTATTGATGAAACTGTAAAGAAATTGAGCTACATAAAACATAGCTAACACTTTTCATCTTGAGTCAAGGTCTTTCTGAATTTTCCAGGGTAGTCTTAAACTTGCAATCCTCCTGCCTCCACTTCCCGATTACCTGGTATTATAGGTGTGTACTTCTGCACCCAGACAAACCTAGATGACAGTATGGTCTGTGAAATAAGCTGGTCATGAGAAGGCCATGATCTCCCTTACATGTGAAATCTTACAGTCTGAACTCACAGAGGAGAAGAGCAAAGGCCATAGTCCTGGTTAGCGACCCAGAACCAGGTGCTTACTGATTCATAATACAGTGAAAAATCCCAAGGGCTCCCAGAGGCTGTGGCCAGTGGAATTTAGGGATAAGGAAAAGACGCTGGAGCAAGAAGAGGGCAGGAACTCTTTCACGGTCCTCCAAATGCCACTGAAGGTGCAGTTTCCTGATTTTCAAACAAAGTGTACTTCAATTTCAAGCTTATCCAAACGACAAAGGAGGTCACTACACATCAGTACAGGGAGCAATACAAGTGTAAAGAAAGCTAACAAAACAATGTTGTTGTTCCTGGACATAAATAAATCACTAAAATTGAGCCTAGAAGATATAAAAACCTTGTATAGACCGATAGCAGGTAATAATACTGAGGCAGTAGTAAAAGCTACCAACTAACATAATCCAGGACCCAACCGATTCACCAGCTGAGTTGTATCAGAACTTCAAAGAGGAATTAACTTCGCAAATTCTTCCATGACATTAGAAGGGAAGGAATGGTGCCAAACTCATTCTCCCAAGTCAGCATTACTCTGATACCAAAACCAGACAGGAACCAGAGTATTGGTTATTTCAAAGAATAAATAAGATCAATATATCCTTAGTCAAAATTACCAAAAGAAAGAAAAAGCTAACAATTGTAAGTAAAGATGCAGCAAATGTCAGCACATCCAATTTCATAAAACAATACTACTTGATATAAAAAAAGATAACACCAACACAATTACACTGAAGGACTTTAATAACCCACTCTCACAGGTCAACCAAATAAAAACTCAACAAAGAAATATCAGAGTGAACCATGCCATTGACCAAATGAACTTAACAGATAGATATCCAGAGTATGGCATCAAACAGCGTAGAATACATTCTTCTCAAGAGCTCATGGAAGTTTCTCCAAAGTAGACTATATTTTAGGTAGTAAAACATTTTTAAATAAATTCAAAGGAATTTAGATAATGTTGTGCATCCTGTCAGCTCATTATTTTCACCTCATTATGAGGTGAAAATAGAAATTTACATCATGAGAAAGCACAGAAACTATTCAAACTCGTTGAGGTGAAACAATATAATCTTAAATAATGAGTGGGTCACAAAATATATCAGGGAAAAAATTAAATTTCTAGAATCAAATGACAATAGGAGTTCAACATATGAAAACCAATAGGACACTAGAAAAGTGGTTCTTGGAGGTTTATTACTATGAATGCCTACATTAGAAGAACAAAGCAATCCCAAATAAATAATCTAATGATACATCTCACAGCCATAGACTAAAAAATAGAACAATACAAAACTTATAGAAGGAAAGAAATCATTAAGATCAGAGGAAAAATTAATGAAGTTGGACTACAAAGTAATGAAAGAAAAAAAACCCAAAACAATGAAAGAATAAATGTATCAGAATGTTGGTTATTTCAAAGGAAATATAAGAACAATAAATCCTGAGTCAAACTTACCAAAAGAAAGAAAAGACTTATATCCATGTAGTTAGAAAGAAAAAAGCAAAATCTATGAATAAACTCCACTGAAATCCAGAAGACTATAAGAAGTTGTTTCAAAAAATTAGATTCCAATATTTTGGAGAATCTAAAAGAATGAATACATTCCTGGACATAAATAAATTGCTAAAATTGAGCCGAGAAGATATAAAAACCTTGTATAGATCAATAGCAGGCAATAATACGGAGGCAGTAGTAAAAGCTACCAACTAACATAATCCAGGACCCAACTGATTCACCAGCTGAGTTGTATCAGAACTTCAAAGAGGAATTAACTTCCCAAATTCTTCCATGACATTATAAGGGAAGGAATGATGCCAAACTCATTCTCCCAAGTCAGCATTACTGTGATAACAAAACCAGACAAGGCCTTAACCAAAAAGGGAGCGAGACAGACAGAGAGTGAGACAGAGACAGAGAGGGAAAGAGAGAGAGACAGAGAGAGAGACAGATAGACAGAGACAGACAGAGAGAGAGAGACAGACAGAGAGACAGAGACAGAGAGACAGAGACAAAGAGACAGAGAGAGAACTACAGTCCAATATCCTTAATGAATATAGATGCAAAAATCCTCAAAAATATACTTTAGAGTATAATGCAAAAAAATCATTAAAAAGATCATACATTATAACCAAATCAGCTTCATCTCAGGGTTGCAAGGATGGTACCACATACCTACATCAATAAATTAATGTGCCACATAATTAGTAGTAAAGGTAAAAAAATCACATGATCATTTCAAAGATACAGGAAATGCCTTGGATAAAGTACAATATCTAATTCATGATTAAAAACTTATTAAAAGAGGCACAGTAAGGCACCATTTCAAACTAACAAAAGCCACTTAAGAAAAAAGACTAAAGGGAAAAAAAAGCATTCTAAAACTAGGAATAAGACCAAAATGTCTACTGTCAACACCCCTGTTCAATGTAATATTCAAAATTTTATCCAGAGCAGCCAGGAAAGAGAAAGTTTAAAAATAGTGCTGTATATAGGAAAGGAAAAATTCAAACTATCTTTATTTGTAGATGAGATAATCTATTACATATGACTCCAAAAATTACAACAGAAGACTCTTAGAGCTAATAAATAAATTCAGCAAAATTATGGATTACAAATTCAACACACAAAAATCAAAAGCATCTTTGTACAACAATGAACATATCAAGGAAGAAATCAGGAAAACAATCCCACTTTCTGTGGCCTGAAAAATAATATCTAGGAATTAATCTAATCAAGGAAATTAAAAACCTTTATAATGAACATTATAGTACTCCGATGAAAGAGACTGGAGACAAGATTAGAAAATAGAAAGACATCTATTCCTGGGTTGGCAGAATCAACATTGTCATAAGGACTTATTACCAAATAGTTATGATATTTTGCATACATTTAATGTATGATTTATATATACTGAATATATAATATTAAATATAAAGATGAAATACATTTTATTAAATGTTTTATTAAATATATATTTAATATATTAAATATTAAATACTTAATGCATTTTCAATTAAATATCAACAATATTCTTCACTAGAGCTAGAAAAACCTAATCCTAAAATGTATACATAACAGAAGAGACCACAATACCTCAAGCAATCCTAAGTAAGCAAATTTAGAGGTATGACAATCCCAGATTTCAAGTTATACTGCAAAACCACTGTCATCAAAACAGCATGATAGTGGGACAAAACAGACATGTAGAGCAATGGACTAGATGACACAAAAATAGCCATCTGATCTTTGACAAAGGGGCCAAAAATAAGTTCTGCAGAAAAAATACCCTCTTTAACAAATGGTGCTAGAAAACTTGTCATTCAGTGCAAAACAATGAATCTAAAGTCGTAGTGACTCACCTTGCACTAAAATAAAATCAAGGCTGGGGAGATAGTTTAGCAGCATCAGGGCCAACCTGGCAAGTGCAAGGTCATGAGTTTGATCCTCAGTACCAAAACATAATAAATAAGTAAATAAACTCAAAATGGATCAAAGACTTAGGCATAAAAACAGGTGAACACAATCTGCTGAAGATGTAATAGGTAAAACTTCTAAAGACATAGGCATAAGCAGGAGCTTTATGTAGAACCCCAGTGGCACAAGAAATAATATCATGTCCAACAAATGGGATAGCATCATGTAAAATGTTTCTGCACAGCAAAGGATGCAAGAAAGTGTAGAGACAACTCACAGAGTGGGACAAATTTCCCAGATCTTCTTCTTTTTTTTTTTTTTTTTTTTCCAGTACCAGGGATTGAACTCAGGACCCTGTGCTTGCCAAGTAAGTGCTTATTCTACTGAGCTATCTCCCTGACCCTGAACTATCTGCCTGACCCTGAGCTATCTCCCTGGCCCCAGCTCCTCTTTTGACAAAGGGATTAAATCTAGAATATATAAAGAAGTGAAAATAATTAAGCCCCCGTAAAAGCCCCAATCAAAAATTTGCAATTGAAATTTTTTGAAAAACTTCTCAAAATAAGAAGTACTAACAACTAGGAAAATCAATATGAATATTACTCAATAAACTACAAATAGAAATTCTGCTTAACACAGTTGTACTCTTCCTGGGTCTGTTCTTAAGAGTCAAGGTCAGCAGAGATCCAGACATGCCAACTTACAGTTACAGCAGCACAGTTCATAATTGCTGAGTCACGGAGGCAGCCCACACATCTACCAGCAGATGAGTGAATAAAGGAAGTGTGTATAAGCACACAATGGAGTACCACTCAGCCATAAAAAGGATAAATCTGAGTCATCTTTAGACAAGTGACTAGATCTTTAAACCACAATGCTAAGTAAAGTTAACCAAATAAAGGTAAATATCAAATGATTTATCTTACATAAGAATCAAAATTTAAAATAAAGAGGAAAATAAAACCTGGTATGGTAGGAAACAGAAAAGTAGACTTTATAGAGATAGAAAAAGAATCTTGGAAAAGGGAAGAGAGGAGGGAATGGGGAAAAGGGGAATAAAAATTGATCTAGATGTATCAAAAACATATACTCATAAACAGTAAAGTGAAATGGCAATTCCAAAGGAATCAATTCAAAATCAGTTAATATAATTCACAATTACAAAGTATATCTTGTCAATAACGTGAAATAATCATTCTAAAAGACTCAGACAGATTATTATATAAAATTCAATACCCACTTATTTTTTGAAATATTCTTGGAAAAATAAGGATAAAAGAGGCAGCGATTTCAAAACATTTAGAAAGTCTGATACTTCTTCCAGGGACACGTGGGGGTATGTGTTCCTCTTCTTGAATTTCATTGGCTTGTGATTAATTCAATCAATTAAGTATGATAAACATAACGTAATGTGGTTTTCAAGGGCAGATCAAAAAGCCCATCAGAATCTGTCTAGCTTTGTCACACTGCTAACTCATGGAAGCCAATTATTACAAAAGAAATACCCCTACTTCAAGGCCACCTTATTAAAGAAAGAATATTTAAAACTCAAATCCAAAGACTGATGAGCTCTCATCCAAAAGCTGGTATGAGGGAAGGGTGTATGACTCAGTGATAGAAAGGATATCTATCATGCAGGAGACCCTGGCTGTAATCCCAAGACTGAGGGGTAGGGTACGGATTGTCAGTTACATAAGCAAGAGTTTCTGTTTTGTTCTGTTTCATTTTGCTTTGTTTGCAGTGCTGGGGATTAAAACCGGAGCCTTGTACATGGCAGACAAGTATGCTGCTATCGTTCTCTGCCCCAGCCCAAGCAAGATGTCTTGAATGTCCAGCCCCGTGATCCTTTTGATGCCAGTGGTCCCAGCTCACATCTGATCATCAGTAACTGACATATTTCTAGTAATATCTGTCATGCAGGCCCTTTCCAAATTCTTGGCCAACAAAGCCAAAAACAAAATTAAATGAATAATGAATTGGGGGCCAGCTTATGGTTCATTCTTATTTTGTGTGTTTTAAAAGTTCATAGTTGCAAGTTTAAAAAGTAGAGTATCAAAAACAAAATAATAACAGCAGAAGAAGTTTGCGAGTCATCATTAAGATACGGAATATGTGGGCCATACCTCGTGACATCTTGGCAGTGAACTCACAAGAAACGCTTATAAAAGTATTGTTCAGGAATTTCATAAGGGACCCGATAAGATTTCTGTATTCTAATCCTCTCCAACCCATTCTAATTTTATTATCTTCAGATACAAAATAAAATCTAACTCATTTTAGATTTATTTGGTTCTCAAATAATTATAAAAATATCATCCATGTATGGGCCTCAAAACTTGTCATATTTCCACCAGTCTAATATTGATCAGTTTTGCTTTGCTTTTCTCTAAGGCTAAACATACCTGGTTGCTGCGTTTCCCATCGTACTGTAAAGCCTCTACCTCTTCTGAAATAGTCAGAATAGAAACGAAGGTAGAGCGCATTGTCACTACTCCGAAGATTCTGAGGGGCTCTGTTGCCACAGAATCTTCCAAGTGGAAAATCTGCCAAGGAATCTCCATCATGAATCTGAAGAAACTCATTTGGGCAATCAGTCTCCTGTTCTAATCGGAAGAATGTAAATGTGAGATGCAGGACCTGAAAATATAGAAACCACAATATATTACTTTCACTTCCATGCTAATTGTAAAATAGTTCTCCTATTAACTAAAAAGCATTTACATAGAAAGACACACTTATATATCTTAATCATTCACTAACACAAACAACAGTTATCTAGAGCACAAAAGACTGGTGTTACCAATTGTTAAGGCCCCTAGCATGATGATGCGTGTCTCTAGTCCTAGCACTCTGGGAGGCTGAAGCAGGCTGACTAAAAGTTGGAGCTGGACAATTCATAGAGGTACTGTCTCAAAATAAATGACAGAGTATCCCTGGGTGTGATCCCCAGCACCATCTAAAAAATTATTAAAACTAAACTTCAGTTCATATCAATATATATATAAAATTATTTCATGAGCTGGAACTGCTAGTTTGCTTTGATATTACATACTATATACATGTATCAAATTATCATACTGTACCTCATACATACATACAAACATTATGCACCAAAAGTCATGGAAATTTATGAAGATTTCATGAAAATATCAGATCTTTCAAAGTCACTTCAGCTGTGTACCTGACACTGTACTAAGTCAGCAGCAGAAAATGGTCATTTGAAAACCTACCTTGAATTAAGTTTAACTAGGTAATACTGCTATTTACTGATGTGTATCATACATAATTGCATTCACCATTGGCCCCTCAGGAATGCTTCATCCAGACCAGCATACTCCAGTGCAGGCAGAGCAGGCAAAGTGTAGACATGTATGTTCTGTGTATCTTTGTTGGTTGCATATTATAGTACTATTCGTGAACAATATCAAGAAAATGGGGA
>NW_004524796.1:2009986-2024944 GCF_000260255.1 Octodon degus
AGAAGATATAATTAAGAAAAATCAGATGAGTCTTCTTATAAATTAATAATAAACATTTTCAGAGTTTTCACATAAGAATTTTTTTCTTTAAAAAAATATTTCAATGTCAGGAAACAGAATTCATGAAAACTAAATGGAAGGAAGGAAGCAAATTCACCTAACATACCCACCGGGAAATTCTTTTGGAATTTACTCTATTGTGGGTTACCAGGCCCCCAAATGCCCTTCTCCTCAAGGGAAAATAATGTTTTCTGACCTTGCACAATATCTGCTGTAATAGTAGTTTGCTGGGAAAAGTTAATAGGATTTCAGGAGAAAATCTTATCTTTTCATACAGACCCCTGCATTTTAGAGCCCAGGAGTTGCTGGAAAACAAATACTCAGAAAATCTAAGTGATTAAAGTCTTTGGGCTCAGATTAAATTTTATGAGTATTTATGTAGCGGTTCAGTCACTGGCTTTGGAGTCAAGTGGCCTGGGGCCGAGCCTAGCTCATGCACCTGGCAAACTTCTTCGCTTCTCAAGGCTGCTTCTGCATATGTGAAATGAGAATAACAACTCCTACCTTTACAGTTATGAGGCTTAAAAATGCAGTGATGCACGTGAAGTCCAGAACATAGTACCTGGCACACGGAGAACAAGTGCTGAGCAATCCAGCCCGGTACCAGTCTCCATTGCTGTATAATAGCTGACATGATGTGAAGATGATCTTCTTTTAGCAATATGATTTCAGTAACAAAGCAACCTTACCAGTTAACCGCCGGCTTATGGCTGCCCAACCAAGGTGTAGAGAATTCTTCATTACTGGACCAAGCACGGACTTTGGAATCAACTTTTTAACTATTCCAATTACATGCTAACTACTTTAAAAAAAAAACTGTATATAATCTATCTTCTTTTTCATTATTTTATGCATAAAGTGAAGATAATATTACTTACTTAAAAGATTATGAAGTTTAAGAAGAATAGACCAAATGTCTAAGCTGAAGCCTGGCACTTAGTAAGTACTTAATTATAGTCACTAAACATATTTATACAATATATATGCAAACTGCACACTCAAACATATAAATAAAATGTGTGTTTGGGAAGGAGTTAGTACACTTACCTTTCCCTCTTCAGTTCGGATAATCCAGAAGCAGTTAACATTTTGAAGATAAACAACATCAGAGATTATGTAACTGATGCTTCCGTTCATCTCTGAGAGGGACCCTCCACACACTGCAAAGGAAACCATGATGAACCATGCTTTTCAGAGACCCATTAATGGAAGAAGTTAGGCAAACTAATCTCAATCTCTCACTTCTCCTCTTGCTCATCCGCTTTTCTAGTGATAGTGCATCAAATCCCACCTCAAAGTCTAGTTAATATCTCATCCATTGGCTGTTATTTTCTTTGGTTTCCATTCTCCACGACTCTAGGAAACTTAACTCCAAATGGTTTACTGCTTAACTTTAGTTCTTGCATCCTACTTGCTTTTCTGTGTTAATCTTTTCTCCTCAAGTAAGGGTAAGAAGATAATAAATGGAGACCAGGTGGCATGTTTTTATATTGTTCACATGGTTTATCATGGGTTTATTTTAAACACACAGTAATATTTTAAGAAATGTATAGATTTTGAATCAGGAATAATAAGTGAGGGGTGGGATTGAATGTTAAGTACTCCTAAGGAACAGGCACATCTGGATGGAAAATTAGGAAGGAATTTGGGTAGGGTTGTGGGAAGAAACATCACAAATAAGAGAGAAGAAATACGATGGTACAAAGGATCAAGTGGCCAAAGAAAAACATCTGGCTTGAATGAGCATGTCTAGGGAACTAGTGAGAGATCAGGTTACGTGGATAGAGTGGTGGGTATGTAACAGGCAGTAATGAACCAGTGCATATTCCGGGGCAAGAGTGCCGTGATTACACGTGGTATTCTAGGGAACTTGGCCACTACACAGAAAATGTTCCCTTAGAAATACCTTAGCATAGTTTAGATTTTAAAAGGACACAATCAAAGAAGATACTGATTTAATCTGCTTGAAGAAAAATTCTTCTGGCTTGAGATTTGTAAATATCTATTTTATGCATCCTGCACCCGTCCAACAGTGAGCTCTGAAAGAAAGTAAGCTCAGTAAGGCAACCTGCAGAAGGCTTCACTGAAGAGTGACAGTTCTAAACTGTGGGCATCTGTGGAAATGCTGACTGTACCTTGCTGGGGAGTCTGACAGTGAGATCCAGTCCACGAACTTGTGCATTCGCAACTGAAAGCATTAATTCCATCAACACAAGTCCCCCCATTCAGACAGGGATTGCTCAAGCACTCATTGATGTTTTCTGTACAGTTGACACCAGCCCATCCTGCATCACACTGACAAAGATAGCCAGAGACCATTTCCTGGGGTGAAAACAAATGTGTAAAATGGTGAAACAAATGGCCAGACATTACTGGGATCAACCCCAGCAGGAAGTCACATTAAAGAGTTGAGTCATCCTACAGTAGTCCAACTTGTAATTTTTAAATGATAATTGTTCAGTATAAGTAGTCTTATGTGTTTGAAGATAAAATATTAGCTTATTGATTTTTTTCTTGGGAGCTAAAGCTATCATGTACCTTTTTATCTTAGAGCTGTGTATGTCTTATCTTAAGTTTGAATCATTATCTTAACACTCATGAATCATATAAAATGTATTTCATAGAAAAGTGAAACTAAGAATTACTCTAATGTATTCAGTCTCCCCAAGAAAAACAAAGGACTCACTATGCATTGTCCATGTAAGCAGGGGTGACTTAAGCAAATGTTTCCGAGTTGCACACATCCATTTGGTCCATAACCATTTCCAGTGTATCCCAGCAGACAGGTGCAGAGAGGTAAGGAACCTGTTCAGAAATGAAAATGGGAGGTGTAACTATAAGCATCCTCCTCAACTCAGAGACAGTAACTAAACTCAGGCTCTGGTCTCTTCTCTGAATAATAATTCAACATTTTTTACCCAAGATAGCCAAGAAAAAGTATGAGAAGAAAATATCAAAATCTTTTTTTCCATATTTAAAAGTAAGAAAGCCATTAAGCCTGTCTAATACTTTACCTATACATGACACTAGTGCTTCCATCTCTCATATCAGGTGGTCCTGAGCTATGTACAGGTGAAAGATACATCCAGGGAGTAAGGATGGAGCTCATGGAGGGGTTATTGGCAGATGAGCGGGTTGTCATGGCGATAGGATCTGCTGCAAGCACTGTGTAGACTATGACTGATTTACTCCTCTCTTACTCCTGTCTACACTTTTACTGATGAAGGCAGAGCACAGACAAATCGCCTTGACCAGAGTCAGCTGGAATGCGGAGGTGCCCAGAGAGCCTGTGTGGTTTTCCACAGCACGTCACTCAGGACTGAAGGTACATTCATGTGTTCTCAATGCTGAGGACACACAGTTTGGATAGTGTCAGTTTTAGTCAGATTGGCCATCACAAAATGAACTGAAGGCTTTAAAAGGTAGTGATACTGCAGATTGTAGATAACACAAGAACATAAACAAGTACAAACATCAAAAAATGTCAGCACCAAAATATCCCCATACCTTTTATGGGCCCTTCATCACCATGTTAAAAGGTAAGGCAATAGCAATCCAAGTGGGCTGGGAAAAATAATTTGAAGTAGTTGAATCTCTCTTATTCATGAATTGATAACCATTGTTGGTTTTGATGTACATGAGACAGTAGCTGGATATGGGATAAGAGGAACTGGGATCTCCAGAATTTTCTTCCATACTTAAAAAAAATCTGTATAGTATTTTACAGTTTGCAGTAAAGAAGGTCAACTTGAGAGTACATACAGGGCTATGTCATGCCATTTACAATGTCTTCTATGTGAAAAAGTTCCTTTTATTTCTAAGATGTATGCAAAGCAGCATTTTATATACTCGGGATCATTTAATCCTCTCAAGAATCCTATGAGTTAGCTGCTATTATTCATTTCACAGGTAAAGAACTGAAGCACAGAGATGAGGGGTCCTAACCAAGGACACTAAATCAGAGTGTGGAGGAGCCAAGAGAGAATGGCAGGTCTTCTCCCAAGAAATCATGCTCCTAATCATTTCAGTATACTGTTAATTATTCAGTAAGTTATTTAGTCATATGTATATGTGTATCCTATGCCCATATAGGTATATATCTACAGACTCATTTATATTTGGCTATTGTCTGCATTTATAAGACAAGTTAGAAAAAAATAAAGTATTATTTTGAAATAGCAAGAAATGAGATAAATTACTGAATAAAGGAAGTTAGTGCCATCCATTTGGACAAAATTATCAAGCTAATAGTTTGATGCCTAAAATAAACAATAAATTCTAGAAAGATTAAAAATCCTCATGGAAATAAAATATATAAATAAATATACACTTGCCTGTGTTTAAAGAGCTCAGTACAAAAGGCATCCTTAAATGTGATTCTAAAGGGAGTAATATTAAAAGTTTTTCTACTACATAAAATGGGAAACTTTAAAGATAAAAATATCACTATGAAATTAAGAGAACAGCAAAGTGTCCTGAAAAAAGTATTTGTAAAACATAAAATAGATAATGTGATAATATCTTTAGATATGATGAAATTTTATATTCCATAGGAAAGCAAATGAGCAAAGGCTATAAAGAAACAGAAAAACAGCTAGCTGGTAAAAACTTAATGAAAAATGTTAGGTTAAGATAAGGACAAACTAATTTTTGTCTATAGAATGG
Organism: Octodon degus; assembly: GCF_000260255.1. NCBI lineage: Eukaryota > Metazoa > Chordata > Mammalia > Rodentia > Octodontidae > Octodon > Octodon degus. The sequence goes on from NW_004524796.1 coordinate 2,014,712, forward strand.
ACTGAGATGAAATATAATCTATCATCCAAGGTAAATATGTATATATATATATATGTATATATATTCATAAACTGATGGTAAGTATACGATGAGTCAACATTTCTCAGAAAAATGTTGAGCTAAATTGTAGGAAGTCACTCCATTTTTAAGCAATGCTGTAGACATTGGATGATTCTAGATCCATTTTCCCCTTGTCTAGTAGCAACCTCCTTATTCCAGTGCATTCATGATGTCTGAAAAACAGACTATACTTTGTGCTTTTCCCTTTCCATTTGATTTGGCCAGGTGGCTCAATTCTACCCGATGGCATAGAGTTGGAAGAGTTCTCACAGTGATATAGTATTCCCTTCCTCCTCCGTTTCTCCTTCCTGTTTGGAATATATGCCAGAATTAAGTGGTTGGCATAATTACTTTAGGAAATAATTGTTAAATTAGGGCAGATTGCTAAAGAGCATAGCTTGTTGCATTAAAAAAACAAGTATATAGTTTTATAATACGAATTAATTTTTGGTTTGATGATTAAAGCAATAATTTTGAGGACAGAAGATTTCATTTGTGAAATCCTGAATTGCTTTCAAGTGTTGAAATAAAATACCTCAGGCGAAAGAGAGCGGTGAGGCGTTACCTTGAGATGAGAGGCACGTTGCGTGCGGGTGGCAGCCTCCATTGTTGATGGAGCAGATGTCTACGGCAGTGCACACTTTCCCATCACCTTCGTACCCTGGGCAGAAAAGGCAGGGGAGTGAAAAATAGTGTCGGGAATATGCGAGGAAGCCAACACCAATCTGAGAATCTGGTATCATGAGGTAGACCAACCAGAGATGCTTGTAACAAGACAACAGGTGCAAGAAAATACCATGTCATGAACAAGTAAAATTGATACTTGAAAGCAGGAGCAACAAGAGTTAGCAAGCTGACATCATAAATAATGCTCTGGCTTGTGCCTAGTAAGAAAATGTATAAACATACTGACCAAGAGGGTCGACACTAAAGTTGACATCTCTTAATTTCCATGATTCCAATATTCTTAAAGGTAAACTATTATAGAAGTCCAAGTACTATTGCTTCATGTCATTATAACTTACAAGGTTTCTGCTATCTTTTAGAACTCTCTGAATTCCTTAAATATTAATTCAATTTACCTTCTAGAATAGCAGTAATGACTTCTTTCCAAAAGAAAAAGGAAACTTGTTAGTTTGTATATATGTGCCTGTTTTTAGTAAAACTTGCATGTTAAACATGAATATACCATTTAATAGATTATATGTGGGAACAAAAGTACAGTAGACCTGATATGAACCCAGAAAACTTTCTCAATCCTACATTATCTCAGTGGCAGTTTCACGGTTTGCAATGACTTCTTTGTACTAACATTATGGTGTACTTAGTTTCTTATGCTATCACTATACTAAAGTGTCTTGAATGTTCAAGCCAACTGAAACAGTTTGTTGTAGTCAGTTTCTTTCCTTAGATAAAATTATATTTAAAATGGAATATAAGATTGTTTTCAGAGGTATGTTTTTGTGAATAATGACATCAGGAAATCTGCCAAAAATACCTGGTGGACAGTCTTCACAGGTAAAAGATCCAGGTGTGTTTATACACGTAACAAGCGGAGTCATGGAACAGCCACCATTATTTATCTCACATTCATTGATGTCTTCACAAACATACCCATTTCCTTGCCATCCTAGAAAAGCAGCAAGATTTGATAGGTCAGCTCTATAAACAAGTCAACAAAGGAAAAAAATACAAATGATCAAAACATGTAAAACACCTGCCCTAATAAAAAGCTCCAGATTAAGATAAGACACACTGACATATTGGCAAAAATTATTTTAAATTCTTAAAAATATTCTGATGCCGTAGTAGGCAATTGGGATACTTTTATATAGTTAGTAGGATGTTGTAGTAATACCACCAATTTGGAATGAGATCCAGCAGTAGTTATTAACAATTTTTAAAATATATGATTATTGATGGCCAATTTGATGTTCAAAACTTATTCTATGATGCAAAACTAAGAGCATATTAAAATGTAGATAAAAAGATGTCTACTGTGCTATGGCTTAATAGGAAAAAAATCATTAATGGCCTAAAGGGACACAGATTAATGCCTTATACTCATCTATAGCACTGAATACTAAAAATAATCTTAGTACCTCATACCCCTGCTTGTCATCCATCAGCACATGCACATCGAAAGAATTATCTCATACATATTTTAATTGAAGATAACAAATGTTTAGAATAAAATGAAGAGCTGGGGTCATGCTCCCAACTTGGAGAAAGAGTTACTTGAAAACTTCCTATGTTTCTATGTGTTTGTATGAGCAAATGAAAATGCTAATGGTGGGACTGTGATTGAGTTGGGTATCCCAATTCATAGCAAGGCTACTAAGATCTCAGAGGACACACGTAGGTGAGAACTCAACTGTAGGAGAAACACAAACTGGTCAAAGATTTATCCAAATTCTCAAGCCTCTGGTTAACATGAAAGGCAATTCTAGAGTACATAGTTCTTCACTACAATTCTAGTCAGTTGATAGCCATAGCAATACACAGTTAGGCTTTGCAAACTATATGGCTAATCCTGTCCCATACTTTGACTCCAGCAGTTTTAGACAAGTCTCCCAGTTCCACTGTGGAGCTGTTATAGCAGAAAGATGATATTGGCCAGATGTCAGGGAAATAGGACATATAACCAGGTTCAAACACCCCTGAATGTTATTCCTCTTATCTCAGTAGTAGAAGGAAATTGGTTCTGGCATCTTGCCTGCCTGGCACACACCCTGAGAATGTACCTTTTGGACAGGGCCCACAGTAGAAAGAGCCTGGAGTGTTGAAACATTGTACAAGTGCTGAACAAGAGGATGGGAGACTGCACTCATCTTGATCCACCGTGCAGGCAGGGTTGCCTGGTGAGGATGTCCACCCAGCTTCGCAGATGCAGGTGTAATTGTGCTGGTAGGGTAACAACAATGTAAATGAAGGCAATCAAGTGAAGGAGCAAGCAAAGCCTTGAAAAGGTTCACCAAGCCCTGAACTATTTATTTCCTAACATTCAGTTCCATCAGGCAAATTGAGAGGCTCTTCCCTTCTTTCTATCTCATTTAGGCTAGACAATGAAAAAAGAAAACATTTTTTTTTTGGACTAAAAGAATCCTATAATTTATCCCAAAGATACCAAGGAAAAAGCAACAGCAACAGAGAGCTGCCAGCCAATATAATTAAAGTGAATCAGCTCAGCCTGCTATGTTTTTAGAGGGGAAAACACCCACGAAGGCACCAACTTAGGAAAATCAATTGCTGGTTTCCTTCTGAAAGTCTCTCTTTCCCCTCCGACAGCCCCTCTACCCTACTGTCCACTCTACCATTAGAATGGATGATTTTCTATCTTATGAATAGAAAAAAAAATAACAAGAGAGAATTTAAAATAGAGAACTGAAGTTTTGCTGAACAGCAGAATCAGCCAGAAATGGATAACCTTGAGGGTTGAGAGGCAAGGTCCTGAGAACCCGGAGCCCAGAGGGGCACCAGGGAGTCTGCAATCACCGTGGAGTGCACAGTACTCTGGCACAGGAAACTCCAAACTCAAAATTGCAGGTTGTGGACAAGACAGAGCCTTTGATGCTTTCATGACTTGTCACTGTTGAAACTCACAAGTCCAAGAGAAGGTCATGTCTCAAAGAGAGTTCCAGTCAGGAAGAATAAAAATGGTACTATTTTATATAATGCACACTTAACCTTGGGGTTCATTCTTCTGTGTATCTCATCTTCCCTCCTTGTTTGTTCCCTGCTTAGGGCAGGAAGTGACAACACCTGTAGCTCGAGAGTTTGTACTCAGCATTGCAGGAGAGGCAGCCAACCACTGATGTGTTTGTACTCAGCATTGCAGGAGAGGCAGCCAACCACTGATGTTCCCATGAGTCACCTTAGGGAAGGAACTCACCACTCCGGTTTGCTGTCGTTCTAAATCCTCACAGATACCATGAACACAGAGTTCTTTAGAGCCACCCTCACAGTCATTGTATCTGAAACTGCAGTGGGGTCCATATGTATCAGGTTTGCAGATACAGCTGTTGGTTACAGAAGAGCAAAATATTAGAGCTCATGCTTGAAGACCAGTTTCTGTCTCTTAGTATTAACAAAAAATTCCAAATTGAGCATGTTAACAGAATCCTAAACTAGCGATGCAGATTGATTGACTGGAGCCTTGGGAGAAAAATCACTCTGTTCTACTCCCAGCACAGGATTGAATGAATGTGCTGTCTTTGCAAAGAAAGCATTAGAGAGCTATAACTTAGTATTTCATAAGACTACACTATAAATTCTTCTCATATCAAGTCATCAAACAGTACATTCAAAGGTCAGCAGTCGACAAACCATGAGTATTGGAGTTTGTTCAAGGAGAGAAAGGAAAAGATCAGCAAGTTAATTCATCATCCCTCCCATTGGATCTGCCAGTAATCACAGGTGATCTCAGCTCAATTAATCACTCTCCAATGCTCTCTAGGATGGTATAACCCCATATGCCCTGCACTGGCCACATCTCGGCATATAAGATAACTGTTATTGTTATTGCAATACAAAGGGCAAAGCATCCTCCATCTATAAGAGATGTATGTAGTTAACATAGCAACATTTCTTTCACAGTCACATTTTTAACCCACAAAAATATAATTAGTATTTGATAACTAAGATACCAGTGGGTGTTTTATTACTAGAAGATTTCAGAGCAACAATAACCAAATAAGGAAGGCTGCTTCAAGCCTTTGCAATTCTTTAAGTTACCAGATTAGCTTTGTAGCTGCATGACAGCCTAACAGGGAACTTGTAAGGTAGGAATATGGAATTCAGGGGAAGAGGAAGGAATAGGAATATCAAAAGCCTGAGTTTATTCATGCAAGTCTGAGCACATCTTGAACAAAGAGCAGAGACAAGCCCAGGGTCATTGTTTGTTAGACAGTAGCTGCTTTGCAAGAAAGCCATCAGGACAGGAGGGAGGCACCTGCAGTCCTGCCAGGAACTGCAGACTAGACCCTCAGTGTTCCAGAAAATGAGCCACTAGACAAGGAGGGTGGGAACTGCTAGCAGTGTACATAGAGCTCTGAGAAGCTCTGCTAATGTCCACATGACAGCATGGGAATGACAGCACAGGAGGTGAGCATGGGAAGATCAAGAGCCACACCCTGATCATACAACGTGTTGTGTCATGGGGACCCCAGAAGCAATTGTTGGGGTGACAGCTTTAAGTAGCTTCCAGGAAAGAAAAGATAGAGATATATGGATAGGGATGGAGTGGAAGAACAAGGCGAACAGCATCCTTGAACTCACGTGGAGGGTTGACAGACTTAGCAAACCTACATGCTGCTGAAGGGAGCATGAGGCTTAGCAAACAGAAATGTGGACTGCCCAGTGGAGCTGGAATTTCAGAGAGGTGAATATTTTGGCACAAGTATGATTTACAATCATTATCTATTTACATCAAACCTGCTTTGCTGACAAATTACATCTCTGAGCATTCAAAGACTGCTGTTCTCATGAAGACAAGGTTCTAAGTAAATAACAGTAAGTGACAACACTTAAGGAGAAATTCAGCTGGTCCAAGCTATTTATCTTCCCCTCATCTCTGTTTTTATAGACTTTCCCTCTCATGATTCACTCCCTTTCCTTTTCTCTCTCTCTCATCCTCACCTAGAATAGCCTTACAGAAAATGTAATTAGACTCCTTGGGATTATAGAACTATAGACTATTTCACACATATCTTTCAACATTTGATTCAGCTGGTTTGCTTGCCATAGTTTATTTCCATATCACCCCACACACTTTCTAAAAACAATTTTTAAATCTTAAAACTGATTATTAGTAGTTTCCCAGTATATTTTCCAATATAAGATCTAAGTGTTCAGGAAACCCCGGGACTAGGAGACCCAGATCTAAATCCTGATCAACCCTATTATCTGTTTATCTCAGACAGTGTACTAATTCATATGTACTATTTTCATTTTGTGTTCTAAAGGCTTTCCCTGTGGGAAGTACTCAGAGAATTGTGTTCATCTTATCACAGAACACTTAACTATTAGAAAATATCTTCACATTTTAGAGGAGATTTTGGTTCATGGAGCTGTACTTAAATCTTCTCTTTTATCTCTGCTTTCCTTCTCCCTTGCTATTATGACTTGGAGATGAGTAGATATTAATCCTATAAACTTCTTTAACCAGCTACAAGGTAGCCTTCTTTTCTTTAAATTTAGATAATGTGAGAAGAAAGAAGAAAGGAGAAGGGAGCCAAGTAAACTTTAGCTGCCTTGCTATGATCTTCAAAGAGGAGTTTTAAAATCCTATTTCACACACACGCAGACCCTACAGCCACCGAATTAAAGACTGATAGAAGATAAAGGAAATCTAAGTCTGTTTTCCAGTGCTATTATGTTTCCATGTTACAGTTCTACGTTCTAACAGATAGCACTAAAACTCTGCATTTTCATCTGTCCTTTTAACACAACAGTGTTTGCACACAAATATATTCTCAAGGTAAATTTGTTGGCATTTAAAAAAATAAGTAAAAAATTATGTATCTCCTCAGTGAAGATAAAAGCCATCTATGTGTTTTAAAACTACCTTACTACTGCTTCTGCCTTTGCTATTCGTTACTGGACTCATTACTGTAACGTCACTTTACTACGGATTTGGTGCCAGCAGAGTAACTCTAGGCTTTTCAGACTTTAAAATCACTGCATGTGGCCACTGAGAAGTCACACGTACTTCCATAGTCATAGTTTAACTTTCACTGGAGTCCATGGTTCATTATCATTCTGCTGACTAACTGAAGGAGATAATAAGTTTAATACCTAACTACTACCTGAAGTAAAATCAGATTATTCTCGTTTAAGCTCTGAATGTTTTAAAACCTACCAGTAGTAGGAATACAGGCAAATAAAATGAAACATATTCACCATCATCATCATATTCGTGGAGAACAGACAAGCAAATGCAACTACTTTCCACTAGAAATCCTTCTAGATCTGAGTGAACATCAAGTATATAATGATGCTATGCGCGCATAGCAAGTTCAGAACCCAAGCGCTGTCTTAGAGAGCAAGCAACAAGAAAGCAATAAGAATCAAGTCTTTAGAATAAAGAGAGAAAACCAATGCTAAAAATGGGAAAATAGCATTCTGCTAACTGTCTGAAGTTGGGGCAAGACTTCAAGCTGAAGAAAAAATTGGTAGAAACCATATTTTCTCTTGCACTACTGTCCTTAGTCCAAAAAAAATTTTTTTTACTAAAAATTTGTCTGTGGGACTGGGGAGATAGCTCAGTAGAATAAGCATTTGTCTGGAAAGCACAAGGTCCTGAGTTCAATCCCCGGTACCACAAAAAAATAGATAAATTAAATTAATTTGCCTGTGAAAAAAGATTTCTAATTAATATTTGCATAATGCTATAGCTTTACAAAGATTTTGTAGTTATAAATTATTAATCTTGTTAAATAAAGATTTTGTTTTTCTCCTTAGGTAAAAGAGCTCCAAGAGTTAAAAGAAAAGAAAGGAAAACAAAACCACCTAGGGCTGCAGCTCAGCAGCACAGCGCCTGCCTGGCAGGCACGAAGTCCTGACTTTGATTCCTGGTTCTAAAAAAAGGAAAAACAAAAACCAAAAAACCTGAAGGAGGCCTCAACTCCAAAGCAAAATCCAATGCAAACTTGTCCTCCGTGATTGTTCTGCAAGTCTAGATGACTTGAAAGTCACTCAAGTTCTCTTTCACCAAATGTGTGTTGGAGTTTCGCAAAGAGTGATAGTCTCGTGGAACTACTGATTAACAAGGATTTAACCTCGCATAATGAATAACATTCAAAAAAATTGTCTAAATGCTCGGTTTTTCATTACAAACAGACTCCAGGAAGCAAGAGCTAAATTTTATTCTCAGCACATTTTTCTGTTTTATTTTATTCCCCTAAAGAGTCACTCTCATATGTCTGATCAGAGCATTTAAGACACAAATAATTGACAGGGATTCCTGAGGCTATATACACTGTTCCAACATCACAGGAAGAAACCAGATTCAAAGGTTCTACTCTAGTGTCCTCCGGGAAATTTAGGAAAGGCAGAGGCTACTAACTAAGTTTATTTCCAGAATCAGCACAAGAAAGCCAAGGATACAGCTCAGGGGTATAAACGTCTACCTGACAGGCACAAGATCCTGAGTTTGATCCCCAGTAATATGGAGAAGAAAAAAAACAAAAACAAAAACAGGACTACAGGACAAAATCAGCACAAGAAATCCTTGCACTCTTTTTGTTGTTGCTGATTACAGACACAAGAGAGATTCAGTTCTGTTCTTGCAGAGCTGAATTTGTCATTTAGAAATGCTACTGTAAACAAATAATGGGCTCTCTCCTTCTCCTTTCATGGGTGCATTTGGGCAATCAGCTCTAACCCCTGACCTGCAGAAAATAGTTGGGAAGTTAAAGTTTTTAAACTTTTGATTGCTTGTTTTTTGTTTTTTTGGTTTTTTTTCCATTTGAGGAGGAAAAACATGGCCTGCTGAAACAACAATAACAACTGGTGTGGCCAATGTATCTCATCCCACATGTGCATATCTTTATCATGCAAGACACCAAAAATAAAGTGAAGATAAAGGACGATCGGGAATGAGTAATCCCCAGGACATTCCCAGATACCGGGAAGGTCAGAAGTACAACTTCTCGGAGCCCAGACATTGCCTCTGATATCTTTCCAAAGAAAAAATTCTCCTTGATAATTGCTCATAAACAGAAATCAAAAGATAATGCTTTCAAGGGAATGAAAGATTAGCCTGAGTCTAAGGATTTAAAAAGCAAGGAACAGAGGGTTAATTTAAATGAGAAATTCCTGAAAGAAAAACCCTTAAGACCGACCCAAGCTTCTCTCAGCTCATCCTGAACCACGCAGGAGCTCTGTAGTAATACAGTATTAAACTTAAGGGAGAGATGGTTAACTTTGATTTTGCATAACAATTGAACTCATAAGCATATCAATCAGAAGTTTAAATGTGTTGAGTTTATAACCTGGAATGAATGAAAAATTTAAAGAGCAGGTCAAAAGAACAAAAGGATCGCTTACATGAAAAGGCGAGAATTATGACTCCTTTTTGAAAAAAAATATTGTGATAACAGATGATGAAGGCAAAAAAAAATATTCCTGCACTCATTTGCCGGAAAGAACAGCAGGGATATTGTTAAGAGAAAAATAAAGAAAAAGATAGTAAAAACACCAGGAAGAGAACACACAATTGCTCTTAATTCTTAAATGATCTCAGAATTGCAGGAAGATAGCAAAAATATGGGGAAAGATAATGTCAAGATTGTTTTAGAAGTAAATTTAAGGGACTATATGCACGTAAAGTTGGTGCTGAGCTCCCCTAACTTTCTGGAACTGAGACTCTAAAAGTAATTGTGAGCCTGGTGTGGTGGGGCCTCCTGTAATCTGAGCTCTCCAGAAGCCTGAGGTGGAGAATCTCAAGTTAGTCCCTGCTTGGGCAATTTAGTGACTTCACAAATCCTATCTCAAAATAAAATACAATAAAGGGCTGGACTGTAGCTTAATATGAAGGCCCTGGGTTCAATTTTTGGCAGTGGGAACATGGAGGCATGTGATGTCCAACTCGGTCACTGGAAAAGAAGGTTTCCTGGCAGAAAGAGATATCTCAGCTAGTGGGTGAAGGACACAGCCATCTGACAAAATAAATTGAAAAGACAGAGCGGTGGGAGGATCGTGTTCAGTGTTCAGTGGGAGGACCTCAAGGCTAACTGAAGAAGTACAGAAGAGTTCATTCGTGCATTGAGCTTGCAACCTCAGGTCTGTTCGGCCAACATGCTTACACAGTGATAAATAAGTGAAGCTTCGCTCACTGTTAGTGTGAGCTCACCAATGAGTGCAACCAGGTGGGCTGGGGGGTGGGGCGGCTCCTCTCCACTTGTGTCCCACAGCCACCCCTTCCTGAGTCTTACTAATGCTTCACCCACTCATGTTCCACGCTAGCCTTGCTCTGCCACTCACTGCAGCCTTCTTCCAATCCTCAGGGAAGCAGGAGAAAAGATTTCTTCACAGGATAACTGAGAAATGAGGGAGAACTCACGAGCTAGAGTTCACCCAAGTAAAAACAGCTATGTGTATGTTCAATAAGAAGGATATATTTCTCTATGGAATAATTTGTTTTCATAGCAATATAGAATGTCCATTTTGGTT
>NW_004524796.1:2025044-2065908 GCF_000260255.1 Octodon degus
TTATTTTAAGTTACCTGTAACTCCCCATTGTGTTCATACATGTGGCTCCATTCTGGCAGCCCCAGGGTGTTCCTGAGTGAATTGCACATTCATTGACATCAGCTGAACACAGAGGACCCTGGAGTCACATGAAGAATAGGCAAGTGTCAGAAGCCATGGAGGAATGTGGGGGTTGCTGTTATTAGGATATGTGTAGGACTCATACACAATAAACAAACCCTTGGCAAAGCCAAACACGAGCATACTGATATTAATCTCTGGCTAGCCTTCCTCTGGAACTCAGATTTAACCTAACAGAACTGAGGAGCTGTTCATAAGCTCACAGCAGCCCCAGAGGAGAATCCAAATACAAATGAATCCTCCTTTCATAGTGGTAGGATCCCTTGAAATGCTTACGTAACAATCTTTTCTGTTTGTTTGTGAGTGCACATGCTAGGGACATTTTAACTCAATGCTAATACATATTATGGCCTTTCACGGCATTAGCCAATCAAATGAACTATGTATGATGGCTTAGTATTCAGTGGCTATATAATCAAACCTGCCATCATTTACATTTTGGCACTCATGGTGTAATTTGTTCTGGTTTTCAGAGGCCATAGAATCTTAGTAACTTTGATGGACGGGTGAACAAGTCTGGGATGTTTCCAGTGGTGAGCACAGATTCCGACTCACCATAATTTTTAATCGAAAACCATGAGACTCACCTCCCACTGTGAAGGACAGATACAGACAAAAGAATCATGCAGATCGAGGCAGGTTCCACCGTTTTGGCAGGGACTGCTGCTGCAATCATCTTTGTCCACTTTCTGAAATAAAGAAACAGCAGCCGGTAAGACAGCAGCGCAAGCTTGCCACGGACGGGTGTCGGTACAGCTGTGTGCACTGGGGAGAAGGGCTTTGCTCCCAATGGACGGGCTCTGCCTTTAGATTTGCTATCAGTTATTGGTCCTTTTTCAAATCAATTCTCTTGTGAAAGAATAAAATGTGTTTATCAGTCAGTCAAATTCCTCAGTGCTTTGTATGCTTTTTACCACAGAAGGGATGAGATAGGAGAGGAGAAATTTTCCTTCTTTGGGAAAATATACATCAATGGACAAGAGTAGAGGATGGAATAAAAATGGACATTCATATATACCAAGAAAATGAAATGGAAATTCCCATTCCTTTGCCCTTTGGTCTTATCTTTAGTACCTCCAGGTAAGGCTTCAAAATCTGATCATCTCTTGCTGCCACCCCTCCTCTCAAGGGTTAAGATGACTAAACACATTTCATTCCAAGATCTATTGTTTGAAATGTGGCCAGCCAAGATACACCCTCCACCCTGCACTCACCTGACCACTTTGGACCCACAGAGCAGCAAACAGACCTACCTTTGTCTACGCAACCTGAGCAATCTTACCCTACGTCAGCTGCCAGTTCTGCTCACGTAAGATTTTTAATGCTTTGGAAACAGAGGCAATTTCTTCTTTTTTTTTTTTTTTTTTTTTTTTTTTCTTAATTTTTTGGCAGAACTGGGGATTGAACTCTGGCCCTTGTGCTTGCCAGGCTAGCACTTATTCCACTGAGCTATCTACCCGGCCCCTCCGAGAGGCAACTTCTTTAGAGAGTCCTAGTGATCAGGAAATTAAGTTACCACTCTCATCTTATCCATAGTAGACTTCTCTGATTAACTAGAAGCAAAGTGTTCATTAAAGAGAAAAATCAAGTCCATTTTCATCATTTTCCAGGTAAAACTGAGAGCCAGAGAATAGCTGATGGGGATGCCTTACTATCTGTTGCAAAGCTCATTCTTTCTCTACACTCAGTAGGAGCCCACATGTACTGGAGATTTCTTTCTATTTTCTTCCAGTATTCAATTTGTCTAAGTTTGTTCCAGTACCATAGTGAGCTCTGTCCATCAAAGGACACTATTACGAAGGTGCACCACAAATGTATTAGAGAATTTTACGTGTGCAAGAGCAACAATGTCTGGGAGTTAGAAACTCCACAGCCTCTTTGGCCCAGCAGGCAAGGAAACCAGCAGAGGAATACGATAGAGAGTGGCAGAGACTGCTGGCCAGAGAGCCCATGCCCTATCCAAAGGCTGAAGGGCATTCACATTGGGAAATCATTAAGAGCTCTTTCTGTGCAGTGGAAGAGGAGGACCTTTTTATAAGTCTTCTAGCTCTTACTTAAAGCAGTGAAGCCCTGCAGGAAACTGAAACCTGCAGCTGTGTGCTGTTCTACAGTGCTGCTCCTGGTTGGCATTCACTTACTCAAGCAGCATGTTGGTTCATCTTGATTATCAGCTTGACTGGAGGAGTTCGCTGCATTACTCCATTACTACCAGTACTGTGACTTCTGGGTTTCCGTTGTACAGAGGATACACGGAAGTACACCACAGCAGAAGCAAGGCCACCCCCTGCCCTTAGGATGCTGACTCTATTGACTATTTTTGTATATTTCTAGTTACTATCTGGTCATCATAAGACTTACCTGCTGTAAGCTCTGAAATCGTCTCTCAAGATCCAGAAACTAACAAAGAGGAAGAAAAAGCATGAGTCAGCTGGTTCAAAGGCATTTTATATACGATGTCACACCCAGGATATACTGGCCCAATACTTTCTGCCAGGGGTCCCTTTCTGTTCCTGTTTTCATTCCTTGTCTCTATTTACTCCACTCCTACCACATTTTCTTTTCTTTCTATTTCCTTCGACCACATGTATTTCTTTTTTACGGCCTTTTAAAACATGCTACAATCCATTGATAAGCTGCTTCTTTCTCTCCTTTGCACACAGTAACTATGGGATTCTCCCAAATAATAATGATGAATCTTGTTCATCAGTAAGCTTGCTATAAGAACCTGAGTAAAGTCTACTTGGACGACAAGTTTGACAGTATTTCCTATCGTTAGATAGGAAATTTATATCCTCCATTAGAATTATATCTTCTAGTTAGAAGTCCCTAAGTTAAAATGATAAATATTTGAAAAGTGTACTCAATTGTTATCCTCTGCAAAATACATGATGTATAATATTGAATTAAAGAAAACTCATCTGCTCTTATGATGTGGACTTCAGACTTACCTTGGAATTGAGCTGATGGATCTGACTAGATACATTTTGGTGAAGACCAGCTGAATTTCTTTTTAAATCTATAATCTCATCTTTGTTTGTCTGGATCTAAATTTTAAAAGAAAAACAGAAGGAAAAAGAAGAGAATAATTCCAGTGGGAAAAAGTCATACTCATCTTGCAGGGATACAATATAAAACCTGAGTAGGATTACATTTTAATAACTAAGATTTGTCTATTAAAAAATTCAAAGCAAATGCCAGGTACAGTAGACATTGGGTTAAAATACTCATGACAAGCAGAGTAGTGCAACAGAAGTGTGCTTGGCCCATAAAAATACCTATGACATATTTTCTTTCTTTTTTTTTTTTTTTGCGGGTACTAGAGATTGAACTCAGGACCTTGCACTTGCCAGGCAAGCACTTATTCTACTGAGCCATCTCCCCAGCACCCCCATGACATAATTTCAGTTAATGTTTCTTAAAACAATGTAAGTTGTGATAAAAACATATAGTGATTTTTTTAAAAATGATTTTTAAAATACTACAGAGAAAGATATATTGCCATCAGGCCCCCTCGCTTGGACAACATTCATCCCAGTGTTCTGCTAATTTCAGAAGCAGCTCTGGGAGCCTCTTCTGTGGGTTCCTTGACTGCTCCTGCCAGTGTCACGCCATGGGAGGCTTGCCCATAACACCATGCTGTGGGAGGCTTGCCCGTAACACCACGCCAGTGTGTCCTAATCCAAATTTTTCTCTGGATCTGGAATTTTGCAACTTCTGGCTCTTCCCAAAATTCAAAATGACCATAAGCATGAAATGATTTTGATCAGTGTGAAGCATCCAGACCCGTGCAACAGAAAACACTCACAAAAGAGGACTTCCAGGACTGCTTCAGAAAGTTGTGGGAATGGTGGGTAACTAGGTCAAAGTGGGGGACAGTGCTTCAAGGAGTTATTAATTAATGACAATGTGGCTTTTACTCTAATAAATTTTAAAGACTTTAAATATTAATTATTTTTCAATTGCACCTCAGGTGTCAAAATATTCTCTATTTGCATTTTTCTCATCATAAATGTTTAGAGCATTTACTAAGAAGCTTCCTGGACCAGGGGTGCCACTCAGTGATGAGCCCCTGGAGCCCTACAGGCCCCAGGCCCCGTGTTCAATTCACAGCACACACACCCTCCCCCAAAGCACTTGGCTTTGAATCAGATTACTAAATTTTAAATTTTTGGTGCTCCACCTAGAGTGTGTCTTTGGGCAAATTATTTAACTATGTTAGGGTAGCTTTGCCTTCCTCATAAATGAAGTAATAAAGCCCCCTCACAGGTAGCTCTGAGGATCAAGTGAGACAATGCACAATCAAGAGCTATGTGTGGTACATACTCTGCAGAAAGCTAATATAGTACCCTAATGAGACTGATGTACAGGCATGCAGTAGTATACACTGAGCCTTGGAAACCTTTCACAAGGCCTGAGCATAACTGGCTGATTCTGTTCCAAAGAAAAGGTAAGATTGCTACACCTCTTTCTGGTCCCCTCCTTCTTCATCACCCTTGTGGAAAGTTCATCAGCACCCTCTCTTATCTTCTCTGTACCCTACTACAACATGAGCATTATAAGCTTCTACCCCCAATTATACCTTCCACCCACCCACTGTTATTCCTCCTGTGTCATTTTTCTTTGTAAAAACTATCTTTCTTCCAATTAGGCATTTTGTGATCAACATTCAAGTATAGATTGATATTGAAATGTTCAATTAAGTCATAACATGTAAACCCATAGAATGACTTTAGGGTATTTCCCACACAATACCTGATGTAAACATTCACTGAGGTCTTCATCATTTACTCTTATTTTTCCTTGGGATCCAGTTCTAAATTCAATATTTTGGGTAGGTCCAGTAAGAAACACTAAATTTCCCCTTTCTGAAGTCAAACGAGGCCTACATAATTGAACCAGAGAAAAAGTAGCAGTAAATAGTACATAAACATTTTTAAATCTAAACAAACTTCTTACTGAATTCACTATAGACTGAATACATCTTTTCTTTGTAATAGACTGAATTATTTCTAATCTTGAATCATTCTCTTGTAATTTCATGGAGATAAGTCCTAGTAATTGCATACTTGGCTACTTTGCAAATGGATAAGTGAATAATTTCTTATAAGAAAGTATTCCATATATCCATCCAAATATATTCCCTGTTGATTCTTTGATATCATGACTTTTCTCAAGAAAAAAATTACACTTTTGATTTTCTGACTATTTGTGAGAACTCATGAAGAGTTATCCCACTGCATCAGGAAAAAATAAAAACACTAATCTTCATGTCTACTTACTGTTGGAGATCAATATTTCTTTTTATTCGTTGCAGCTCTAGTTCTCCAGCTTCACCATCAAATTCTTCAAATATCAATAAAGTAACCAAACACCAAAGAAACGGTGAGGACATATTCCTCACCGGTCTCCTACGTGGTTGGGTAGGAGAGAGACTTCTGCTACTCACTGACTGACTTCGAGAGTTTGGTGAAAAGTAAGCCAAGAATGTGTACTTTGACCAGTGGATTATTTCATTCTTTTTGTCTTTGCCTGAGAAGGCTGTCTTATTTCTTTCTTCCTGAGGAATGTAAATGATCCTAGATCTCCACTACTCTTCAACTTGTAAGAGGTCAAAATCTACCTCAAGTGATGCACAACTTAATCATTATTTGTTTGACCTTTGAGATAGTAACAAGCAGCTTTGGAAACATCCTTTTAGACAATCTTTGCTTAGGAAGCACTAACCTTTCAATAAATGCTGTTGGAAAAACAATATCTACACGCAAAGGAAGTGGACCCTCACTTTGTACTATATATGTAAGAGTTACTGCTAAATGATTCAAAGAGCTAAATCTAAGAATTAAACCTATAAAACTCTTTGGAGAAAAAAATAGGGAGAAAGATTCATAATCTTGGATTTGCCAATTATTTTCTGGGTTTGATATCAAAAGTACAGGCATCAAAAGAAAAAAGCATAAGCAACCAAAAGTGAATGGTCTACATCAAAAGTATAAACTGTGTATCAATATTATCTTCAATGTTAAAAGGTAACTCACCCAACTTAAGAAAATAGTTGCAAATCATGTATGTGATAAAAGGTTAAAAACCAGAATATAAAATAACTCATAACTCAACAATAACAAATCCAAAGAATCAGATATTTTTAAAGAAGCCATAGCCATGGATAATTTCTCCAAAGAAGCTATATAAATGACATGAAATTATCAGCACCATAAGAAAAATGGACTGGGAATTATTTACTAGACAAGCCATCTTAAGGCAAGAAAGACACATTAGCATGAAGATGGGTTGGTTTCAAAAATTCAGAAAGATAACCTGTAAAAACAGCATTTGAAATGTCATCTAAATTTTTAAGTAGTAGATACATAAAATTATCCTCTGACATACAACTGTATAGTTTACTATTATGGGAAAAGGTAACACATTCTCACTAGTTTCTTAACTATCTGACCACTGTAGTACAGCACAAACAAACCAAAGAAAATAACTTTCAAGTCACTATTTTGTATGGTGCTAAGGTCAGGTGATGAGGAGGATTGTTGTATTTTTTTATAAATAGATATAATGCAATAAATGACATTTTATTTTGAATACATTGTTTTAGTTATGCCAGTCTAAATTTCCACTCTTCCATTAAGTTATGCAGTCACATTACATCATTCAACTAAGAAAACAAAGCAAGGCTAAAACTTTTCTAAAATTTCCAGAACATAAAACATTAAAAAGATAAAGAAGGAAGGTGTCAAAGCTAGAACTTTGGTTCAAATTCACCGCATTCCTGGATAGTAATCAGAAAGATGTGGGAGGGGAGTTGCAAGAAATTTGAAAGAGGGCCGGCCAAATCGCTCAGTGGAAGCAGGCACAGAGGCCAGGGTTCGATCTCCGGGCCTGCTGTGCCGGCCCCACCCCTGGGATATGCTGAGCTGGCAATTGAAACTGGGTGTGGTGGTGCATGCCTGTAATTCCAGCTCTTGGGAGACTGTACACAGGCAGATCACTATGAGTCCGATCTAGTAGTAAGACCCTGAACACTCTGTAGACCCTTCCCTAAGATACAAAAAAGAAAGAAGAAAGAAAGAAAGAAGAAATTTGAGTGAAAGAAAATAATTTTTTTAGACAAGAAAAGAGAAAGTTTGGGGAGTGACAACCAAGGGAGAACTGTTTTTTAGTGTTTCCTCACCATGGTGAGGTATCCCTATCTCCCTTTGTCCCTAACTGTAGCAATTTCTTACTACCTGCTAGGCATTGTGTGGTCATTTGCGCAGATTATAAATTCATTTCACCTTCCCAACAGATGAGGAAGTTGCTTTTAGAAATTAATTTATGCTCATTTATTTCTATGTTTACTATAAATTTCTATCTAAATTACTCAAAATTTAGTTGTATTTGGTTCCACTGAGTTTGTATTTTTAGAACACCCAATTTGTGCCAGGCTGTGCTATGCCCTAGGATGCACCAATTGCTAACAATAACATATATCCTCGTCTTCCAAGAGCTTGAATTCTGGAGAAAAAAGTTTAAGGAAATAAATGAACAGGGTAGGCTCAAGGAATGATCAGCATTGAGGGCTATGTGAGAGGCTGTGACGCCATGATGTAACCAAGGAGAAGGGCATTCGTACTGCGAGTGGCCAGATCAGTTTTTTCCCCGAGGCAGCAGCATTTAGGGTATAAGATGAAAAATGTTGGCAACACCAAGCCAGCATCTGTGAAGCTCCTTGTTTTGACTCTAGAAATCTTTGATTGTTTCCATCCCTGTAAGTCCACATTGGGCACACGTCCAGCCAGATGATCTTATTTGAAGGCATAAGCCTTGATGTCCCCCACTGACTCTGCTGGGGACGACGGAGAACACACTTAGGAATGATGTAAATGTTCTACATCTTGATTGTGAAATCAGGTGTTGATGCAGCCCAACTTTCCGTGAGCACACAAACCATGATAAGGAAAACAAACCTGACTTTGAAAAACAACTCTATCCAAGCTCTACTCTAAGAAAAACCTCTTGGTAAGGTCTACTAGTTAATATTTGTATAGTCATGCACACTCTTTGAAACTAAGGATGATCAGGTAACACAGAATAGAATGTCTGTGACAATCAAATATACACTGGTTTTATTTGATATTTTAAGTCTTCCAATTTTTTTCCTATATAGTCCTTTGTATCTAGTTCTTTCACTCAACATAATGCTTCTCTCATCCTTCAACCGGCAGTATTTATCATTGATTCCTTTCTATTACTGTGGAGTACTTGTTGTATTTCAACCCATTCCACCTTTTGTTTTGGTACTCTTTTGCTGACAAGCAGTTGAGTTGTTTCCAGCTTAGAACTATTATACTAAAGCTTTTTTTTTTTTTTTTTTTTTTTTTTTTTTTTCAGAACCGGGGATTGAACTCAGGCCCTTGTGCTTGCCAGGGAAGCGCTTTTCCACTGAGCCTTCTCCCCAGCCCATAACTATTATAAATAAGCTACTACAAATATTTTGAACAGATCTTTGTACAAATACATGTTTTCACTTCTTTTGGAGAAATTTTAAAATGTGGTTGCTGAGATATATTGAAATATGTCTTAACTTTAGAAGAAAATGTTAAACTATCTTCCAGAGGATAGCCCTACATAATGTATGAAAGTACAAGTTCCTCCTCATCCTCTCCATCACTTGATGTGATGAGTCTTTTTATTTTTACCTATGCCAGTGGATCTACAGTATTAAAAGCTATGTCGCTAGGAAACAGATCATGAGATGTCTGAGGCAAGAAGTGAGAAGGGATTGATTGCAAGGAGCCAAGAAGGAATATTTAGGATGGTGGAGATAAACTGTGCTTGACTGGTGGTGGCTCCTGACTGTATAAATTGTGAAAACTACACAATTAAAATAGGTGACACTGTATCTTTCAAATTTTAATTACTCTTTCAGGTCATCACCCTAGTGGGATAATATGATGTTTGCACATGTGGATCTGATTTATTTCACTTACCAATATAGTCTCTAGTTGCATCCATTTATGTACAAAAGCCTTGAATTTATCTTTTTTAATAGATGAACAGTACTCCATTGTGTAAAAATACCAGTCTTTTTTATTAGTTTCTTAGGTGATAGGCATTTATGTTGTTTCCAAGATTTAACTTTGACAAATTGTGTTGCTATAAACATGGGTACATGCAATGCAGCAACCATTGTTGAATTCCTATTACTTTGCTTAGTGAAATTTTGTATCATTTCTAATGCTGGGTTTTTTTCCTATTACTTTTTTTTATTCTTTAAAAAATTAAAATAAAATAGATGATATTTGGTGGGTATAAATTAAAACTCAATAAAACTGATTAAAATATTTCTCTTATACATTAATAAATGTATTCTTATATAAGGATTGTATAAACTACTATTAATGCTGATTTTAAATGTTAAGGTATCCAACAGATTCTATACAATAACGGATGAAATTTATCATGATCGAGATTCGTCTGAGTCTTCAACAACTAAGTGTACAGAACAAGGGAATGATTGACAATGTGAAATATTTTCCTATTTTAATATAAAGTATAATGGATTAAAATTTTCCAGTAGAGAGACAAGTTAGTCTAAGCCTGAACACTATTTTCATAATTACATTTCCCCATACATGACTGAACTCAGAAAATCTTTCTAGTGCAATATGAAAGATCTCCCACATGATTTTAATAAGAGCTTTCTCTTTCCTAGAATTTTTTGTGCTTTATAAATGTGTTCATTATTCAAGAAGTAAAAATAACTTCTCGGCTTCTAATCTAGGCATGCAATTCCTAATGGTTTCTTATGTTAGAAGAAAAGGACATATTCTCTCAAGGTCTGGCTGGGCTTTTGGTGAGGAGTTAGGAAATGTGACATCGCACTCACTCATGCAAGTTTAGCTCAGATCAAAAGGTGAGCTAGACTTTGCGTGTGATGAGTGCAGAAGCAGTACAAAAATCAATTGCTGCTTCCACGGCATGATTGTGCGCTGTTTCCGTGCTGAATTCAGATGTGTTCAGCAAAGGCAAATGAGTATCAGAACACATGACTTTCAGGCTTAGAGGTTCAATAATTCCCCTCTTCCTCCTCCCCAAGGTGAATGTTCTACAGGCCTAAAATCCTGTCTTTTCATTAACTAGCTGAGCACCTATTTCCTCCTTAATCCAGAATGCATTCCACTAAAAGTTCCTATATGCCCTTTAAGTTTTTGGCCATCCTACAAGAGGATAGGAATACACAGCAGCTCCTGTTCTACAAAGGCTCGCTTCTAGGGAAAAGGGTATTACTAAAAGGACAGAAGAGCCTGGGTTCTGAAGTTTATTTATCTGGGTTCAAAATCCAGCTCCAACACCGTCTGACCATGTAACTTTGCTTCTTCATCACAGGAAGATATTGCCAGCAATTAAGGAGTATAAAATGCTCAGCACATTGAGTCTCTGGCATGTAACAAGTCTCACTAAATAAAATTGCTCTTTTGCTATAATGTAAATAAGTATAATGTGTCCCTTGCCCTCCTTTACTCTGTCTTGGGATTGGGCTCCTTATGGTATCCCACCCAAAAAGAAGTTAAATAAGAATTCACACTTGACCTTAAAATTTCTGCTACAAGGAAAATAGAGGTATTTTATCTCCTTTTAAAAGAGAATTCCAATACACCCATGAACTCAAAACTTCGAGGGAGAAAAATGGTAGCTAACCAGGAGATAGTGATATAAATCAAAGGTAAACTTATATCTGACAAAGGAAGGTGAATCTTGGAAGAAGGAATAATTCCACATTGAGGGGGTGGAGAATAAGATTAAATTTCAATCCCAGAGTCTCCAAGAGCAAGGAGTCCAAAGGAGATAGTCTCTTCCTTGAAGTAGAACTGAGTAAATGGGAAGAAAGAGCTTTTGATGTGGTGCCAGCAACTGAGTACTGGGGCAAGGAGGGTTTGCTTTGGGTAAAGGAAATAAGAACTTATTATCAGGACACCCCTTCTGAAAAACCTATGCACAATTTTATGTTCCTTAAAAGGAGACTATCAAATGCTAACATTGATGTTATAACATCAATGAATTTTCTACAGAAACTTAAGGTTGCTGTGGTATCTGGTGTACTCTGGATTTCCTCTTTCCCACCTTCAAGCAAGTGTGCTCTGTGGCAAATGATACAGAAGGGGTATGGAATGAGGGTTGGACCAGTTTCTCCAGCCAAATGGTCTGTGTATTGCTAATCAGTAATTCCTTTCCTCCACCTGGTTTTCACAATCTTGATTATAGTTCCTTTTCCTCCTCCCTTCCCAGGCCACCAGAATACAGTTATAAGAATCAAAAGTGCCCTTTAAAGACAGACTTTATGTTTGTCATGATATCTTGGCATAATGTCCATCTCTTCTGTTCCATCCACTTCTTCTCTCATATCCTACAATTTCAATCTCACTCAACCCCACCTTGATACTAATATCTGACAAAGTTCCCAGGTGAAGATTCTTATGGTCATAAAAAAATATACATGAAGGTAAATTCCAGTAAACTGGAACTGCACATGAGGGAAGAGATCACTATAATGAAGGTGCTGATAAGGACATAGCACATGAATACATGCACACACACACACACACACACACACAAATACAGATTTATTGAAAAACAATATAAGGAAGAGTTAGCTCTTCTGGGGAGAGTAGTGTAGGCTTCTGCAGGAGTCCATCTGTGTTTTAATGGATGAGTAATTTATCAGGAAAGGGACTGAGAGTTTCAGACAGAGAAACAATATACACAGCTTTGTCGTAAACAGAGGGCTACAGCAGAATCTGTATGTGAAGGATGAACCTTTTTTTAAAGATGGGCTGAAAGTCAGATCACAGAAGATCTTGAAATGTCATTTTGAAGAGGTTAGATTTTAGAAACTTGTACAGGCTTTAGGGGGAGAGGTTAGTACAGTCGTGACTGCATTTTACAAGCAACCCTGTGGAAACGAATCTCAGACCTAAGTTAGGAAAGATTGTTTGAGTGGGCAGGGTAGGAGGAGATGGTGAGAATGGCACTTAGGAAGCAGAATCTACTAAAGAAATATTTGGGCAGTTACTGTTTCCTTAGAGACAGTAGAAGGGGTAGTTAATGATCAGGTTTCTTCCTGGAGGAGCTGGAAGGCCAGAGATGTGATTAACTAAATGAGAGATTGTTCAGAGGAAGTGCACTCCTCAAATGACCGGGGACTGATGACCTTCATCAGGAGGGAAGTACAGTAGTATCTGCTACTGCCACTGTTTTCCTTTTTCTCCCTCAGATTTGACCTTGAAGTTTTGTGATTTTCTGCCTTTTTGTCTTCTTTTGTTCTAGTTTGTGTAAAAGTATCCTTTAAAATTTTATGGTGATGTGAAAATTTTGTATATTTTTAATTTCAAAATCTCTTTGTTTTATTTCATAGTTACAACATTTTCCATTAAGGTAAACACACGTGTTATTTTGAAGGTTTGTTTTTCATATTGGAATCTTTTCTCAAATACTCATTGATCTTTATGTCTATTTAAACATAAAAACAAAACACTACGGAACAGATGATAAGCGCTGTTTGCATGGGTGTTGCTTAAAATCAGTAGGGTTTAGTATAGGGTAACTGAATCATGAGCTGAAAATTTCACTGAGGAACCCCAGATGTTAACTTGTGAAGGTGACTTTTCCTTATGGTGTCCACTTTCTTCAGGAAAAGATTTCTCCAATCTTCCTTTCTGAATCAAGAAAGTTTGCTGCAGGATTTCATTACTAGGTGTGTAGATTATTTAGCCCCTTGTATTCTTTTTTTCAAATTCTTGAAAATTATCATTTGACCATACTAATATATTGCCTATTTTTACTATTTTCATAGTCTAAGTGCCAGGTTCACTTTTCATTCCTATTGGCCTCACCTAAATCCCACTGTTTTGTAATCTAAATAAACATTTATTACTAATATATCAAGTCTTCAACATTGAGGTAATTTCAAAATACATAAACTTTCCAGCGTTCTCTGTGTGCAATAAAGTCCCAGGAGACAATCCAGAGATATAGTTAGCAGCATTATAAAGATGGGTGTGATGACATGGGGCAGAATGGAAAAGATGTCCAAAGGCCAGGATGAGCAGACGACAAAATATTGCTCACCACCCAGCAGTTATCTGAGAGAAAAGTGGTTGGATAAAGGTAAGGACATTGATGAAAGGCTGTAAGTATCAGGTTGAAGAATACTGAGTAAACCTACCGATATAATAGGAAGACACACAGTTTGAATGCAATAATCCATATTTGACATTTCGGGCAGCCCAGTCAACTTTATCAGTGTGAGAATTATGAAAATGAAGAAAGAGCAGAAGGAGAGCTGCCTTGGATAGAGTTAGCAAGACTCTCAGACCCCTCTGGTGCCCTCTGATACCATGTGATAACTTTACTCTGGTTCTGGTGCTTTCTTTATCTCCTTTTCATTTTCATATCAGTTTAAAACAGAATACTTAGAATTAATCTGCTTTTAGTCATTAATGGAAACATTTGTGAATATAATGATTTCTTTTAACTTTAGCAGCACATAACTCATTAGGAACAAACACTATCAGTCCAATTGTCTATCCATTTTTCCTGAAGGATTAGGTCAAATACTTATGGAAATTCATGTCACTTTAATTCATTTGCTCACTTCATGCGAAGTGCACACCACCTAGGGAATTACCAAGTCTGCTCCTGCGAGTATTTCTTGAATACTGTGTGGATTTGAGTCAGGGATCATAATGTAGCCATTTGATCTCTGAGCTTGTTACTACAATGATGACCACTATTGTTCAGTAGAGTAAAAAAGAATTGTAAGTTAATCATTACCATTTGAATAAGTCAGGTTTGGCAAGAGTTTTCCTGAGAAAATAGATTGTTGCACATTATTGAGAGTTTGGAGGATTTTCCTACGTTTTTGGGAAAAAATTACAATACGATAATCATTCCATAAACAGTGAAAATATGATTAGCAAATTCATATCCTGCGAAGGAATGCACTAAGGGACAAGATTTCAGATAAGGGAGTTAGGGGTTGGACAGGAGAGATAGCTCAGCCAACTAAGCACCTGCTTAGGCGAGCGCAGGGACCAGGGTTCAATCCTCAGCACCACATGCCTCACCAGCCTCCTGAAACCAAGTTGGTAGCACGGCCCCCTGAGATTGGGTGGGGCACATGCCTGTAATCTCAGTGCTGGGGAGGCTGAAAACAGGAGGGTCACCATGAGTCTTAGCTGTGTAGTGAAACCCCAAAATATGCACATATACACGTGTGCACACACGTTTACTACATATTAACTCATGTGTCATGCACTGTAGAAAATATAAATTATGCATCGTGTGGTTGTAGATCATTGTCACATAAAGATGAGCTAAAAGACAGGGCACAGAAAAAAGGAAACCTTTCTACAGAATTAAAACCCTCAGAAGTCAGGAAGGGAAATAACACACTGCTCTACCTCCAAGAGCTCCCAGAAGTAGAACTTCAACACTTCTCTTGGGCTAGTCCTACCTTGCTTCCCTGAAGGTGTGAAGGGTGGAGCAGGTTAGCTTTGGTGAGGACCCTGGGTGAGCCCTCTTGACATCACTTTCCATATCAGCCTGAAAAAGATCACATTAGTTTTCTACCTGGTGACTCCTACAGTTCACTGACATAGGCCAGGATGACACCACACAAACGACAACCCCAGATCCCAAGTGTAAATGACTATCAAAGTGCGACTGCAAGCAATTCACTTTGGATCTGAACCTTTGAGAGGAGGAAATGTGGTTTTGACAAATGATTTTATGGCTCATGAAACAAGGAGAGTAAATGAAGTGAGGGTGTCACTCCTGGGAAGGAAAGTTTGAGTCTGGGTACTTGACACCCCTCAGAGCTTTGTTTCTTGTACTTGGAATTAGGAAGAAACAAATAGAAGCAGTACACAGAGGCATCTCTATTTGGCCAGGGAAAACTTTGCTTCATGATATGACTTAGGATGGGAGGAGTGAGTAAACAAGAATCACACCTTCCAGAGGACTAGCATTCCCAGGGCTTTTGTTAATGGAAGTGACAGAATAATCTGGGGAAGATTTACAAGATATCAAGGATGGGAAAAAGGATAAGATGACCTCACTTATCAGTCTTTATCATCATTGTAAGATCTATTTATTTATTTATTTATTGTAAGATCTAATTTTTAAAAAAAAACCTTTGGTGCTTTGTATGTTTTCTTAATAGTGACATGTGATATGTATATATTATACGAAGTACTACTGAATAAGTCTTTGTCAACAATTCCTATACTATGTTAAGAAGATGCTTGAATAATTTCCTAACAGAAACAATTCTGGCACTGTAGACTTTTCCAATAACATCAGATGTGCTTTCCTTGCTTTAGCTGAAAGAGCCAACAATTCTATTGTAATATTCAACATACTCATATTTATCAGTTAACTGATCAATTATTTATTAGGCATCCACTATTTATCAATAGCTCAGAGATACTGAGGAACAAAACAGTAAGATGTAGCCTTTGTTCTGGAGGGGAAAATCTGGGTGGGGGAGACTCTATTACACACCACTAGAATATAGACAAGGTAGCAACTTTAAAACTAGTTTCCAGTGATCACACTCAATGACAGACTCTGAGTGTTTTGAAGGAGAGTATTTTTAATTATAAAAGCAATATATGCATGGGGGGCAGGGTCACTGTGTTATTCAGCTGACCTTGAACTATGTAGATCAGGTTGGCTTCAAAGTCACAACAAAGTCTTCCTACCTTGACCTCCCCAGTTGTGGGATTACAGATGTGCCCCACCACACCTGGCTTTACAATTTTAAAAATATAAACTAGATAAATAAAATCCAACTACTCTAGCATAATTGCTATGTATTATTCTACTCCAATTTATTTTTGATTAATAATTTTTCACAGCTATTATATGAAATACATAAATAAAATTAAGTCTGTCTCCTTTTCATTAACATAAGCCTAATTCCAAGTCACTACCTGGTTTCTTTATCAGTAATTCTAAAAAGTTGCAGGATCAGCATGAGGGTCGGGCCCTTATCTCTGGTGAGGACCATGGGTGAACCCTCTTGACATCCCTTTCCATATCAACATAAAAAGGACAAAGATTCCAAAGGCTGGGATTCGTGGGCTCAGATGCCAAAGGCTGGTGAGCTGTTTGCAAAGCCTTTGTTCCATCATTTTAATCACCATGTTTTGTCTGGTGCTGCATGGGCTCCCAGTGGCCCCTCCCATGGTGATATTTTAAAAGGAAACTTTCTTCCCATCAAGCCAGTTGGTACCTCCAGTGAAAGGAATCTGGCACACAGTACAGACAGACCTCCTGGATCAGCTATTGTTGCTGGTTGCCTAACTCCCACCACCAGCTTCCTTTATTTTCAAATGAGAGGATCCTTAGATAAGACTGATCAGAGAAGTGCAACCTTTGGATTTTCGCCAATGGGTCTTCTGATCCATTGTCCCTGCTGGTGGAGCCAGAGTCTTAAGTTTTGTCTGTCAGGAATGAGCCACACTGTACTCCCACATCACTAGACTGGGGTTAGGAAACATCAAGGCCGGTTTACATCCCTGGTAGTGGAGGAGTAAAAAGATATATAACAACTGTACTCATTCAGCCCTGGGATTCCCTAGCCAATTGTGTGCTTCCTTTCCTTTGCAATTTTTTTGATACCTCTTGCATTACTGTATAATTATATTTGTCCAGTGTTTATAATTGCACTTAAGGAAGAGTAAGAAGTAAATCTATGCTTTCTTGTCAAAATCAGGAGTCAAATTTTTTCCTACCTGTACAGCTAACCAGAGTCAAGAGCTCAAGCCTAACCTATAAGAATTATTTTTAGAATCCTGTGGTCCAGACTTGTGTAACTTCAGCTATTCCTCTGAGTACGGAAGTGGCAGTAATAGATTACATAGCTCCAGGTGATAGCAAGTCCCCATGTAAACTCCACTGTGACGCTTCCTGTGTAGCACTGGTAACAGTTCCAGCGCAATCACTACATCCATTCAATCAACCAACGTTTATTCAGTGATACAATGTACCTGCTACTATTTTAGCCACTGGAAAAGTAGTAGGGAAAATATGTTTAAAAATGTGAGAGTTTACATTTTCTAAAGCAAAATATTTTTCATTTAAAACCACATCAAATCACGCCAACTTTGCAGCTTTGTCCCTTCACATCAGCTCACAAATATCAAACTCCACTTACATCCACTACACAAGTAACACGATCACCTTCTAACAGGGGTTTCCACTCATTCTTCATGTGTGACATTTAATTGTATTTGGGCATCTAAATGAACTGTTATTGTTTAACAAAAATGGCCTTCATACTAGATTACATTTATAAAGCTAAGATTTATTAACAGAAGCTGCTAATGAAAGAGAATGGGAAACAAGTGAAGACCTTGGGCTATGGGGTTTGGATTTGGGTGACAAAATATTGAAGTCAGGAGTGGAACTGGTTTTAGAGTAGAGGGTGTCTGATTTTTGAATAAGCTAAACTGGAGGTGTCAACAAGCTAACCAGGCTGGAAATGTTCCAGCAGGAAGATCAGGCATCACCAAAAGGGTAAGGAGGGAGGAGGGGTGGTGGTCTCTGGGACAACAGACAGGCACAAGGGCTGGATTCTCAGAGGCAGTGGGGTCCAGCTTACACACATCACCCTCCTTCGCTCTGCCCTTTTCCAGGTGATCTCATCTGATTATAGAGCCACCTTCTCTAAACAACCATGTACACTTATAACTTCAATCTGCCTTGATATGAATAGACACAAAAATGCAGACCAAACACAGAGAAAATACTCAAAGGAAACAATGAAACCACACTATGTACAAGCAAAGCAATAAGAATGTCCTACAGCTGTAAAGAATAAGAGTCTATGGAGAAAGTAACTTTTTAACTTCTATCTTTGGCATGTCTACTTTCATATTTACAAACACAACTGTCAAAGCTTTAGGAATCAATCATGTTATACTTGAGAGAACATGATACTTAGGTGTGGTTGAAAGTAACTCAAAACTTACAGCAAATATAAAATGAATTTATTTGAGAACATGAGAAATGAGAAGCCAAAACAGCTCTTGTACATGTTTTTATTTCTTGAGTAAATGTATTTAAAAAGAAATAAACTTGCAGACTAACACATAAGTGGTGATGTAGTTTAGATCAAGGTTCTGCGAGATTTTTGGAGAGGGTATCATCTTAAAGGTTCCTAAAAGTCTTTTAAGAGGGAAACAGAAGCTAGGAAAGTTTTTTGGTTACATTGAAACTTTACAATTTTAGTATCAAAGAAAGGTATTACAAGAAGGAAAATGGTACAAACTGACTGGTATAATCTGAAGCTGGAAAACACATGCAAAAATCTCACTTTTATGCAACATGAAGACAGATACTCTGAGATGAACCATAGGTGTAACTTGGTATCTTTGGTGAGTGGGATGAATGGAGAAGAGGATGAGAAAATGTGCCTGGTCAAGAAATCTTAAGATGGGTATGCTTGGGCAGGAAAGGTTGAGAAAATAGAACAGAGAAGTCCAAAGAGAATAAGTTAAATTATATATTGTGCTGTGAGGTTTGCCAAATTATATAATCCTGAGTTGAATCACAAGCTGTGAGAAAACTGCAAGACAAAATGACACTCGCTGTTTCAAAGTCCAGAGCCAGTAGTAATACCGTACAGTGACTGGTGACCCAAAGCAGTTCTAAGCTGAGGACTCCACACATTAGGAAGTGGGTCCTTCTGGGTTTTGAACCAAAGGCCATGAACATGCAGAGCACACTCTGCCACTGAACAACACTCCCAGCCCCAGTTCAGCTTTTGCTCAACAGCAAAGCAACACAAAGCACATTTCAACCACTTTGTCATTATGGGCTGAACTTTAGGTCCTATTGTGTTTCTTGACTAGAGAACGTGATTCTAAATTATAAAGTTATCAAAACAAATGAGTAACCAGAGTTTAATTTGGATAGACATAGTAACTGGCCTGCAGAATGCATTCTGTAGTAAATGTCTGATGAAGGATAGATAAAATGCAGTTACTGTTTTATTCTGAAATGCTATAGCTGGAATTAAACCAGTTTCATTTGTCCATAGCTTCTTCCTCCCTGCTCAGAAAACACCAACTTAATCACTTCTGGTCTGAACTAAGATGGATCTGAATCCTAAGGCAGGTGGTCAGTTCTGTTAATACTAAACCGTGCCTGTGGGCAGAACTGCTGCACTTACTTATAACAGTCTGTCTTTACATCCAAGAGGGTAGTGTGCAGGTGTCAAAGCACCTGAAAACTTCTCTATCAAGTAAGTTTATTCTTGAAAAAGATGGGTCAACTTGAGGAACAGTTTACCTTCAAATTTTGAAACATGCTGGGTAGCTCCTTATTGATTGTAATTTCAACTACTGGCCCTGTCTCTTTAAAAGATTCTAGCTGAGGATGAGCAAAATGGCTGGGAGTCAGAGCTATTCTCTCATTTTCAAGGCACAGGGCAGTGCCCCATGCGCAGATCTGACTTAATAACAGAACTCACACTCAGAACCCGTGGTCCCGTGGTCCCCCTGCCATTTGGCTCTAAGGCAGTCAGGCTTTGGCTCCTATGATGGCTTCCCACCACTCTTCAAAATCACTTGCCAATATAACTCATTTTGTTTACATTCCTTTAATAATTTTAATTAATTTACAGTCCTTAAAACATACTAAACTTATGAGACAAGGTTAATAACTACTTTAGGATATTCTAGCACACTATTTAAAAGAGCAAGGGTGATGCAAAAAAAGGAGAATGAAAAAATCATTATGCTGTTAAGAATGGCAAACATTTAACTAGGTATAGGTCTCTTGAAGAGCAGAGGGTCTATTTTCCAATCTGTGGAATAATGTGTAAGTACAAATATCAGGAGGGCTGGGGAGATAGCTCAGTACAATAAGCACTTTCCTGGCAAGTGCAAGGGCCTGAGTTCAGTCCCAGGTTCAGCGAAAAAAAAATCAGGAGTTTCCAGTGCAAAATTTTTGTACATTCAATACCAGGTGGCATTCAATAAGATGACATATTCTGAATTATATATTTCTATATACATGTGGTTATTAAATGACACTAGTAAATATACTTCCACTAAGATGTGCATTGCATTACTGTGTATTTTCAACAATGAGTTAAGGGCAAAAATCAGCAACTGTTTGTGAATACATCATTTATTTATTTATATTTTTTTCCTCATTAAACATTGTTTTAATGGGTCTCAAGTTGTTTCGATTAAAAAGTATTGATTTTAAAAACTAGTAACTTAAAAACTGCCACACACACACACACACACACACACACACACACACACAAAATGGTCCACAAAATATTCTCCTTTCCTTCTCAGGCTGCGTTAAGGGAGGGTCTGGTAAGGCATGGAGACCTGGGGATCCATCCAGGGTCCCCTGTGCCTGACTGGGTTTACTCCAGCAGGCGCTTAAACAACTGAGCTAAGCCAGACATCATTTATTTAATAGTTACACAAAACTAGACTTCCAGTTTGAAAGTAAACCTCTCTGTAGACCTAGCAAGTGCTTATAGTTAGCACATTATAGCTGAAAACTTAATTTTATATGTTGCTCAATAGAACATTAGACACTGTATTTATAGCATAACTCTTACCATTTAATTATATTAAACTACAAACCATTTTACTGACAAAGAATCTTTCGGCAGTGAAGATAAACTACATGGAAGTGTGGCAGATGTCTTCAGGTTGAATAAAATTTATGAGGCTTGTAATAAGGTTTATCTTTGAACATACCCACAAAACACAGATGCCTGTTGATGCGCCTGTATTGGCTTATGGCTCCCCACTATCTGTTTGTCTGTGAGTCACAAAAATTTACAGTGCAATATGATTGCCTTAGATTGAAGCAAAATATACATTACATAAACTTTTCCATTTCCACTATTTTCAAGTGCGTGGTTCAATTGCATTAGGCACATCCCCATTGTTATTCAACCATCACTACCATCCATCTTTATTGTTTTATCACTTCAGATAGAAACTCTTGCCCATTCATTTCCAGTTCTTCCCCTTCCTCATCCTTGGCAAACATAATCCTACCTATATTGATAAGGTTTGTCTAGTTGTCCCCACAAGGCCTCATGCATTCATGGGGCAGGCGACTTCTAGAGTTTGTGGTTAATTCATGATCCAATGCTGGGATTATGGCTATGAGTACTACACCTGGGACTGATAGCGTGAATGCAATATAAGGAAAGGTTTGCTAACTGCAGTAACCACCGCTCCTCCCTTTTGGGCTCTTTGCTCTTTTCTGCTGCTACGAACTGCTGCCCTCTGTGCCATGTGCCACTGTGCACTGAAGCCAGCTGAGTATGGACTGAAACCTCCACCAACTGGGGACTAAATAAACCTTTCCTTAATTTTGGGTCTGGGCATTTTGTCCCAGCAATGAGAAAAGTAACTGAGACATACTATGAACTTGAGTCTCCTAGGTAGTATATATTAATATATTATATGATTACACATTATAGTGGATTACCAACTGGTGGTCGACTTGTTACACCCAGCTAAATGGAATTAGCTTGGTGCTGGGTGTGGGAGACCCACCTGGAGATTGTTATAAACTGCATAACAAGAACTAGTGCTGTTGAAAGGCTGTTAGGGAAGCTGTAGAAGCTACTAGTTCTCCTGCACTATTCTACTAGGGGACCTAGTCACACTGGCTTTCCTGATGAACTTGGCTATTCTCATCAGAGGACCTCAAAGTTGCTGACAATGGCTATTGTTCACTTTAGGGGAGCTGTGGTCCTCACATTGAATATCACTTCCTGCCTCCAGAGGGAAAGATGGCGCGCTGCTCAGTCTCCTGGAGAAGCTTGTTGCATTGGCTTTCCTGATGGGAACTTGGCTCTTCTCATCCTTGGAGGAGCTTGGGACCTCACTGTTGCTGAGGATGGTCTTGGTAATTTCCAGGGGAGCTCTGGTTCCTAAAGCATTGCCTCCTGTCTCCAAGGAAGACCTCTCAGCCTGCTAGCACATATCCTTCATCTCACTGGCACAGACTCTGCTTCCACCACTGACCTTTGAGCCTCTTCAGTGCAGATCTGTGAAGTGGGCCTGCAAGAAACACTGTCGCGGGCTCCAGACCTCCAGTTGGACTTGTTATGGGCTCTATGTCTTCAGCTGGGCTCACGCAGGATATCCAGGCCCTCAGCTAGATTCTTCAGGCTTTAGTGTGTAGACAGATTTCCTGCACTCTTTGTATATGCCTCTTTGGGTGATGATGATTTTATAAAATGTGTCCTGTATTGCTTGTTACCCATGAGAAGTCCCAAAGCATGACACAAGTACAATATCTGTATTTTTATTCATTTAGCATATTGTACCAATGCTTACAGGTCATGGCCTGTGTTACAATCTCACTGTTTTACTGCCAAATACTATTCCATTACATGTACATACCACATTTTACTTACCCTTTCATCTACTGAAGGGATGCACATTAGGTTACTTTTGGTAGTTGTGAATGATGCTATTACAAACACTCATGTACACATATCTGTTCCAGTCCTCACATTCAATGCTTTTAGGGTATATACCCAGAAGTAGAATTGCTGGGTCATATAATCTACATTTACATTGCAGGAGGATCAAGTTCAACATAATGAGTTCAAAGTCAACCTGAACTACATAGTTAGACCTCATTTCAAAAAACCAGAAAGAAAAGTTTTTTGGTCTTTTGACAAGGAGAGATGGAGAAAGTTAAACATTACAAAAGTTCTTGGCATATGTTACTATAGTGAAAAGAATTGGATATAGAGTAGAAATCAGCACCATATAGAGTGGGGTCAGAAGATCATTTCCTTCCTAAAATCTAAATGACACTCACATTCCTTAGGATGTAGTGGAAAATGTAACTCAAAATCAGAAAAAGGAAGCAAAAACAAGGTCTGATAACAGCAAAGTACATGCAGATGAAGAGGGGGCAGTAAGTTTGAAACCTTCAAATGGGACCTGAAGAAAAGATGAGTATAGAACACACCTACATTTCCTAAGGCCACCATTGGAGAGATAATCAAGAATTCAGGAGTATTTTTCTGATATATTCTTTAGACTGTTGTATGTTACATGACAATTGATTTAAAATGTTACATGCATTTGTTTGGATTAAGTCACACTTAAAGGACTAAGTAAAACAGTATTATTTGAAACAGGCTAAAATAAAAAAGCATTATAAGTGTAATTATATAACAAAAAATAAAATGTTAAGATTCCAAAGACTTCTTAAATTAACATATAAAAATACACTACATATTTCAAAGGTTCACTGTTACAGTATGATACTTTATAAAATATTCACATAGACATTAATATTTGAATGTTCTTAAATTTGTTTCTACCATATTCCACATAAAGATAGTATTTTACACTTATTCAAGTTTCATATGAAAATATATTACCTATAAGACAAAAACAATAACTTTCATTTTATAAAAAATACAGAAATATAAATTTATTAAAACCAATTGGCAAATTGGGAATAATATCTAACTTTCTTATTAGAGATTAAAATACTTTATTTTGATTTCATTAGAGTTAATTCAAAATAGAATTTCAGAATTATTATCTGCGATGAAGGAATACCACAACCGTCTTTCAGAGTTATTTCAAAATTATTCATACAGGATTTTGATTAGTTTAGCTACTACATGAACATTGAGACTATTTCCAAGCAGACGGTAACACTGCTTCGTGGTTATCTTCTTTGGAAATCCTAGAAAAGGAAGGTAACAATTTTTACAATATAGTCATTTATAATAGCAACTTCCACAAATAAAAGGATGTAGCCTTTAGTAAAAGCATAAAATCATTTCAGAAGTACACTCATGCGCTGTCCAACTACACTTGAATCAACAACAGACCACATGTATGAAGGTGGTCACACAAGGCTGGATCACCCAGTGATGTTATGGCTGAGTTTGTACAGAAACACTTCATTATGCTCACACAATAGTGAGACTGCCTGAGAACACATTTCTCGGAATGTATTGTTAAGTTTAAATCACTAAGGTTTTCAATGAACTTTAATAGTAAGTGAGAATTTCGATCCAAAATATACGTTATATTGCCCACACAAAGAAACATTATCATATCATGTTATTTAGCATAGTATAGTCAATGCACATGTATTTATACAAACCTGCAGAACTCCTGAAAATCCATGTATTAATACACTATATAAAAAGTGGTAGCTCCCATATCTGTAGTCATTTATAGAAATATAATTAACATCCCTTAAAATTCAGGCTTTAAAGTGTAGAGCTCAGTGGTTTTTAGACTAGAAAAAGTAATTTAGGCATCTCCATGACTTCTAGAACACTTGCATTAGCTTAAAAAAGAAGATCCGTGCCCACTTACAGCCTCTTCCATTTCCATTTTTTGACTCCTAGCCACTAACCCATGAATTTGTCTATTCTGAACATTTCATATAAATGGAACCATATAGTATTCACTGTGTTTTATGTCTGGCTGCCTTTCTTTTCATGTTTTCAAGGTTTATTTCCATTATAGTGATTCAACACATATTCTTTATGATGGTTAAATAATATTTTATTGTGTGAATATATCACATTTTATTTACACATTGATTCACTGATAGACATTTTGGTTGTTTCTACTTTTTGTCTATTATGAATAATGCTATTGTGAACACGCATATGTAAGATTTATGCAGAAGTGTCTGAAGTTTTCCAAAACAGCTGTCAATCTCTTACATTCTCAGTACTTGATAACACCACCACTTTCTTAATTCTTCGTTAATACTACCAGTAGTTTGTATTTTGGCCACCCTAATAAATATGAAGCAATCCTTCACTGTGGCTTGATTTACATTTCCCTGAAAATTAACACTGCTGAATATTTTTTCATGTGCTTATTGGCCCTATTTCTATCTTTTTTGGAGAACTGCTGCTTCAAACCCTTTGCATGTTATTTAGATTGATTTTTCTTTTAATGTTGAGCTGTAAAAGTTCTTCATATATTCTGGATACTAGTCCCTCATAGTTGTTTTTCATACTTTCACAAATTGATTTTCTCATGTTGGATTTCTATTTACATTCAGGACAATATGGAATACTAATTAATTAATGGAAAAGTAAGTTTGTTAATAAAATATAGGAAAGAACATTAAGAATAGCAAAATGTCATACTTGCAAGAATCAGAAAGTCAAATTGGTTATGATAAAATTGCTTCATCAACACTTGACCTTACATTAACAGTAACTGCCACAGTAAAACTATGATTTGCAATTGAACATGATTTTAATGTTGATAGTCTAAAGATAACATGTCATAGGTAAGCATGACTCATCTAATTTAGCTCAAGCAGTCGGATCTACAAACAAGCTTTTAGGATATCTCAGGGATATAATGGTTGTACTAATTTGTATTCCTACCAACAATGTAGAAGGATCCTTTTTAAAATCATTCTGGCCATCAGTATGGAGATTTCTCAAAAAAATGAAAATAGAAATTTCATTTGACACAGCTAGTCCCTTTCTAGAGATATTCTGAAAACAGCTACAGACACCATACTACAGGGATACAGGCATGCCAATATTCACAGCAGCACAATTCATAACAGTTAATCCTGGAAGCAGCCTGTACATACATATGTCTATCGACAGAAGAATGAATAAAGAAAATGTGCAACTTATATATAATGCAATACTACTTGGCTATAAAGAAGGATACACTCGAGATACTTATAGGAAAGTGGGTACACCTTGGAAACAATATTAATTGAAATAAATTAGGCATACAAGCTTAAAAGTACAGTTTCTCACATGTAATACAAAATACAAATAAAAGACAAAAGATGATGAAAGGACTAGGGAGATAGCTCTTTTCCAAGAAAATAAAGGATGTGTTGCATGAAGGATGTTCCAAATATCCACAGTGAATGTAATCATAATAAGATGCAAACACGAATTTAAAAAGTGTAACAATAGTAATGAAAATGGGGCAAGATAATGCAGACACAGGGACGGAGGTAGGTGGCGAGGGGCAAGAGAATAAAAAGAAACAAGGTATATTAAGCACATATACCTACTCTCCAAAATGAATATAAACTTCATGTACTATAAATAAGTACTACTAAAATATCTCAGAAACAACCTTTTATAATAGTATTATTTTAAAGAGAGAAAAGCTTTGTAAAAAAGCTGAACCTGTAAAAATTATGTATGTGTATCTGTGTGTACTTTATATATAAGGATTATAATAGAGGGGCTGGGGAGACAGCTCAGTAGAGTAAGTGCTTGCCTGGCAAGCTCAAGGTCCTGAGTTCAATCCCCAGTACCACAAAAATAAATAAATAAACTAATTAACAGAAAACACATAATTGCTTAAGTTAAAAGGTAACTTTGAAAAACTCAGACAAGTTAAAATAATCCTCAAAGGCAAAGAAACAAAAATTAACATGCTCAGGATAATAGCTCTCGTACAGTAAGTGTAGGATACTGTCCCTGCCTTCATGAACACATTTCTGTCAGTTGCTATGAGTCAAGCCAAATGTAGAGAAGATCAATGCAGATCCATCCTTGTCAGTGGACAAACAGCTCAAGCCAGGCTCGTTGCTGACCCCCAATCGACCGTGTTGGGAGCACACACGAAGGACAGCTGTGCCACAGGGCTGCTCAGGGCCACGCAATTGAAATACAGCACATAAGCAGGTGCTCTGGTGCTATCAGCATTAAAGCTCCATCTAACCCCAGGCTGTCTGCACCCCTTACCACGTCCCATGGCTCCCAAAGTGACTAACCCTGGAATAAAAACAAGCACTGTGATAAAACCTAGGCGGTCACTTTTATTACTTAATTTCTTGTTTATTAGTGTGCAAAGTGAATCTAA
This sequence comes from Octodon degus, assembly GCF_000260255.1. Taxonomy (NCBI): domain Eukaryota; kingdom Metazoa; phylum Chordata; class Mammalia; order Rodentia; family Octodontidae; genus Octodon; species Octodon degus. The sequence continues at coordinate 2,052,065 of NW_004524796.1, forward strand.
TTGTTCACAAAAGAAAAAATGGCAACAAGGAAAGCAAACTGCAAGTTAGAATTCTTGAGTCCGAGTCTCAGGTCTTTGTTTTATGATGAATACATTTTCTTTTCTTCCCCCCACCTTATATTTAGCACAGGCTCTATAGGGTCTCACTATGTAGACTGGACTTGCAGTGATTCTCCTGTTTTCAGCTTCCCAAACTCTGAGATTATAGGCACGCACCACTACGCCCGGTCTCAATCGACTCCCCAGAGTGCCCATCGAACCCAGGCCACTGTGTTCTGCCTAAGCAGGTACTTTAGTCTGCTGAGCTATCAGATCGGCCCAAGAAAATACATTTTCATAAATACAATAATACTCCCATGATATTTCAGACTGAATTAGATCTCCACAGGGGGAAGGCATAAACTGGTGCTATAACTGTGCTAAGAATCATTACTAAGAGAATAAACTGTATGGGCGGTTTTCCCCCAATGTACAAAAGTATTACGTCTCAAAGCCTCATCTATAAATCCATTATTAAGAACTAAAATATGATCTATTTCATCCATTTGTACTTCAAAAATAAGGCTGTATTAATATTGCAACAGCACAGATTTAATGAAGATTTTCTTTTGTATATTCAAATTTCCAGTCAGAATTCTCAGAAACGTATTTCCCACTTCTGCAGCGCTGGAAGCATGCTGGTAAGGTCATAAGCTAGGAACTGGAAGCACGCACACAAGCGTGCACACACGCACACACACACACACACACACACCCCTATACAGCTATGGCACTGTTCTTGAAAGGCTCTACAGAGGTCCCCTAAACTGTGCTCCTGAGTCTCCTCACTTTCTTAAGCTTCTCTACCTTAATCAACCCAGGGAAGGAGAAAGGCACATAACTAATAACAATATATATTTTCAGAGGAAAATAAATACAAACATTCTCCCACCTCAATTCTTCAACTAAACTGCCTTTTATATTATTTCACTGAAAGAAATTAACAAAGGGCATTGTTTCACTAGATCTAGTGTGAGTTACTAAGATCAGACTCCAGAAGTAAGAAAAGATACTACTAACAAATACTGCTCTGGGTCTATTTGCCCCTTTTGTGTATGCAAAGCACTCTGACCACTACTAGAGTAAAGTCAGAGGAACAGACAGCAGCAGGTTATTAGGAAAAGGACAAAGAGGGTGGGAAAAATGCCAAAATGGCACTTGGAACAGGAGGGCATTTCTTGAACTCACCTAACTAGGCCAGGGTTTATTCATTAAATACCCATGTGAGTCTCTAAGGGAATTTTGAGAATGTTAATAAATGAAAGACGAATCTACATGGATCCCACATACCGAACTCTGGAGGAAATCCAAGGAGATTTGCTATTTCTTTAGGAGTGAAATATCGAAGTTTAAGCATTGACAACTTTGTTATCTGTTCTTCTTCTGGCAAACTGGTAAGGGATTTGTAGATAGTCTCAATCTATAAGAAAACATATAAATGCATGAGAAAGTACTGTACCACCAGATTTGTCATGTGTTCTAACTGTGAGACCAATTGAAAGCAATGGACATCAGGTCTGCTGTTGCACATAGCAAAAGGACACACAGGGAAAACGTCTTTGTGCAAAAAAATCATGGTTCAATAATTACATTATAAGCTTTGAAAAAGAAGAAATGGCTAACAGGGACCAGATTAAGATATTTCTCAGTGTATCTATCATTTTGAATTCCTTAAAATGAAATCTTGAGACTATAACCAATAAATAACAATATTACATAAACACAGTGAAAGAAAAAGAAACTAAGTCAACTAACAAAGCAATAATTAATTTTATAATGATAACAAGAACACTAAAACATGTTGTTTATATATTTCATACTTTAAGATGACGATAAAATATTGTATATTAAGTAAATTTCTCAAACCTACACCTTCACGCACTTATGACAAAAATTTTACCATGAGTAAATTTTATCAGTAGGTAAGAGCTTGAATCAATATAAAAGATAATGTGATTTTATGATTTTTCAAAAATATATAAATTTGCTATACCTCAGGCTTGTTTTCAACTATGACACCATGAAGAATGTATAACTAAAGAATAAAATGCATTGCTACAACAGATTTTCTTTAAAAAGGAAGTTTTATGGTACATGCTACAAAGGAAAACACCAATAATATGTTTATGCAACATTTTAGAATAGTAACTGCTGTTCACTAAATTTTAATTTACTATTTATCAAATAAAAGGAAATAAATATAAGAAAAAGTAAAATAAAAATGAAGCATTCACCAGGCATGGTGGTACATGGCTGTAATCCCAGCACTCAGAAAGGTGCGACAGGAAGACCGTTAGGAGTTCAAGACCAGGCTGGGCTACAAAGTGAGCTCAAGGCCAGCCTGAACTATATACAGCAAGACCCTGTCTCAAAAAGACCAAAGGGGAGAGGGTGGAAACTCCCTATGTACAAAGTCATATACGACAACAGGAAAAAGTATTTTCTACTATAATGAAACTCTGTATCAATAAAGACAAAAATGAATAACCATTCTCAATGGAACAGGTAAAAACACTTTGAAATTAAGAATTAAATGTAATACTGTTATAAAAAAATTTCAGCTGTAAAACATACATGGTACCTGTACATCCTCTGCAGTCTGTAACACGGATCCTGTCCCTTCCACGTAACTTCCATAACTAAAAAATTAACATGAGTATTAAGCAGCACCTAATAACTGTTAATGCTAAACTTCATACATATTTTTAATGACTTAATCTTGATAGTTACAGCCTTCTGAAATATACGGAATGATATCCCATAAATATACTTGTATTTGAAAAATTACTAGGGGAAAGACATAAGATAATGCTATTTATACTCAGAAGTTAACATGGCATAGTTTTATGGGTTGTGTATGCACAACTGGATTACTGTTTCATTTCTGTAATGTCATTTCTGTAACGTTTATCACCAGAGACTAAACTTGATACTCAAAGGTTATTCAATAGTGGCATCCCCGTCACATTAAAACAAAGTGCTGTGTAGGTAAAAACAGACTGCAGCTATTTTTAATAATGCCTGACTGATTAAGTCTTCTCAGGATCCCAAAGTCCTGTTGCCTAATGCCACACAAACACGGCCCAACAGAAGCTGGAGTCTGCCTCTCATTTAATTCAGTATGTGCTTACTATCATTTTCAACAAGAATTAAGCCATCATGTAAAAACTATAAAAAGTATGATAAAATAGTACAGAAATGAATTAGTAATTTTTTTTTCTCTAAACCATTTCCTAAGGTGGTTACTCAATATATTATCAATTGTACTAATTGCAAAGACAGTAATGTAAGATCTATTTTAGAAAAAAGGCACAATTGGGAAAGTAACTTTTTTAAATATATCACATGTATGAATACACACACACACACACACACACATCGTAGAACAGACTTCTACAGTATGGTTTCCTTTTTTACCATTTTCATAACTATGAAAGAATCTAAAGGTTGCTTTTTATTACAAATTGATAAATCTTATTTTATGAGAGTCCTAAACAGACCCTCTTGGACTTGGTAACAGACAACAGCTGTGTGAAGTCTTATGGCAAGAAGAAGTACAGGGCAGAGTACGATCAAGGAAGAGTCTGATACGGCTCTCTCAGGGCTCAGTGTCGAGACAGCCAGCGAGTGGGTAAGAGGAGAAGGCGTGAACTATCACATCGTACAACAGCCTGCAGAATATGGTCAGTGGCATTCACTAAATGGGATCTTTGGACAAATTTTTCTGAAAAAGTCTAATTTTCCCCTTCATTTTAGGTTTTAGAAATTGAGGAAAATGTCTTAAACATTCGAAAGAGGACCCAAAGACATGCCCTAACTGTTCATTAATTGGTAACCAGTAAAACAAGTGATGACATGCTATACCATAAAAATAAAAATGACCTGTGCATACCGATGGACTGCAATATCCAATCTACAGTGAGAAAGGACACATAATACTACATATAGCAGCCACCATTTCCTTAAAATAGGGACAAAAATGCATGTATATTTAAACCCTCACTAATAACACTTCTTCAAGGTTATGAAGTCAATTGCTACCATGCACTGCACATATGGAGACATACTAGATGGTGAGACACAAGTAGGAAGGAGTCTTGTAATCTTGATGTCTTTTAAATTTGGAATCATGGTAATATAGTACTTTTTCAAAAATGGAAAAAAGTTTAAAATTACCCTAAAATACCCTCACGTGATCCAACTTTTAGATTAAAATTTAATTTCTTCTTACATGCTTATCATGAAAATGGACATAAAACTCGAGGCTTGATGCATCAAAGAGGTAATAAAAACTTGGCTGTTTCAGAGATACAGAAAGATATATATACCGCACATTTATGAAGGTGACCAAACAAATGGTCCTGTCTGGACACTTGCGTGCTGGCGCATGCAACTTCCTGCCAGAAGAAAATTTCCCTTGTATTTTAATGGGATAGGAAGCAAGAAATGATGTACCCCAAGACAAAATCATTCCAGTAGAAACATCTTATACAAAGTTCCTTATTTTAAAAACTAAAAGAAACAATGCTACAAAAGTCTGGTTACTGCGGGTACGACACAAATGTGGTCTCCTGAGAACCTACCCTTTGGTGAAGCACGTGGACCTTCTGCAGGCGGGTTTAACAATATCTAATAAAAAAGCATATCGCAGCAGTGACTTAGGTGGTAAAAAGTACTGATTCATGTCAATTTCTTCTTCAAGAAAATCTTTCAGCATTTTCACAGACAGATCATTGTCCTGTTGGTATTTTCTGTCAATTTCTTCTGCTGTTTCAAGCTTAAAAAGGATGGTACCTTTGGCAGAGCACTGTGGGCTATCAAAACAAGTATTGGGTTCAATTTGCTTTACATCACTTCTATTTTCTGCACCTATTGAATGTTTTTGTGGCTGTTCAGATTCAATTTTGGGAAAATCCATCAGTACCTGGCATTAAGTCAAAAATACACAAAATGTCAAAAGCTTCATTAAGCACCAAAGATAAGTTAATAATATCCAGCAAACATTATAGAAAAAAAACCCTTTTATAGGGTTACAATTTAAAAGAGAAACTGTGGCTTACTTATGTTTGTACAAGTTATTACAAGTTATTAATCATATAGTTATATCAATGTCATCAAGTTACAGATGATTTATTTCATGGAATTACTGTTTTCTATATTTATTAATTTAAAAACACTCAACAAAACAAGACATATATTAAATATAGATATAGCACTATTTATTTATTCATTTAGTGCAGGGTCTCATTACGCAGCTGGGACTTGTAGTGATTGTCCTGATTTTTGCTTCCCTAGTGCTGGGATTACAGGTGTGTGCCCAGACTCCATCGGACTCCATCACCGGCTCAGTGTGCCCAGGGGCGCGGCTCGCATGGCATGCGGTGTCAGGGATCCAACCCTAACTCCTGTGCTTATCTATGCAAGCGCAGCACCATATTTTTTTTTAAAGTTAAAAAAAATAACATTAAAAAAAAACTTTTTGAGATCAAAGTTATCATACTCTTTCATTAAAAAGGAACTGAAAAAGAAGGAAAAACTGGTACATGCGCATGATCTAAAAGACCATGTATAAGTCCCATTTTATAAAACAAAAACTGCCTCAGCCATTTTTAATGATTAAGTCTTTGTTAATATACATATTATTATACATTATACATTATTTTTGGAATTATTCTTTTTTCAAGTAATTTCTCTTAATTTATTAAAAAGAAAGACTTGTGATAAAATTTTCATAAACAAGATATTATGCTTATATTTCTACTTTGATTAACTACTACAAAGATAACAATACACCATGTATAAACTATTATAACTGTTCTTCTAACCTATTTTGAAACTTGGTTTCCTTCTTAAGTTTCTCTATTTTACTTTTTTTTTATCCATCATCTGAAATATCATTTTTTTTTGGGTTTTTTTCTCCATAATTTTATTGAGAAACAAATAGCAATGAGACAGTTTCAAACCAAATTGGTAGGACAGTTTCAGTAATTAACACATTACATACATTCTTCCTAGTGGTTATTTGCTGTACAAAATGCAGACATGATTTCCTATTTACAAACACTATTACAACAAATCCCTCTATTCATTAAGAGAATGTAACTATATATCTATCCTAGCCAAATAGAATGATTCTTCATGAAAAGGGAGAGATATTAGTATAGTAACTAGAGGAGATTCAAATGACAACTGATTTCCTAGTAGAAAGCTGTGGGGTCCTCTGTTGTTGCTTCATTTCGTGCTGCTACTGGGGATTGAATCCAGTGGTGCTCCATCACTGTGCTACATCTTCAGTCCTTTTTCATGTCTTAGTTGAGATGGTGTCTTGCTAAGCAGCCAAGACAGGAGTGCAAGTCACCGTCTTCCTGCTCAGCCCTCCTCAGTGCTGGGCTGGCAGGCAGGCAGGCATCACCACGCCAGAAGGACTTGCTTTCCAGTACTTAACTCATTAGTTAGCAGTGGCTATGGAGAACTTCACAGAACCAAAGAAACCACTAAACCATCTCCATTTTTGACAGAAGCATAAAAAATTGCTCCCACAATTAGAGTTCTATTTGTTCCAGTGGAACACCTTATTCTTTTACAAATTATTATTGCATTCCAATCCATTAAGCTAAATACGATAGGTTTTAAAGAAAATGCAACCAATGTGTTAAAATATTCTTTTATTTTTGTCAATATATTTTATCAAAAATAACCAACAGCTTCAATTGAGGAAAGAAAATGATAAATGTAAAATAGCCCTCAGTCAAAAGATAAATTATCAACATTCATGGTAAGATTTTTTTTTTCTTTTTCTTAATTTTAACTTATTTTTCTCTGATGAAGACATTCTGCATGTTTTGTTTTGGTTTTGGTTAGTTTCTGCCCATGAAAGTGGCATGAAGTGAGTGAAGAGGCCTTAGAGATGGACCTAGGGAAGGGTCTGGTACTACAGACTCTAAGGACACTTAAAGGCCTACAAAAAGCAGCTCTTGAAAATACATTAGCAGACTGAGATACACCTACAACAAATAAATCACAATATAGCAATAAAAGTAATACCTGGCCTGGGGCATGGAAGGGTAACGGCTCTGACTGAAGCCTTGCGATGAGGAAGTACCGGAGCCGTGAGTTGGGGATGCCCAGCTGTAGGGAAAGCAGAGCAGCTCTTCCTGATCCAGTTTTTACTAACTTGCAAAACTTAAATATGTCAAATAGCATAACCAATTATTCTGTTTTAACATGAAGGGAAAAGAATGGTTGCAAGCTAATGACATTCAAACAAAAAGTAATTACAGAATTATTTTCTATCTTGTTTTACTTTTAAGCATTACGGAACACAGCACATCTACAATGGAAATACCAAACTGCAGGTATTTTCAAAATATGCAACATGCTATCATTTATTTTCTAAAGGAAAATATATCCTTTAGGAGCTTCAAAGTATATATTTTTCATGAAGTAAAAATAAAAAACTAAATGCATTTACTACATTCTTAAGAAAGATACAGATCTGAGCTACTTGCAGGATGTACACAAAGTATTACTGAACATAGAACCATTTTATTAACCAAATCCCCACTAGGAAAAACAATCCCTAAATTACAGTCTATAAAAGGATTTATAACTGTGTTACCTACAGCAGTTGGAGATAATAGAAATTCTTGATACTGAAAGCCACAATTTTCTATTGTTTCTATCAACAGGTCTCTGAGAAGGAAAAAAAGTAAAAAAGACAAGCTTTTACTCTAAATGGAAGTGGGATTCATACTAAATAATGTACATAAAACTGCCCACATTGTGAGAACTGTAACCGCACTAAAGCTGTTTAGAAAGACAGTGACCTCAAGTCTTTGCTAAGCCCAGTACTTGAGAAATTACCTTTTATGAAAAAAGATACCTGAGGTGGAGTATCGGGAGAAGGTGAAATAAAGCCACATTTAATATAACAGAGCAGGTCGACTTTAAGAATGGTCTCAGTGTTAATATTGAGAAAAAGTCCTTGGCACCTCAGAAAAATGTGAAGTTTACTTTAGTATTCCTCTAGTCCTAAATTCCTATTTATTTTAGTGAAAAGCACATACATAACTGATGACACATTTAACTAACACAGTTTTATGTTTTCTATAATTGTCCCTGTGTAATGTTAATCATATTTAAAGGGAATAACTTTCATGCAAAACTCTTTTTCCTATGACGAAAAAGTAGAATTGCATCAGATATGGAAGGGTAGAAGGGTAGAGAGTGCAGCACAGGCGAGGGGTGAAGGCGTTATCAATAGTTGAACTCTTTTCAACTAATTATTTGGATGACTGTGCCTGGGAAGAGGCAATGTCTTACACTGGGTCTTTCTCATGTAGCATGAGAATTTTCCAGTAACAGAAGACGTTTACATGTCTGTTCGTCTTCTCTCTGTAGCTTAAGTCCTCCTCATATTGAAGAGTGGAATGTTTGGACTGGAGGGTTTCTGCAGCCCATGTCATGTCCTGAAACTACTGTAGCCATCTTTGGTTTTGGTGTCTGGTCCTACTGCCACCCCCTCCCGACCCTGCTCAGTAATTAAACAAATTAATAGCTTGTTTAAAAAATAGATACAGATAATTGTTTCCTACAAGTAAATGATAAACTAATGCACTCACACTAATGAAAGTTCAAATCATTAATCTACTATGAATTTGCTATGCAAACTGAAACTGTATCATTATGGCAGCAAATCCCTGGAAACACGATTACTGCCAAAAGAGCCTGTAAATCAGAGACTCAGTTGGGTGCCTTCTTCCTACTGGGCCTACCATCTGACAGAATCCCAGTGCAGGGCTACTTCATGCTTGGGACTGGAGGGCAGAAAATGCCTGCAACAGGACCAGTTCTTACTGAACACATTACTTCATGAGGGGAAATAGGCCCCAACACAAGTGACTAAAATCGAAAACTACAATTTCCATAAAAGCAGGGCTCCATCTGGAAAAATTCAAAGACAACAAGACAGACTCAATAGAACAAAACCTTAGAATACTTTACATGATTAGTCAGAATCAGCATTAGTAAGTAAAGTATTCAATATGCACATGTCAGGATCTGTATGTTTATGTTTATGACCTTTACTTTACAACCATTCCTACTACAAAATACATGAAGTGAAATACATAGGCAAGACAAACGGTTTTTTACCTTGTAGAAGATATTTCAAAACCTTTAACATTTTCTAAAAGAATATACTTCGGTAATTTTTGTAATCTAAAAACAAAAGTCAAACATGTAATTCCAAATAATTCATTAAAAGAAAAATTAAATATCATAACTGTGGGAAACATGACAGTAAGCATTTTCTTAATTCTTTATAAAGGAGATTTAGAGAATGGAGACAACTCAAATTTTGTCCATTTTACTCCATAAGTACAGCACACTTGATAAAGCCCACACTTGACATATTAACTTCTATTTCACTCACCTCAACACTGGCTGCCATTCACACAGAACGATGGCAGTAGCACAAGTCTCTAGCCAACAGTAACAGCAGTCACTAACATTAGCATCATTTACATTACTAATATGAGAAAAGGCAATAGAATTGAACTTGAGGGCTGTTATTCCTGTCATTCATGGGGTGGCAATCATAGAATTGTACAACACATGGTGTTATTCTATTTATTAGTCACAGCAAATGATAAATGCCATGCATAGTATGGAAGAGAGTATGGAAAAGCTGGTAATCTCTGAGAATGTCACATTGCTCTATTCATATAATTTTAACTTTAACGTACAAAAATAGAAGATTTTACCTCGGGAGAATATCTAGAACATGTAAGAAGCTATTTGTTCTTCGATCAGTCATATCACCCTGTAGGCCAATTCTAAAGGAATAAAGAAAGCATATAAAAAAAGTTACCAAGAATTTTATATACATATTGAAAATTGCTTTTAAAAAGTCAAAACTGAAGGCTGGCGAGACAGCTCAGTAGACTAAGTGCCTACGTGGCAAGCACAGGGACTGGGGTTCAGTCCCCAGCACCACATGCCCTTGGGCGTGCTGAGCTGGCCACCAAGCTTGGGCGTAGTGGTGCACGCCTGTAATCACAGCCCCAGTGAGGCTGACAATGGGAGGATCACTAGAGTCTGAGCTGTGTAGTGAGACCCTGTACCAAATGCATAAAAAATTAAAAAATAAGGAAGTCAAAACTAAGAGCATTAAAATATGTTGATGCATCTTTAGCCATCAAGGAAATGTAAATCAAAATTGCATTTAGATTCCATCTGCCCAGTCAGAATGACTGTCATCAAGAGCACAAGGGGCAATAAATGCTGGTGTGTGTGTGTGTGTATGTGTATGGTTGTGTGTTTATACTACAAGTTATAGAGTCTCCTCGAAAAACTAAAAATAGAGATATGATTTAATGCAGCAAAAACCATTCCTTTTGTTATATTCCTGAAAGAATTAAGGTCAGTATATGATAATTACCACACCTACCCATGTTTATTGTGGCACTATTCACAATAGGAAAACTATGGAAACAGCCTAGCTGCTCATGGACAGATGAACGGTTAAAGGAAGTGTGGTATATGTACACAATGGAATATTAGTACACAGAAAGAATAAAAGCATGTTATTTGTAGGAAAATGGATAGAACTTGGAATCATAATACTAAATGAAATAAACCAGACTCAGAATATCAAATATAATATGTTTTCCTTCATACAAGAAATCTTTTTATTTTATAATCTTGTTTAATGTAACAGATTACTTCATTTATTTAGTATCACAGGCATTTTCTGTTAATTTTCAGCCACGCAATGATCACCATTTTTAGAAAAAGCAAGGGCCAGTGAGATAGCTCAGTGGACTAAGCACCTGCTTTGGCAAGAGCAGGGACCAGGAGGGTTCAATCCTCGGTCCCACATGCCATGCCGGCCCTGCCCTAGGGCATGGTAGTGTATGCTTGTAATCCCAGCCCTGGAGAGGCTGAAAAACAGGAGATTCAATAGGAGTCTGAGCTGTATAGTGAAACACTGTAGCAAATACATAAAAATGAAAAAGAAAGAAAGAAAGAAAGAAAGAAAGAAAGAAAGAAAGAAAGAAAGAAAGAAAGAAAGACAGACAAGTGAGAGAGCAATGTCTTAACTTTTGAGACACAGGGCTCTCTATCATATAACCAGAACTACCTGCCTCCCTCACCATGCAGATACAGTCAAACAAAGACTTTGATTCATTTGTAATTTAACTCATAGATACCATATTCAGTCTCAACATAGTTAAGTTTACTTAGATATAGCATCATCAAACATAGTAGGACTAGTCAAAACATTTTCATGAGGGAGACAGTAATGGAGATTGAACCCAGGCTCTTGGCCCCAGGTTACTTTCACAGCTTTTATTTTATTTTTACTTTTTAGGAAGGGCCTCACTAAATTGCTCAGGCTGGGCTTCAATTTGCTATCTCCCTGCCTCAACCTTAACACTGAATTATCCAATAGAATGGATTAGTCACAGATCATTGTTGTAAGTCTCTGTGACCATTTCTGTAATTTCTTAGTCTAAATCTTGGATAAGTATCTCAAATTTTAGGGCTATTTAAAAAAGAAAATTGTTGGGCTGGGGAGATAGCTCGGCAGTGTAAGTGCCTGCCAGGCAAGTGCAAGGACCCAGGTTTGATCCCCAGTACCACATGTCATGCCGGCCACCAAAACTGAGTGTGGTGGTGAACACTTACAATCCCAGCACTGGGGAGGCTGAGACAGGAGGGTCACTATGAGTCCCACCTGTCTCGTGAGACCCTGTACCAAATAAATAAACAACTGAAAGATTAAAAGCATTTAAAAAAAGAAGAAAATTGTCACAAGGTTTAATACATCATCATTGTACTTGCCAGCATGATGATGCATGCCTGTAATCCCAGCATTCAGGAGGCTGAGACAGGAAGATTTCCATCAATTTGAAGGCAGCCTGGGCCACATAGTAAGTTCAAGGCCAACCTGAACTATATGCTGAGACCTTGTCTCAGAAAACAAACAGAAAGCACTATACTTAAATGAAAAAATACTTAAGAATAACTTGTTACAAAATCACATATGAAAATTCTAGAAAAAAATAATTTTTTAAACATGGTATTAGGAGGGAAGAAGAAGGGGAAGAGAGTAATGAGAAAGAATAATAGTCAAAGTATGTTACATGCATATGTGCATATGCCAAAATGGGTCAGGAGTTTTTGTTTGTCTGTTTTTAACCAGGAATCAAACTCATGACATTGCACTTGCTGGGCCAGCACTTTGCCACTGAGCTATATCCCCAGCCCAATTATGCCAAAATGAAAACCATTATTCTGTATTTAGCTATTAAAAAGCAGTTGATTTTCAGAAAAAAATTATACACACACATATAGTCATATCTTTGTGGTCACAGTGAACAAATTGCAAAATGCATTTACTGATTTAAGTAAAAGAAAAAAAATCTTTGCCTATCTAATAAATACACTTAAAAGTTTTATAAAGCAATGTGCCAAAATAACATACATGAACCAAAGACAAAGAACTCACTAAGTAATACAACTGAGTGCTCTTAAAATGCACATCAACACACAATTTACTCATGATGTCTGTTGCTCTGAGTGATGTGAGACAATATGAGTTTAGATAAATGAGCTGCTTGGGGAGGGAAGAAGGCTAGAGGTCAAGGCACTGGTGATAATCATCATTTCAGCAGATAAAATAATAACTAAGACTAAGACAGTGTTGTCCAATGTTAACAAAGGCTTTAGGCGGAAGGCTTAATTCCACAAACAGAAGCAATTCATTAGGCTAGGTAGGTGCACATAGGTCATGTAACTGACACTACTGGAGTTAACAATTAAATCTCAGAGGTAAGATTCACAACATGACCATGGATAAAGAAGAAGATGTGCATGAGGCCTGAAGAGCAGGAACGGAAGCCCTGGGTTCAAAACATTGGTACTTATTAGCTTCATAATCTTAAACAAGTTGCTTAACATCACTTATCAGTTACCAGAGCCAGAACTGCCAGTGGATCTGAGGCTTAGCTAACGGATTAGACTGGACTTGAACAGATTCCTATAGAACAAATTCTCTTTACATTCTGTCCCTTTCTTCTCAAAGTTACAAGCGTTAATAACTACAGAACAGTTACTGTGGTCAGCAGCAGCTGGCATTGGGCTAACAAATAAGGGTAGTGGGAGGAAAGACACTGGGCTAGATGTGAAACTTCACATTGGTGGGCCTGCATCCTATTGTGTACAGCCCGATTATTGTACCTAGGAGGCCATGGTCTTGATTACGCTGCGAGCTACTCTACACGGGATGCCTTCTCCTTCTCTGATAACTTACCTATGCCAAAATGGGTCAAGGGTTTTTGTTTGTCTGTTTTTAACCAGGAATCAAACTCATGACATTATGCTTGCTGCACCAGCACTTTGCCACTGAGCTATATCCCCAGCCCAATTATGCCAAAATGAAAACTATTATTCTGTATAACTTATGTGTACTATTAAAAAACAGTTGAGGAGACGACCCAGGCCGCGGGATCCTGAACAGATCCGGAGCGCAGGCCCCGCGAGTGAGTGAGACAACCCAGGCCGCGGGATCCTGCACAGACCCAGAGCGCAGGCCCTGCGAGTGAGTTAGACAACTGAGGGCCGCGGGATCCTGAACAGACCCAGAGTGCAGGCCCGGTGAGTCAGTGAGATGACCAGGGGCCCGCGGATCCTCATTTGACCGAGGCTGCATGCAGGCCCAGCAGGGAACCCTTCAGCAGAACTCCCTGCAAAGAGGCTAGAGGCAAGACCCACCCAGCTGATTCAGGAGCAGAACATCT
>NW_004524796.1:2068023-2081656 GCF_000260255.1 Octodon degus
GTACATGAACCAAAGACAAAGAACTAAGTATTACAACTGAGTGCTCTTAAAATGCACATCAACACACAATTTATATTGTGTTTACACATAAGTTATACAGAAATTCAATTTCTCTCTCAGACAGAGTTCAGATATCAGCTCTGAAAGAATTCCCCTCTCCTGGAAAGCAGCTAACCATTCTTTTTCTCTATGCTTTTTATTTTCAGTACTCTTTCAGTACATAACAGAAATACATAAAATGATTAATAAATCCTGGCTCAGATTTTCAAGAAAGTTATTTAACCTTCCTATGCCTTGGTTTTTCACCTATAAAACAAAGACAAGAGCAAGGCTTACCCCACCAATTTGCTGAATATAAGACACTTAGAGGTTTATCATTATTATCACTACATAAAATAATTTTAAATACCATCATTAAAAAATCTAGGTAAGCAGGGCTAACAAATAAGGGTAGTGGGAGGAAAGACACTGGGCTAGATGTGAAACTTCGCATTGCTGGGGCTGCATCTTATTGTACACAGCCCAATTACTGCACCTAGGAGGCCATGGTCTTGATTATGCTGAGAGCTACTCTACACAGAGCCTTCTCCTTCTCTGATAACTTATCTATGCCAAAATGGGTCAAGGGTTTTTGTTTGTCTGTTTATAATTTAGTTAAGATTTTACTTGACATAACTTTTCAAAATGTGTAAATACATGATTTTTAATAAAGAAATTATAATTTTTGGCTATAAGAAGTCAGAATTATTAAATGTACATATCAAATTTAACAAATCAAAAATGCAGAAATGCATTATAGACAAGCTTTTGCTTTTATATTGAAGTTACAATTGAATACTTATTATGTAAATTCATTCTCAATAATCTACATTAGAAAGCAATTGCTGAATGCTCAATAGTTGAAACAAACTAAAGTAATTTGGGCTGGAAATTGATGCTGCATCTCACATAGATATAAAAAGTACCATCCTGTATATAACTGTTGATCAAACTATTATGCACACATAATTGTCATTTCCTTTAAGGTTAACGCTGAATTATAATTGTGAGTAGAGGAAAGGATCTATTGTGAAACATTTCAAAACTATAAAGATCTAGCTAGTATTCTTCAAAAGCACTTTCTCAGAAAAATACTTTACATACCTTGTAAATGGCTGACATGGAGGGCTCATTAAAATCATATTGAAAGACAATTTGTCAAACTCTTCCAGTGTAATGCCCTGAGGAATGAACATTGGGGTAAAAATATGTAAAAAAAGTAGAAAGAAGGCAAAAATGTGAACCAATAGCTAACTACATCAACTATCTTAACAGTTTATAAAACAAAATCCTTTTCAAATCAACGCCAGTCAAGCTAACTTCCAAAAGCAATCTCGTAAGAAAATCAGGCACTAAACGGAGGTTGTAAGAAAAGGAGTGACTTCCCCCAACGTCCCACCCAGGAGCCAGCGCAGGCTGGAAGAGGATTTTCCTGTCCTAGGCACTACTGACTCCATGATACCTCCAGCATAACACTGCTGTTTTCCACAGTCACACAGGGAAGATTTCATCATTAACTATTCTGCCCTGGGTCTTGGAGCTCTACAACACCTATCCATCAACAATGCTTTTTATTTTTGCAACTGACAATAACTCATCAGTCACCATCCCCCTGTTGTGTTTGTCTCTACAAGAACAGAAGAAAATCTCATTTTCAAATACCTGTATTTGTTTATTGTTTTGCATCTGGTTATAGTCAAAAAACTTCAAAAGACTGTAAAAAGATGAACTCAAACCTCAATTTGCTTCTTTTTATACATTAGATGCCAAGCAGAGAAATGTAAGGCATGTGCCTGTCCTTTCATTAGGCACTTAGCATATATCCTTCATCAGAAATTTAAAGGGATCAGCCCAGAATCACCACCTTCTTAATTATAATATTGCACTGTATTAAAAGTCAGTAACATATATAAAGCTAGTAAGTTAAATGAGTAGTACTCATGTTTTGTAATTTTATTAAGAGAAACTTAAAATGATCCTGAATCTTGCCAAATATCTTCTGACATAGTTTTGCTCTTTCCAACTATTAGTGTGTTTAAAAATATTAATAGAATTTCTAGTTACAACCTACTGCATTCTCAAATCAAACTTTACTTTAGTCATAAGTATACTATTTTCTTAATATGCTGCTGATCTATCTGCTCATATTTTATTTAGAATTGTTGAATTTATATTCATAAGGCAATGGTTTCCTTTCTGTAGTAGGTATTCAAAAAAACTTGAGAGATAATTTCTTATTATGCCCTGCCCTATGAACTCTGATGTCATTTTATGCATGTACACTCACAACACGTAGATCTTCTTTGAAGATTGCACCAATTATCATTACAAAGCAACTTTCTATGGCTCCCCAGTATCTTTTAACCTGCAACTTATCTTATTCAGTATCAATCTGACATTCTCTTTTACTCTTTATGAGCTTTTGCCTGGTATTTCATTGCTCCTTTTTTTGGACATATTATGCCGTCCAGTAGGAAATATTCTTAGATTAATTCACCAGCACTCAGAGCATCTTTACCATGCCAAGCATTGTACTAGGTATTCAATCACAAAAAGAACAACCCAGATGGGATTTCTGCTGACATGAAGCTTACACAAGAGTAATTTCCCACTGGCTTCCAATTATTCCTAAGGTCTTCATTACCTATGCCCTTTTGAAACATGATCCCTGGCGTAGTTCCACCTGTTTTCCCCAGACATAATACACCCTTTCACTTCACATTTTTTATTATACAAACAGGGATATAAGGAATATCAAGCAAGAGATTAAAACACATAGAAAATCCTACCTTTTGAGACAACATGAATAAATAAGACACAGACAAATACCACACAATATCATTGATATGTGAAACTTGGAAAAGACAAACTCATAGAAGCAGAAAATAAAGTGACAGTAGTGGAAACAGGCTAGAGGTGTAGAGGTGGGGAGTTATTAGCCAACTTTTCAATTAGATTAGAGAAATAAATATGGGTGATCTAATATACAACATGGTGACTGCTATTAATAGTTAATAGTAACTATTATATACTTGAAATTGCTAAATGCTCTTAAAACTAAAAAATTGCTAAGAATGTGAAGAATCATGTCAATTAACTTGCCTTACCATTTTATAATATATACATACATAAACAATCACACTGTATACCATAAATTAATACAGTCATTTGCTGACTATATTGTGGAAAGCAAAATAAAAAAATGTAGGGAATCTGACTTTTTTTTTCTTACAGACATCACTTTAGCAAACTGATTCACCTTTCAAATGAACTAGAATTATCTAAATAGTCATTCTAAATCTTTCTATTCTTTATTAGCATACATATGGGGATTCCAATCTATCCTCATGTATATATTTTTCTTACAGTCTATCTTAGGGTAAAATAGAGTAACAATTTCTTAAATAGTTATTCAGTGATTTACTGAGAATTCATTGTTGTTTTTGTATGGTTGGAAGAATCTTTTGGCTAGTGTGGCCATTTGGTTGTATCTGTTTTTAAATATATAAATTAAAATTGAACATAGATTTTAAACATTTTCAATAAAGCATTATTATTACCATATTCTATATTATAGGAATAGAACATAAATAGACATAAATCTGTATGTTAGAGTCAATTCAAGATTACTTACTATACGTATCTTTCCTCTACTATGTGTTGCATAGTATTGTTTTTTTTTTTTGGTGGAACCAGGGACTGAACTCAGGCTCCTGCGCTTGCCAGGCAAGCACTTATTCCACTGAGCCAACTCCGCTGCCCCTTTCCTCTACTATGAATACAATTTTTTCTCATGTCTAAAACAAAAGGCTAGACTGATTCTGTTTTGCCATATTAATGAAATGCATTGTTATTAGTTACTGAGAGGATGAAATCATAATATGATTATGATAATGTTCATGTGAAAAACTATGTCATCAACATCAAGGATAGGTATACTTCAATACATAAACACTACCTTGGGAGCTGGGAGATAGATGAGTGGCATAAGTGCCTGCCTGACAAGTGTCAGGTCCTGAGTTCAATCCCCAGTACCGGGAAACAAAAATACTACCTTGTACCTTTTGGATACTGAGTCATATTGCTGGAGAATGTTTCCCTTTTATAGCAACTATGAAAGGGGTCTTAAAACGAATTTAGCAGATAAATAAATATAGTATGCCCACATAATAAGATGTTATTCATTTATAGAAAGAAATTAAGTACTGGTGCATGTTATAACATGAACTTTGAAAACACTACACTAAATGAAAAAAGCCTAAGTAATAATATCATTAAGCTTCTCTTCTGGAGGTTAACAACTTAAGTTTACCTACCAAAAATTAGAGAAAAAGAAGGGCTGCAAGGACAGCCAACACTTTGGCCCTAGCCTTTCAAAGTCAGTGAGGATTCAGGACATAAGAGAACCTGCACTGTAACATCCTGTAACTCAGTGATGTCCCAAATTTTCTGATCAAGGAGATTATGGGGCCACAGAGAAAAGTGATTGATGATGTAGAGTGTGCCTAAGGAGAGTCACATGGAGAGAAAACACTCTCTCAGGCTTTCACAGAGAGCAAATTGAACAAGTAATGGCCGTGACTCATCCACAAGGCTGACACTGACTAAGGATCTACACACTATGGTACAGAGTTTCAGGGTAAATCCTGAGGGGATTTAACTGACCTTATCAGATACAAAAGCTACATTTCTTGTTATTTAGGTCTTGTTTTATCTTGGTCTTAACTATCTAGCAGAAAAGTATAAAAACAAAGTATAAAAAGTAAAGCCATACTAATATGTTGAGCTGTAAAAGGCTCATCAACAACTTCTGACATTGCCAGTCCCATGGATAACCCACTACTAATACGGACTACTGCACTATATTGGATTATTTTGCTGAATTCACGCACCTACAATATTTCAATGGCAATGGAATAACCATCTCTGACAAAACTAAACAAAAAAGGGGATATAAATGGAGGATTTTTTTTTTTTTTTTTTTTTTTTGGTGGAACCGGGGATTAAACTCAGGCCCTTGCACTTGCCAGGGAAGTGCTTATTCCACTGAGCCATATCCCCGGCCCTGAAGGACCATTTTGTATCTGTATATACAAAATAATTAGGATAGAAATACAGCTATTTTCTCTTCAGTGAGAGGAAAGATTTGTACTAACAGTGTTTGGACAGATGTCATGTCTGCATCTTGTACTATGAATAACCACTACAAAGACAATATGCAATGTATTAATTATTGAAACTGTTCTGCTAACCTGTTTTGAAACTGTCTCATTGCTATTTATTTCTCAATAAAATTAATTTTTAAAAAAGGAAAAGAAAGAAAAAAGCCTGAAAATGTTTTTTTAATATTACATACCTCAAAGAGTCAGATCCACAAAGTCAAAGAGTAGGTTCCTCATTGCCATGATTTCAGGGATACTGAGTGACAGAAATGAGGCAGTGTTCTGGGAGCAGAACTAGGGATTGACTGCTCATGGACACAAGATTACTTTCAGAGTTTTGTGTTCTAGAATTAGAGTTGGTGATTGCGTAACTTCGTAAAAATACTGAAAACGACTGAACTGTACACTTCCAAATGTTATTATGTAAAGTGTATCTCTATGCTAAAAAATGGCACCTATGTTTCTACCCTTTAGGAAGTAAACTCTAAAAAACTTATCCTTCAATGAAAAATGACCCTAGAAAATTAGATTTAATGATTATTTTCAAATATTAGGCTATAAGCAATCCAATTACCCACTTAGAAAAAAAAGTTGAACCATGATTGCCACAGCTTTCTCCCTGGAAACAATTCCTAGATAACAGTGAAGGGAAGGGAACTCCAAACAGAATCTGCTAATCTAGGTGAGCTGGAAAGAGCCTGGAGTTTCTGCAGGAAGATCACAGTGGCCAAAGGTAGGGCAGAGTACCAGAAAGTTACTGGGAAGCTGTAAACCAAATACTCCCCAGATCCTACACAGGGGTAGGAATCACTTGATTTATTTCCAACAGAAACCATGTAGAGATAATTCAACAGAGAATTACACTGCTTGAATTCAATACATCCTAGAAAATTACAACAATCAAAATAGTTCATTATTGGTACATGAATAATCCTGTCTTTACTACTGAGGAAAGAGCCTCAGAATAGGTCACACATTTGGGTATTTTTGTTTTTGTTTTGTTTGTTGGTTTTTTTAAATAAGAGTCAAGGAAATTGCCTAGGGAAAGGATAGTCTACAAATAGTGCTAAGACAACTTTATTTCACTTTGGAAAAAAAAAATAAACCATGACTCATGCCTCACACTATCTTTTAGCAAAGGAACTACATTGATCATAGACCTAAATGTAAAAGCTAAATCTGTAAAACTTCTAGAAAAAAACAGAGTATGCAAAGATTTCTCAGACTGCACTGAGGTCTAGATATAATGAGAAAAAGGGTAACTTCACCACTCAGATAGACACAAAGGAAAGCTACAGAATTGGAGAAAATATTTGTTATATACATTTTTGCCAAATAATTTTAATACAGAAAACAACTCATACAACTAAGTAATAATAATAGAAATGCCCAACTAATAAAAGTTGGGCAAGTAATTTCTTAAGCTAGAATATGATTGACTGACAAGTCTACATAAAGGTAGTCAATATTGTCAGTCATCAGGGAAATGCAAATTGAAATCACAATACTCCTACATGTTCACTAGAATGGTTACAGGTTAAGACTGACAATATCAAGTGTTGACAAGGCAGTAAAATTTCTCGACAGTCATGGTGGGAATATAAAATATAAACATGCTTTTGATAACTTATCATAAATTTAAATAAAACTGCCATATAATCCAACAATTCTGTCCCATGTATTTATCATCCATAAGAAATAAAAACAAAGACCCACACAAAGCCACCTAGTGAACAGATACACATTCTGTAGTGTACAGTGTTCTATTGTAAGGAATATTACTCTACAATAAAATACAGCAAATCAGTAATATACAAATATAGATGAATTCCAAGAACATCAATACTAAATAAAAGCAATTACACTAAAAAAGAGTTACACTTTCATGATTATTTTTATGCTACACTAAAAAGGTGAAATTTATAATGAAGGAAAGGAGAACTTCATAATAAAGGAAAGAAAATTAGTGATTGCCTGGTTTTGGGGTTGGGTACTAACTGAAATGAGGCACGAGGCAATGATTCGGCATACTAGAAATGCCCTACCTTTTGGCTGCAGCAGTGGTTATGCAGTTTATTTATTGGCAAACACCCAAACTGCACCCTTAAAATGAGTATTGTTAGTTGTATGCAAATTATGGCTTCACACAAAATTTGTGAATAAAGTTCTTTATGACAAGAAACTAGAAGAGAAAAACATAGCTTTGTGCTGCTTTTAAAATGACTCACTGTATATCAATGTTAAATGTTGCTGAGTTTATTATAAGCGAATTAGATTAGCCTGAATAAACTCTTAAAGAAAATTAAAAGTAATAGTGATTGTCTCCTTTATTTTTACTACCTGCCTACTAGCTAGCTTGCTAGCTATCTATTAAAAGTAAAGAATTAAGCCAGGGAGATGGCTCAGGAGAATAAGCACTTTCCTGGCAGGCGCAAGGGCCTGAGTTCAATCCCTGGTTCCACCAAAAAAATAAATAAATAACATTTTTTAAAAATTGTCCAAACAATAATCAAATAAAGCTTATTATAACCACAGAACTGAACATTTGCAAGTCACATTCTCATATTTCAATCCTTTTTCTCAGAGCTCAAAATATTAATTCTTTCTCTACAACTGGAATTTTTTAAAAAAGCATACTATCATTCAACAATATAAAATGTTAATTTTCTTTTCCTAAACTTTTATTTATATGACTTATCTTCTAGTTAAGGCACCATAAATCAGTATTTGGAAAAGTTAATCAATCCCATGTTGCATGTATATGAAAATAGTTACTCACTTCGATTGTCTTGGCCAGTAATGGTGTGTGAGGAAAATTATACTTGTATACCTCATTAGCAACAGTGTTTACATCAATGGCGGCCACCACCTGTGCAGGTATACAGCTTTCTGCAATGATAAACAGAACACTTTAAAAAGAAAAGTCCTTAGTATCAGTTTATTCACCACACAGAAAAGTCAAAATAGTGGAACTTGGTAGTACATTTCCATATGTTCTCAATGATCTAGCCAGGTCTCAGACTGTCAGTGGAGGCCCAGCCAAGGAAGAACCAGGCATGAAACAGCATATTTGAATAAGTACTTTTCATTCATCTCTCTAATAGCATTCCAATGTTAGAGATAAGATTGAATTTTAGGCGCCAGGGAGATGGCTCAGTGGAATAAGTGCTTCCCTGGTAAGCGCAAGGGCCTGAGTTCAATCCCCGGTTCTGCAAAAAAAAAAAAAAAAAAATTAAACTTTAATTGTTACCTCTTATGTTCCCTTACTTCTCACATTAAGAGCCACACTTACATTTCCTAGGCTAAAAAACAAATGAAAAATAGAGGAGGTATAGTCACCATATTACTTGGAACTTTACATAAATGAATTACTATGTGTTCCTCTTCTAGTACTGAGACTAAGCTGCTTCACACTGCAAATGCTTTTAGGTATGTTGATTTAAGCAAAAGCTTTACCGAGACCCAATTCACATGCCACAAAAGTCACCTGCTTAAAATTTAGATAAAAACTTAAATGAGATAAATAATTGTTTTTTAAATGTAAAAGATTCATGGTAAAAAAATAAACAAAACTTAAAAAGTTAAATTTTGACAGACCAGGAGAAAAAAGAGACTAAGAAAAGCAATTTCAAAGGGATATTTTTACTGCCCATCTATCTTGCTGATAAAGCATTTTCAAAAGTTTCTGATTCAGCTAACATATTTATTTTCAAAAAATGTATTTGGTACAGGGTCTCACTACACAGCCTGGTCCACACACCCAGGGAGGGGTCAGCAAGGCATGTATGTGGTACCCACGATCCAGGGTCCTTGTGCTTGTCGCTGGCGCTTAGTCTACCGAGCTATCTCCCCAGCCCTACATTTTTAAATGACAGTAAAAATTTGAACTCAAACTGTAGCTACTGTTATATTTTGCAGTTCCTGCTCTCCTTCTCAAAACATGTATACAACTGTATGGACACTGTCCAAATCAGGACAATTTTAAAAATAAAATTAGTTGAGACTTAATAAAGTCACCAGAGAAAATATAATACTACATAGGAGATCCACATAGTCTTCTCTTTAATAATAACCATTGCCTGGGTAATGCTTAGCTCAGTTTAGCACAAGCACTAAATGGGGTACAGTATAAGGAGCTATGGCTTGAGCATCAGAAACTTGGAAATAAAATGGGGTCACAGGAGATGGGCAAGAGGGAAAAGGCTCACACACACGCTCAGAAACATTCACAATTTTACACTGAGGCCTAGAAGGGATGAAGCCAGAAGAAAGCCCCAAAGACCTGCCTGAGAAGTCAGGTCCCTGTGTTATAGACACGAGTCACTGGAAACTCTGAGACCTAACGTAATAACAGAGGGAGTGGCTTCCAACTAAATTTAAATTCAGTACCTAGATACTTGCCTGAGCACATAATTAAGGATCTTGAAGCACAGATCAAGAAAGCTTCTAAACAAATAACAAAAATAGTATCCAAGAATTAATTTACAAAATCAAAAAATTGTAATAATTAAAAACTAAGCCACAACTAATCACTACAAGAGAGCTCAGAGTTAGACTTCATTGTACTGTTGGAATTCCACTAAACATGCAGCAAACAGGGACTGCTTGGAGCTGGTTAATACAATTTTCATCTTTTCCAGGCTGGATGAAAACCCAAAGTGATGTGCTAAGTCTATACCATAATCGATAATTAATTTTATGCTCTTCTGTTTTGTGCCTGGAGGGAACAAAACTGATAAAAGCAACTGCCAAATGAGTATTTAATGTGGAGATTTGAAAACTGATGAACTGAACATTCTTTTTCTCAGGAAAGAATGGATTTTAAAAGTCAATAAGCAAATGCAGTTTGCATGGATTTTAGAGTGTTCTAAAATTAGGACCTATCGTGTGACCTACAAAGTTAGTTCCATGGGTATACATACACACAGGTTGAATATCCCATGTCCAAACTGCTTGAGGCTAAATGTTTTGAATTTCTTAAAAGTTGTACATACATAATAAGATGGTTGGGGAATGGCACCCAAATCTAAACTGAAAATACATTTATATTTCATGTATACTTTATGCACATAGCCTAAGTGTAATTTATACCATATTTCTGGTGCATCTGCCTTTGGTCAGCTGTGGAATTTTCTACTTCTGGTATC
Source organism: Octodon degus (assembly GCF_000260255.1). Lineage (NCBI taxonomy): Eukaryota > Metazoa > Chordata > Mammalia > Rodentia > Octodontidae > Octodon > Octodon degus. The sequence goes on from NW_004524796.1 coordinate 2,078,372, forward strand.
ATGCTGGTGACCAAAGTTTCAGATTTTGAAATATATCAGAGTCTGAGCTTTTGAACTAGGGAAGCTGAGAAATTATTGACTCTGATTCAACTTGCCCTTCAAAACAGAATTACTTTGCAGAATGAGTGTATTTCTAAGAAAAAATTATAAATAATAAGGGCAAAAGCAAGCCTACCAATTCAGTCAAATTTAAATCAAGATCCAAAGATAAGCTGTCTTGCTATTTCCTGGTATGCAGTTCAAATCTAGTCTCTGAAAATCTTTAAGTGGCATAAATATATGTTGAAAATGTATTTTGACATGTCCAAGTGAACAAAATTGTATACAATTTTACCTATATAAGCTCTCTCACTTAAGTAGTCTAAGAATAGTGAGTCTCAAAGAGAGAGAAAACTGGGGAAAGGGATCCCCTAGGATCCTTTGGTAGTACTGGCGTGAGGATGTACTTTAAGTATTTTCATCTTTTACTTCACCTGGATTTTATTCATAATATTTCAGTTATTATTCTGGATTACACATCTATCAATGGGAAGCATAGGTTTTTAAAAAAGGTGTAACATCATAGATAAACATAATACAAATTATTTTAAAATACTTTCAGACTGAACCTATATGAAAAGACATCATGCTTCCACTTAGGAGGAATGAATTTTAAAAGGCAAATTTACATTTAAATAAAAATAATTCTCCTTTTTCTTATTACTCTTTCTGGGAAAGTTGTAGGGAATAATTTCTTGTTGATAACAGACAGTAGAGTACAAGTTCATACTCTACCTGACTTTCTTAGCTAAATAAACAAAACAAATCCATAATTGTCCATGCATAGTTAGGAAAATGGGTGAAAAATCAATATTTACAAACATACTGCAATCCCAATGTTCTCGGAGGCTGAGGCAGAAGGACCCAAAGTTTGCATCTATAGTGGAAAACTTAGGGACTTGGTGACCATATCTCAAAACTAACAAGGAATGAGGATTTGGCTTAGTGTGAAAGGCCTGGGTTCAATGCCCAGTACAGAAACAAAAATATTAAATATAGAATTAATCAACTCTCTTTGAAATAGGAAAAAATAATTTTGTAAAATTGTTTTTCCTGTCTCTTATTTACATTATTTTCTGATCTATTCCTTGTATAGGTTAAGTACCTGAATTACCTCATTATAACTACACCTAACACATTTAATGAGCTATGTTAACACTGACATCTAGTTGTGAAAAGGGAGATCAGTTGAATACATTTATTGTCTATTTGCTTTCATCCAGAGTAACAGCTCAATTCAGAATAAAAGCATTAAGGAAAGACCATAAGGGTTCTGAATTTACAAACACTGTCAAGCCTGTAATCCAAGCACTGGGGAGGCTGAGGCAAGAGGATCATCAGGAGTCTGAGACCAGCCTGGGCTACAAAGAGAGCTCCAGGCCAGTTTGAACTGAACTGCACAGCCTGACCCTGTCTCACAAAGACAAAAAGAAAAAAACTTTTTTATTATGTCAGCAAAGTATATTTCTTTGTTCTTAAAGTTTTTTATTTCGAAATTGCTAATAAATTTTGATAAATAAAAAACCACCTATAAACATTTTATTCAAATATAGTTTCCTTAGAAAATTGACTTTGGGTCAGTACATATTTTGGATTACTATTACCAACATCTGGCTACATATAAGGCACCACAGACAGGAAGCAGGACTGTACATAGGAAGACTGGAGATCTGTGAACTGATTATGCCCTTAACACTGCACCTTAAGAGAAGGCAAACACTATTTTTCAATACAATGTAGAAAGACAGACCAGAGGTGAGAATGTGGTCAGGATGGCAAGATGCCACACGAATATTAAGGAAAAGCACACTGCAAGAGGATATATGGCATGGAAAATAAACATGCTATGCCACATAGTATAGTGTAATTTAAAGGAGGAAGTGAAGTTTGAGGAAGCCCATGAGAAAGCCCATTAGAATGTCTAAGAAGCATCGAAGCAAGCCCATTTAAAATGGTTCTCATTAAGGCAGCTAATACAGCATCCTCCCATTCATTCTTCAGCTTTCTTTCTCCCTCCCCTTAACTCTGACCCAGACATGAAGCTTTCCTTGGAATAACGGAGAGGGAAGGCAATGTAATCAACTATCATTGGCAAGGGCCACAGAACACTATACAGCACTGCTATTTCCCTTAATTCTGAAGACAGAGAGCCTCATTTTCCAGGGGTAATCACTGGTTCCTTACAAGATTTGTTTCTAAACATAACTAGTTGAGATTAGAGTTAATTAGAAACTCCAGAGCAGCTCTGCTTAATAGGACTTTCTGTGATGAAGGAAATATTCTATATCTGTGTTGTCCAATGCAGCTGCCACCCACATGTAGCAGCACCTAACATGTGACTAGTTAACTGTGAAGCTGAATTTCTAATGTAATATCACCTTCATTAGTTTAAATTTAAATACCTATGTGCAGCTAAAGGCTACCACGTGGGACAGCATACCCTTATTACCTTTGGGCTCACCATCAGCTAAGGTCCTAAACAGAAGAAAGCACCAAACAATAAGCAAAGTAGACAAAGAAATTTGTGTCCAGATTCTGGATCTGCCATTCGCTAGTCCTGCACCCTTGGGAAACTGTCTTATCCTCTCTAAGCCTTCTTTTTCCATCAATGAAATGGATATTAAAGACTGTTCCCACAAAGGGCTGCCATGGAAAGTAAGTGAAATAAAGCTATAAATTACCTAGCAATGAGAGACGTTCAGTAATTATTAAAGTTTTTATTCATTGCCTAGTAGTCTCTGAAATTGTATAAATTATTATTTTAATTACTGTCATTATTAAACCTAGAAAACTAGACTAGTGAGGATATGTTAAGACAACTATTCATATGAGAAATATCAGGACAAATATTTTTAAGCAAGTTAGAATAACATGAGAAAAAACTATATTCACAAATGTAACAAGATAGCTTTCACCTCTACTATAAAAGATTAGTCAGTGAAAGTTAACTAAAATGTAATTAGAAAAAAATAGCACTGATAGATGGGAAAACTTTCTTGACCTTGCTTTCAAGACATGGAAAGAGAAAAACTGGACAGTGTGGGAAAAAATATTTACCTTTCAGGATATCTGTCATTTGTTTTGTCTAGTAGGGACAAAGATAGTGCCAACAACAACAAAAAAAAATTATAAGACCCAGTCCTAGCCCAGGTCCAGTGAGTGTGCGGAGAGTTTCCTGCTACCATGCGCCGGCGAGACCAGTCCCAGCCCAGGCGCAGCGTGGGCCGGACCCTCTCCCACCCCCTC
>NW_004524796.1:2087853-2090387 GCF_000260255.1 Octodon degus
AGAATGCAAGTTTTCTGAGGTTAAGAAGGCTTCCACCTAAATTTCAGAAGGCCTGGGAGGCCAGACAGTGTGCCCTGGAGAGGAAAGCATGTGAAGCAGAGAGTGAGAAGCCTAATGTGAAATAGAAGCCCCTGAAGTTTGGAAAAGCCAAAAGCAAGGAATGTGAATCATCTAAGGAAAGTCACAAGGAGGGAGCAAAGCCAGTATAAGAGGGAAGCCATGGGAGCTGCAACCAGCAGCAGCGCCACAGAGGTGGAACCACATGGAACTCACAATTTGCCCCAGATTACTTCAGATGTTACACATGGAACTATAAGACTTAATATTTGTGCTTCTGGATTTTGGACTTGCTTTTGTCCCAGTGCTTGAAATCCTGCTGTTTATAACTTTTGGAATGGTAATGTTTTTCTTGTGCCATTGAATGTTAAAAGTGTTTAACTTGTTATTTATGCAGGGGCTCACATCTAAGAGTTTGTCTTAAATCTCAGAAGACTTGGCACTTTGACTTTTCAGCAATGGTGAAACTGTAGGACTTCGGCAACTCTTATAGATGGACTAAAATGCCTTTTGCATAAAAGAATGTGCATGAGTCTTGGGGGGTCAGGGGTGGAATGTTATGGTTTGTGTCTAGTTGTTCCCCCAAAGCCTCATGCAGTCATTGGGGTGGGCTTCTAGAGTTCGTGATTAATTCATGATCCAGTGTGGGGGATTTTGGTGTAAGTGCTACACCTGCCTTGGGGTGGGTAATCTGCATACAATGTGGGGAAGGGAGAGAGGCTTGCTAGCTACCTCAGCTACTCCTCCTCCCCTTGCTCTTTACTGTTTTCCACCACCATTAATGACTGCCCTCTGCCATGTGCCATTCTGCCTTGAAACCAGCTGAGTATGGACTGAAACCGCCACTGGGAGCTAAATAAACTTTTCCTTCCTTAAAAAAAAAAAAAAAACAAAAACAAAAAAAAACAAAAAAAAAATTATAAAGATACTTTCAGTCCCTAACACTCTATGTATATTTAGAAAAGAAGGATAGGTTTGTATCTTTTACTAACTGCCATCTTTGACACAGATCTTGGTCTCTTCTCTCTAAAGAACTGATGTAAGAAAAATGTTTCTTTATGGTTGTGTTGTACTACTACATTTTTTCTAGGAAAGACATTTTTATAATTATGAAGAAATAGGATAGAAAGTTTACATTATAATACAAGACAATGAACAATAGTTTTGTTTCCACATTCCAAGAAAAGGCAAATAAAAAGTAACGTTTAGCTACCAAGATGTAGGAGCACAGAATGCTTATTTTCTCTGAATTATAAGTATCTATTAGGAAGAAAACTGATACCATTTCATAAAGCAGAATACTAGGTAAAAATACCCAGTCTCAATCACTGTCTCAGTGCGCCCCAGGGGGGCAGGGCTGGAACCTCAGGTCCAGGGATCGAACCTGGCTACTGGGAGATCAAACCCTGGCCTCTCTACCTGCTTGCAGATGCTTTAATCCACTGAGCTATTTGGCTGGCCCTCATTTCATATTTACACCAGATCAATTTAATTACACAAGCTACTGACTACTGTATGCACAGGATTCTGGTACAGGCTACAGAGATTAATATGCCAAGCTTAAACCTATGGCAATCTGGAAGTTTTAAGAGTAAACAACACTGTTTTTCCTCTAAAGTATAAGAATCTCCCTTAACATACAAAGTGACTTTCCCTTAAATTTTCCTTATGACACACACACACAAAAAAAAAAAAAAAAAAAAAATTCCTTATTGGGGGCCCAGCCCTAGCTCAGTTCTTTAAGTGGCTGCTTCCACAATGCTGGCAGCCTCAGTTTGCTGTAGTTCGATCCCCACAACACTCCAGCCATGCAAAAGTGCCCTGAAGGCATTCAAGGAGCAAAACACACACACACACACACACACACACACACACACACACAAAATTCCTTAAATTTTCCTTATGAAATCAATTTCTACCAACCAAATACTATTTTAATTACTGTTTCAAAGTCATCTCTGTCTTCCTAGGAAGAAAAATTAATGTGACTTGATTTAGGAAAATACACTTAAGAATTCAGAAAATCTATGAAAATATATTTAAAAACTCTAAGATCTAATATGAACAATATCAATAGCAATACTAAATCACAGTATCACATTGTACTCAAAATCTTAAAAGCAAAACTATGGCATAATTATCAATTTCACTATTGTCTACTTTCAGTAATTCCTTCTTTGCCTGGCAAGACTTCCCTATGTAAAGCAGGACAGTGATCAACAAGGAAGTTCAGCTCGCTCTTTGGAATGATGGCTTCTTAGGTCATCATCTAGCAATCAAAGGACAAAAATAAGTAACATTTGCATTCCTTGGAATAATAAAACTAAGGTCAAGCAGTAAGCATTGACCATAAAGAGGGAAAATAAAACCTTCAGACTTTCATTCAAGTGTTCTTGCAATAATTGTTAGCACATAAGTTCTTCTTACAAATAGTTTGCCATTTTAAAATAATTTATTGTCATGTGATTAAGACATGT
>NW_004524796.1:2090753-2099730 GCF_000260255.1 Octodon degus
GCTGGGGGATCGAACCGTGGTCCCTGATGTTTTGCTAAGCTTGTTCTAAGTAGGTGCTTTAGACCACTGAGCCATCTCTCCAGCCCTAGAAAGTCCATACTTTGGAAACCACATGGAAACTGGCAGTGTTCAAAGATTTTAAATTTATGTATCTATTAATAAGCTAACATATGCATATGCATAACATCAAATGTCAGTTAACAATGATAGCATCAAATTCTTTCTCTTAACTTACATAAATTTGTGTTTATGGACTTTCTGAAGTTTTTCTAGGTTCTAATCAAAGCATCCTACTGCTTAGCTTTGAGAACTCACCTCTGTCTTCCAGAAGAAATCAGGCAGAACTGCTCCTAGGGCTCCCCACTGCAGTCACCATTGTGAAACAGAGTCTGGTCCTGAGTAGTCTTCTTATACTCTATAATTCACATTTTTCTGTAATTCACTGCCTCTCCCCATAGACTAAAAACATCTAACAACCCAGGCCACGTCTCATGCATCTGAGCACTCTCATACCTAGATACCACTGGAACTGGCACACAACGGGCTGTCATTAAGTGCTTCATGGCTGTATAAATGCATGAGAATGAATTATGATTTCTAAGTTCAACTCCTGATTATTGTTGATTACTGTCTTTGCTTCTTTGTTTGTGACAGCATCCCCAGCTTGGAAAGTATTTTGTAAACCTGTATTTGTGACTTTTTATTTCCAACTTTAGCTTAAGTAGACGGTGTAACACTTAAGTCAAATTTTTACCTTGTGGGGGCTGGAGAGATGGCTCAGTGGAATAAGCGCTTTCCTGGCAAGCACAAGGGTCTGAGTTCAATCCCCAGTTCAGGGGGAAATTTTTTTTTTTACCTTGGAAACACCTACAATGAAGTTTCTGGGCTGTCATACAAAATTAAATTTCTGTTAGAAGTATTTTACATATAGACCACCAGTGCTGTCAGGCAGTCTGTGACTTAGAGCACCTAACATGTACAGGGCACTCTGTCCACTGAGCATCCAAGATTCAGTGGACATGTTTTCTGTTGTGCCAGCATCCAGCCTCCTTTCCCTAGCAAAGTCCTAAATTTTCTTTGGGGAATCTTATCTCACTGTCAAGCGGCTCAGATGATCCCCAACTCCCTGTGTGTGACTTCTAGGAGTGAATAGGTCAATGACTTAATTATAGCCTCTAAGTCACTCCTTCAGTTTCTCCTCCAAGTCAAGCCTTTTGTTTTGTGTGTGTGTGTATTTTAGGGGAGGGTCTACAGGGTGTTCTGGGTCTCACTACTAGACCAGACTCAGTGATCCACCTGTTTACAGCCTCCCAAGAGCTGGGATTACAGAGGAACGCCGCAATGCCCAATTTCAATTGTGGGCAAGCTCATAGTGCCCGGGGTGGGGGGGCAGCATGGCAGGCCTAGAGATTGAACCCAGACCCTTTCGCCTGCTTGTAGGTGCTTTAATCCACTGGGCTGCTTGGCAGGCCCAAGCTTTGAGAGCCATCATTAAATGAGTGCATATTTACAACTTCTACATAAACCAAATCAAGTTTTGTCTTTTGAAGAGAAAAGGATAGTTCTAATAAGCACTCAAGTGAACAAACACTAGTGTATCATCTGGTCCTATGAGAAAATGCATTTCAAATTCAAATTTGGCAAACAGGGCAATGTAAATTTACATTCATGAGTAAGTAGCTATACATCTGCAAAACACCAGAACTTCATTTGGTGAACATTTTCCAAATGTGATAAATCACAGTAAGAAGACTAGCAGTCTTCAAGGTTGGCAGAAAGAACTTCATAACAGGGCTGCCCAACTACCCATTTGTACACAACAAATATGGAGAGTGCTGCTTGTAAAGTGCATCCAATGTCTTTTAAGAAGCATATAGGGGCCAGTGAGATGGTTCAGTGGGCTGAAGCACCTGCTTAGGCAAGCTTAGGCAAGGACAGGGACCCCAGTTCGATCCGCGGTACCACATGCTGCTCCAGCGCCACCCCTAGGGTAGACTGAGCTGGCCACCAATTCTGGAAGTAGTGGCGAATGCTGGTAATCTCAGTACTGGAGGCTGAAAACAGGAGGATCACCATGAGGAGTCTAAGCTGCATAGTGAGACCTTGTAACAATCAAATACATTAAAGAAGAAAAAAAGAAGCACATAATATTTTCAGTTGTTCACTCTTATCAAATCTTGTGGTTTGAAGACCTAGCTATTCCACATCTGGAAATCTGCACTATTAAAAATTTTAGACAAGTATGTAAAGATGGGCCTGAGGCTAAAGCTCAGTAGCACAGCACCTGCCTGGCAAGCACAAGATTCTGAGCTTGGTTTCTGATACAAAAAAATAAAAAAGGTATTAAGGATTTAAGAATATATACATATATGGGAATAAACAGGTTAAAAAAAAAAAAGACACTCCACATATACTGACAGAAATTGAAACTCATATGGGTCATTAACATAAACCAAATTATAGAGTATCCTATTGAGTACAATAATGTCCCAGTTTGGTAAAGTACTACACTGAGACAGAAAAAATAAGAAATTGTGAATTTCAAGAGGTAATCATTTGGTAATGATATTGGGGGAAGTGTTACTTCTTCCATTAAAGTTTCTTGGATTATCTGATTTTTGTAACAATAAGAATGTACTACTTTTAAAATCAGTACATAGCAAACAAAACATTTTTTATCTTAGAAGAAAATAATTCACTACTTCTCTTGGTTATGACCCTGAGAAACAGCAAAAGGAAAACAAATATCAAATTTAACAAGAATGGTTTAGATATATTCTCAAAACCTGCCAACTGAGTTGTGAGCCTACAAACACCATGAAACAATTATAACTTGCTGTATTATTTTATCCCACAACTTGAATACCAATCAAAATGAAACACATAAGAATCAAACCATTTTGCAATATTTTAAAAGTCAGCAAGTAACCAGTATATAGCCTAAATATAATCTTGAAATCTATTATTTACATTCTAATACAATGTATAGGTTAGGGGCTGTTTAAATAGTTAAGAAACAATACAAACACATGTAATCAAACCAATAACATATTTGAAGGATTAAGACTTTGAATGTATTTTATGTAAATCTGCTTTGGGTAAATGAATATTCATGAATGTTCCAACATCAGAAAATGTTTACAATGGTCTTTGCTGATGCTATCTCATGAGAATTTCTGACATAATGAGGAAAAAGTAAATGAAAAATATATTCCTACTCTGTATCTAGTTAGCTGCAAATACAATGAAAAGCTTTAAAGAATATCCCTCATGAAGCTTCCCCAAATTAACCTAGGAAAACCCTCTCTAAATTTGTCCTGCCATTCAGAACCCTCTTTGCTTATATACCATTCTACTGGAAAGTTTATCCTTTCATATGCAGCAAAACTCTATAGATCTCATTTTGCCTCAAGCAGGTCTAGAATTTTAAAAATTAACTTTTGCACCAGGCCAGAAAACATGCTAGTCATAAGACCCACGCACTGCACTGGTTTGTGCCCTCATTCTTCCTTCCTAAGTCTCTAGCTATATCATTCTCTACAAATATTTTACAACTAAACCATACAGAATTAATTTTAGGTGCTATCATTTTATTTTTTGTGAAGGCTTTTAATTTTTGTACGTGTATAATGATTTAGACTCCCACATGGCGGCACATGTCTGAAATCCTCCGGGAGGCTGAGGCAGTAGGGTCTGAAGTTCAGTCCCACTGGGACAATTTAGCACCTTACCAAGAACCTATAGCAATTCTTTTTTTAATCAAAGGGCTGAGGATGTAGCTCAGTGTGAAGGCCCTGAACTCATTACTCACTACCAAGGGAGGAGAAAAAAGATTGATGATAATAGATAACTTTCTTTGTATTTGATTTCTAAGCCTACCATTTTTAGCTGTATGATTTATCAAGTCTGTCAGATTGCAGAAGGCTCAGAGTCTTCACTGTAAAAGGATAATAAAATATGCCATGGGCATTCTGAGAGTTAAATGAGTTGTAACTATAAAGACTATTAGTGTCTGACAACAACAATACCTGGTAAGTTTACTATCATTATTATCAAAAGTTAAAATACATTTCGAAAATGCTAGAAAGGATAAGATGTAATACAAACTCTCACTGGAGCTGAGAGCATCAGCCAAGACTCAACATTCCAGTGATGGTTCAACAGCACTCAACTAATGTTACTGCTGATCTCTAAAACACTAGGAATCAAAGCCTGCAGGTGACATTTTCACCTAGTAAATCATATACTTCAAAATACTATATTGACATATTTAAGGGTACATACAAACATTACTGAATAAAGCAATCTGCTATTTTTAAAAAACTCATCTGGCAATATTAAGAACCTTTTCAACATTCCTGCACTATCACTTTTTCATTCTGTAATTACTGGACACTCAGTTTGTGACAGATACTCCTCTAGGTACCAAAGGCACAACAGTGAACAAAATAGAACAAAACAAGCAACACCCCACACTTACCAGCATATATTTACAAGAGGACGCAGTCAATTAAAAAAAATAAAATGTATAATATAAAGAAAGTATAAGTGCTAAGGAAAAAAACGAAACAGAGAGGTAGGGCAAAAGATGCAATTTCTGTATGCATAACAGTCCACTGGGTATCCTTCTTTTATGTCCAAGCACGTACACATTAAATACATACATGCACAAATGTACAGAGATGTATCAGTGAATGTCAATTCTAGAATAAAAGTCAATTCTCCATTTCCCCCCAAAGAATATCCAAAATTGGATGTATAGCTATTTTCATTATGCAAAATTTTAAAGATAGCTGAGACAGTCAAATGGCTTCATATTATGTAATTTATACTAGTTATACAAGCATATTTTAAATAACACTGTTAGCATGTTTATTTAGAAATATGGTCTTTTTTAACTCAAATTTCATGAAACAAGTTGATGCTAACTTCTCACATGCTTATGTGACCTACGGAATAAAAGCTGCAAATATTTTTAAATGGAACAAGTTTTTATTTTGCTTCACTTTTGACAAGTTATATAAGAATAACTATGAGACAATGAGCATAAAAAAGGAAAAATTTGAGCTGGGAAGATGGCTCAGTAGGATAAACGCTTGCCTGGCAAGCGCAACAGCCTGAGTTCAAACCCTGGTTCTGGCCAAAAAATTAAAAAATAAATAAATAAATAAATAAAAATAAACAAAGCCAAGGTCTGTTTTTAAAAAAAAAAAAAAAGGAAAAATTTAAAATCACACAAACTGAAATATAAAACAAAAATATTAAGCAGTTCAAATTCCAGATCCTTGCAAATGGTATTTGTAGGTGACATTCAGATCTTCATAGAAAACATTTTATGATAATGTACTTGTCTAAATTACTTATAACTCATAACAAAGGGGTTTAGAGTCTCAAATTGTCATATATGTCATTGATCAATAAAGACAAAAAAGAGTCAGAAAATGAACTAAGGAGTGACAAATGAGAGTCTTAACATTTTATTGGAAAATATTTAAGGCTGAGTAATGCCTAACAAATATGGTTAAGTATCAAGTCAGTAGTTAGAACTTAAAATCAAAACCATGAAAGACCTTTAGAACTTACCTGGTAGGGCTGAACTTCTTGCTTTAAAGGCTACATTATGGCTTTTGTCCAAATGTGCCCCCAAAGCATCATGCAGTCATAGGTGGGGATTTTTCAGAGGTTGCTGGATCTAGAGTGTGTGATGCTACGATGCAGGGTGTGTGATTACTAAGTCAGTCCACTGAGTGCTCTGGCATCACCCTAACCCTATAACCTAGGCTAGCCTAGCCTAGCAAAAAACTGCTAAGGTCCCTGGTTGCTCTCTGCCTTCTGCCACCATGCACTATTTCTCTTCTCTGATGCTACCCTGCCCTGGAGCCAGCAGATTCTGGACCAAACCTCTACAAACTGTGAGCTAAGGAAACCTTCCCTCCCTTAACTTTAGACAACAGGTATTTTTGTCTCAGCAACAAGAAAAGAAAGACAGGCTGTCTCAAATATTGAACTATAGAGACAACAGTCATGCAGGTACAGTTTGCCTTTATTTTCCACATTAAGCCACATCTTACTCTTCTCTTGCTACTAAATTTTAAAATGAGAAAAATGAAGTCTTTGTTTATATTTACAGTTCTCTTTGCAAGCTCCACTGATGTACACACCATGACACTTCTTCCCCTGCTTTCTATGGAGCTTATTTTCAGTAGAATGACTTTCATTAGCCACAGCTTTATAGATTACATAAGCATAAATAGTGCATAGATGCACAGCAGTTCCTATACAGGGAAATGTGTACTTAAAAATGTAGCAGACAGGGCCTGGCGACAGCACAGCAGCACAAGCACCTGCCTGGCAAGTGCAAGGTCCTGAAGTTCGATCTTCAGCCAAGAAAAAAAAAAAAAATCCTTAAAAATGTGGCAGACACTTTCACATTTAAGGCCATCTAGACTCATTGCCTATGTTTCCTGTCTTTGAAACTTCTGCCACACTATGTGTCCTCCTGAGGCAGAAGTCAGAATTCATTTTTCCAGCTCTGTCTAGCAATGGAATTTAGTACCCACCATCCACATAAGACTTCAATTTAAAAGCAGCAGTATGAGGATACAAATTTAAAAAAAAAAAAAAAAAAGACATCTTTTTTTGAGGGAAATAGTAGAGGCATCCACCCTTTAGGGAAAAATTTTGGTGGCACTTATGGCATACTGTCCCCTGCACTGTTAGAGCAAGCTGGGATACCAAGTGTGAGGCTGCACTAGGCCAACCTCCAGGGCACAGTTTGGGTAGCACTCCTGTTTACCATCCTGATGTCAGGTGTCCTGTGGAGTCTATGAGCTTCCAAGTGTCTTTAGCAACTGTTTTCTGTTTAGGTTAACTTAAGAGTGTTTATGTTTACTGTGGTATCAACTAAGAATTGTGTGATAACTAAAAATAAAAAGCATTTAGGCTAAGCCTTCTATGGTTTTATCTAAATTACAGTAAAAAACTTACCAACTCAGTAAAAACTCAACAGTCACCAAAGGAAAACCTGTCACAAGTACAGTAATGTTAGAGGCAGAAACAAAGAGAAACAGTGTAGGATATGGAGTATGGAGATATATAAAAATAAGTAAATACACACACATCAAGTTAATGACCTTCAGTAAATGTACAAGCATCTAAATAGTGATTGAAACAATGCAAATAGCACACTGTATATACTGATAAGGCTAAAAAATCTTTTGAGTTATTAGAATGATTACTGAGTTTGAGGCAAATTCATCAAAGTGCTAAAGTAATTAAATATATTTATTTTATAACTAATAAAATTCAGTAATGTTAGAAATTAGCAAATCACATATATGATTAAGGGACTAATACCTAGAATATATATAAAATTCCTATAACTCAACAATAAAAACAAAATTTGAAACTGAGCTAGACTTCAGCAGACATTTCTCAAAGAGAAGATAATACAAATGTGCAATAAGCACATTAAAAAGTGTCGGGCTCTTTAGACATGAAGGAAAGGCAAATCAAAATCATGATGGGACATGAATATATACATATTAGAATAGGTGTTATCAAAAAACATTATCAAGTGGAGGTTGTAAAACTGGAGAACACAAAATGGAAAACAAGTTTGGTGTTCCTCAGAGATTTAAACAGAATTATCATCTGATCCAGCAATTCCATTTCCAGACATATACCCAAAATAAATGAAACCAAGAACTCAAAAGAAATACTTACACACCAACATTAAAGGCACTATTAACAACCCAAGCATCCATTAACAGATAAATGTATAAACAAAATTGTGTACACACACTAGATTATCCAGCTGTAAAAAGGAATGAAATACTGACACATGCTACCGTATGATAAATGAACTCTGAAAATACTACATTATTTACAAAAAAATAGCCCAAAAATATAGATGTAGTTTGTGATAAGAAGCAAGTAGGCTAGACAAATTTATGGAAACAAAATAGAAGTTATGAAGGATAGGCTGGGAAAGCAGATACAGTTAATGTTTAATGGGTACAAAACATCACTTTGGGGTAACGCAAGAGTTTTGGAAACCAATGTTGCTGATGGCTGCACAACACTGGGAAAGCACTCACTGACAATGCCCTGCATTCTTAGAAGGGCTAACATAGGTTTTATGTTACTTACATTGAATGCATTTTATACAATAATGCTAAAATAACAACATATCAAATAAATGAACATGGGAAAGTAAAGAAGTGTGGGAGAAACAGTCCTATCAATATGAAAAGGAGTGGATACCAACAATAGATGGACCTCAAATCAAAAGGTGAGAAAGCAGAGAGGTAAGGAGGGCAGAGGGCCATCTGAATTTCAGAAAGAAGATGAAGAGACCACATCTTAACTGAACTATGTCAGGTGAAAAGAAGTTGGAGTGGAAATGTTGGGTTTAGAGCACCCTGGCTGGAGACAACGCCAAAAGCAAAGACCATGACACAAAAGGTACATACAGGGTTTGGGGAACAGGCTTCTTCGGCTGAAGAAGGCCAGTGAGCCGGGACAAGTGAGCCAGGGACAGAATGGCAAGTGGGAAGCAGAAGCCAGGTCTCACAGGCCTGAGAAAGACGTGACAATGATTCTAACCTACTAGCAAAGCTATGTAAGCACAAAGGTGATATGATCTGGTCCTCGTGCAAAAAAATGATTCCACTTGCTTTGCAGAAAATAGATCGAGTAGGAAGGTAGACTGGAAGCAAAGACAAGAGCTGGAAAACTGTCTTAATTTAAATTAGAGATGACAGCATCTTACATTCACAATGAGAACAAAAAAAAGTATAAATTCTGTTTGCACTGGTAAAAGGAGAAAAAATATTTTATCGTTTTATTAATTTAAAATAAGTTACAATTGTACAATGTCTCCTTTCAAATTGGCAAAGGTTAAAAATGGACAAAACATGATCCTGAAGAGTGTGTAACTGAGAAGTCACTGAAAAAGCTCTAAAAATGAATTTGC
>NW_004524796.1:2099870-2109746 GCF_000260255.1 Octodon degus
TCATTAGAAATGATACAAAATTTCATTAGACAAATTAATAGGAATTTGACCATGCTTGTTTTATTGCATAATGTTATCTTCAAATTAGTTGTTTAGGTTACTAGATATAAACCTGCAAAATTGATTATTAAAAAACATTACAAGAAATTTTTAAAAAATAATAATTTTTAAGCATTAACTATTTTCAATACACCAGCAGAAATAAACAATGCAATTATCCAAACTATCCTGCGTATATACATAAACATCTTTTTCCCTTTCTTTTGTTCATTTCCTCATCCCAGTTTTTCCTTGCCATTGAAGATTCTTTCCCTTTCCAATTTGCTCTCTTACCTACGAAAGTCTTAAAATGTTTTCATAGGTTTTTCACTTAGTAACTAGCACATTCCTATTGTTGAATTAATTTGAATCTAGGAAAACACCTTTAAAGGGAAAAACAGGACTTTTGCTCAAGAATGTGACTGTAGCACATTGGATTTGGAAAAGAAAAAAAGGGGGGGGCAATCTATGCAACAGCTAAAGAATGGTTGATAAGAGCTTATGATAGAATATCATAATGTAGACTTTAAGATCATGAATTCATAACCAGGTTTGATAGCACATATCTGTCATCCTAACTACTCAGGAGGCTGAGGCAGGAGAATCTTAAGAGGCCAGCCTGGGAAACACAGTGAGACCCCGTATCAAGAATTGAACATTTTTTTTTTAAATACCGTGTTTATTAAGTGATCTAGATATGGAAAAATACTGATATTATAAAATAAACCTTACCTAATTGAGACAGCACATTAATTTAGTATTAATGAAGGTAGGATGCCAGCAAATAAGTAGTAAAACTTTAATACTATCTTAGACTACAATTAAAACCCAACATCTGCTGAAAAAATGCATATTCTCAACCCATTAAATACTGTCCCTACGTTACACAGTGGCAGTATCTCCTAATCTTTAACACCATAAGGAGGAAGTCAGAAGTTTCACTTTTGTGATTGTCTGAGTAATTTAAGAATAAACACGCACAGTTGGTGACTCCACATCCTCGCACACTACCAACTCAGCACCCAAAAGAATCAAAGCCTCGGAATGCACGTGATGAGGTAAGAGCAGTAACAACACTGTGATGACTCCAACGTACTGGAGTCCTCATAATAATCCGTCTTCGAAAGTTACTGCTTCGCACTTTAAGACCAGGGCTCAAGTTCAAAAACTGTAAGAAAAGAGCCAAAGCCCACGTGCACAGAACCTGAACTCAGGCCCGCACGCAGCTCGCGGCGTCCCCGCGCACACGCGCGAAGCCGCAGGGCTTCGGTCCCGGCATCCACCGCGTTTTCCAGTCTCCCCCCCTTCCTCCCCGCGCCTACGTGAGCGTCCCCTTGCAGCGCCGCTCCTCCTCCCTTCCGCGCGGGCCGGCCGGCGGGGACCGGGCCTCCCAGCGCCCTGCCACCCGCCAATGGGCTCGGCACCCTCGGGCTCGACCCCACAGAGCGTTCGGGGCGCGGACGCCCGGCCGCAGAGCCGGGCAGCAGGGAGGGAGTCCAGACCGGGGTGCGCGCCGGGCCGTTTCCAGGGCGACCGAGCGCCACCGCCGGCCGGCCCCGCCCCTGCGATCTTGCCGCTCCGCCCCTCCCCAGCGCCGGCGCTCGGCCCAGCCCCGGCTCCCGGCTGGGAGAGAAGCCCTGGGGCCTCGCCCACCTCTCAGCGCGTGGTGCATGCCGCCGATGCCGCTGTACAACTCCAGGACCCTCAACGGCGCCATGCCTTCGCCGCCGGAGCCCGGGCTAGGCCTGCCGGTCCCCCCCGTTTCTCTTCCCTCCGGTTCCTGCCGCGCTTGGCGCATCTAGTTCCGGGATTTTTCGGCCCCCTCCCCTTGCCACACACTCACATTCCTAAGACTAGGGAGGCCCAAGGCCTAGGGGGATGGCAGGGGTCGGAACAGGAACAAAGGACAGAAAACAGTAAAGTTTCCCAAGTGCAAAGCAGGCACTCGGTGATGTGATTTATGCTCTGTTGTCTTTGTTTGGTGTTTTTGGTTTGGTAGCAAAGAGTGTGAAACAAACCGAGAGATCAGTAGATGGGCTAAAACTGCCTTCCCTTCAGAGTACATTATAGAATCCAGAAAAAGTCATTCTTCACGTGGGTTGCTTTTCCCACCTTTAGACCTGTGAAATGTTCAAACATTCCCTCCGCGGCACCGATGGAGATGAGCCAGACCAGCCTCTCCCTAGGTAGGGAAGGTGCCACAGTGACAAGTACCCAGAGTGGAGCCCTGATGCTGTAGACCGTGCTTGCTGCAGTTGTTAGTAAGGTCAGTTATATCGTACTTGGGACAATACCCCCAGGTAGCATATGCTGTTACTATCCTGGAGGAGTATGTGTGGGCCTCCAAATGCTAAGGCTTGGATTGTCCTGGAAAGTCCAACGACCAGATTGCTAGAAGCATGATTATAAACTAAGATTTATTAATCACATGGAGAAGAAATGTTCTCATTGGGACGAATGTCCTTCCATTTGTTCTCAGTGCTGCCACTGGGTACCACTGTTAACTCTTGCTAGGAAGAATTCGGGTCTATCACTTGCAGCGAAAGTAATTGTGAGTTTGGTATGCTTGATAATGTAATACTTTTAATAGATATTAACAAAATTATAACTATTGTATTCAAATTTTAGAATTGACTTTTTTTTTTGTATTTCGTACAGGGTCTCACTACACAGAATGGACTCTTAGTGATATACCTGTGTTCAACCTCCCAAGAGCTGGGATTATAGCTGTGCCACCATGCTCAGTCTCAGTCACTGTCTCAGCACGCTCTGGGGACAGGGCGGGCACTGCAGGGCCAGGGATTGAACCCCTGGCCGCTGCATCTGCCTAAGCAGGCGCTTTAATCTGCTGGCTGGCCTATCTCATCCATTTTGATGTGGTCTATGAGATTAACTTTCTGAACTAAAAATGCATGTTGTCTCCGAAGTGTTCTGTTTTTATTGGTTACGTGAGAGTTATATTAGAAAGCTACAGAAGCCTGAGTGGTAGCCTTGGCAGTGCCAGTAACTGGGTGTGATTCTGAGATAAGCCTGGTTTCCTCAACTGTAAACCAAAGGGGAAGGAAGAGGTAGAGACAATTGCTGAGCCTTGGTGATTCCAAACTTCCAGCGCCCAAGCCGTATTTGAAAAAAATGGGCTGTGATTTGTCCCCGTGTTAATTGCCTAATCAAACTAAAATATCTAGAAAGAAAACTTAAAAAAAAAATCTTCCAAGCCAGTGTATTGTTAAACCAGCTCAGCATATAGAAACCCTGTACATAGTAGCACATATCTATAGGATGAAGCATACTTATTAGTGCCAAAAATACATAGCAGTATAAAAAATACAAATAGAGTTGCATAGTCCTAGTGATTTATATTAAACAAATCTAGACTCACTTCAGGATTAATGCTATAAATCGAAATAAAAGTGACAAAAGATTTTTTCCCCGTGGGGGAGAGAAATAAATACATAAGTGGCATAGTTAATGAAAAATGTCAACTTAATGAAAAAGGCGGGTGGGACCTTAACCCAGAATTGTCTTTAAAATCACAGACAAGCTAATTACAAGCTGTTCACTTCTGTGATACTTGAGGGTCTTCACAAGTAGCTTGAAACTTACTTTTCTTCCTCAACTTCACTATCTTTCATTTTTGAACTCTGGTATAAATTAAACTGCTCAGAATTTACAAAGCATTCCCTCTCCTCTTCCACTTCTCTGCTTAATTTGCCTTGCTCATGTTGTTCACCTTCCTAAAAGTCTCCTCGCCTTCTTCAAGGCCGGCCCTTCCAAAGGAACACCCTTCTAGACGCTCACACTCCTCAGGCTCCATTCAGTTTTCTCAGCCGCTGACACACATATCTTCACTAGCCCCAGCGCTGAAACCTTTGTGTTTCTGTAGACCAGTTTTCAGTCCTATCTGCAACTCTTTGTGTCGTCTTTCCTCTCTAGAGCTAATTACATGTGATAATCATTTCGAGAATAAAACCTTACTCTATAATCATGATTCACAATCACTTCCATGGAAACCTGTATCAATGTTAAGCTCCCTTGGATTATGTAGAAATTCTCTCCAGATTGCTGTTACAAATTGTATGAGTTGGAAGGAGAATGTAGAGGGCTGGGAACTGAGGGGAACACAACAGGGCGAAGCTGAGGAGAAAGGTAGTGTGAGCAGATGTATATATATATATATATATATTTCACAATAGTTGTTTATAAAGAGAAAAATCTCTAAACTCACCACTTCTCATCAAATTATCTTCAATGACATATGCCAAGTGTTCATATTAGAGAAACTCAGGCCAGCTGGATAGCTCAGCAGACTAAATACCTGCTTCGGCAGAGCACAGGGGCCAGGGTTTGATTCCCAGTGTGCCATGCTGGCCCTGCCCCTGAGGCATGCTGAGACAGCGATTGAAACTGGGCATGGTGGCTCGAGCCTGTAATCCCCATGCTTGGGAAGCTGAAAACAGGAGAATCACTCCAAGTCTAATATACGCAGTGAGACCCTTTCGACCCTGCAGACGCTGTACCAAATACATAAATAAAAAAAAAACTAATTAGAGAAGCTCAATACATTTTTTAAAAACACATAAACAAATGTCAGCACTTGGACTTTAGTGTAGTCTATATTTTCTCTTCCAACATAAAACATATTTTAAAGAAAATTTTAGCTAACACCTAGGAAATAAAGGCAGATTTAAAGCATGTAAGAAAGATGCACACACCACACTACCAAGGCATGCATTAAAATTATAATAGCACACTCAATTATTGAAGGGCTCACTGTGTAACTTGGAATCCAATGTCATTTCCTTCTTCCTCTCCTGCCTGTCCTTAATATCTAAAAAAATTAAACAAAGTCTGCCAAGTGCTTAAAATAATTCTGGCAACCATCTTTCAGTTTCCACGATCCAGTCCAGTCTTTACTCCCCAGTGAAATGCAATTTGGATTCCCGAATAGGCTCAGCTACAGGGAGAGACTCAACCAGCTTATGCCAGTTTTAGTGATGAGCAGCTTGCTCTCCGGTTTTATACAGAGGAAGAAAGATCTTTAGGAATTTCACAGAAAATAAGAATGTCATCAGATGGAATAAATCAATAAATGTCTTCAGGAAAGGAGAGAGTAATCAGAAGAAACTTGAAGTGGAAAGATTCCCAGAGTTCAGCTACCACATGAGTGTGCACAAACTTGAGGCTGCTCTCCACCAGGTTGGTACCCCAGCATTAAGCCTGGGCTGTGGGCTGCTAACGAAAGGGTACAGTGTCCTTCGTAGATTGAGCCATTTGTTGATGTTGAGTTTGAATTATTAGAAAATCCTTCTTTATCGTCAAACTCCAGTGTCCTTAGGTTTGCCCTCTGCACCAACATTCAAAAACTCTTTCCTTCTTATATATGGGTTCTGTGACAGTTAAGATTGTAAGCTCAAAAAACCACGTTATAGAGAGGAATCAGATGTCTGTACTTCCTACCAGTGTACCTAGTACTTAACCTCCCTAAATGCACCTTGAAATTGCATAAATAAGAGGACATGTGGTTGCTATGCAGAGTAAACCAGGAGTAAAAGTACTGTGTCTAATGCCTAGCAAACAAAAATAAACATATGCTGGTTAAATGGTGTCTGTATACAGTAACACCTTTGCATCTACTGTTTTGTACTCTGCAGTTTTAGTTACCTGCAATTAACTGGAGTCAGGAAATACCAAATGGGAACATATAAGAACAATTCATACATTTTAAAATATGCACCATTCTGAGAAAGATCATAAAATCTTGTCCAAGCCCCACTCCAGCTGCCCTCAGGGTGAAGTCATTCCTTTGTCTGGCACATCCATGTGATACATACTACCTACACATAACATTCAGATTATCAGATCAATTGTCACGGTACTATGGCACTTGTAACTCACAGCTCCAAAGCACAAAAGAAGTGATGCTGGCAATTTTATTACAGCATATTTCAGCATATTTTTATAATTGTGCTCTTATTATTAATCTCTTACCATGTGTAATTTTTAAATTAATCCTTATCATAAGTTTGTGTGTATGTATGTATAGAAGAAATATAGCAGACTCATGGTATAGTACTGTGATTGTTTCAGACGTCTCCTGGGGGTCTTGGCTTATCTCCCTCCAAAATAAGGGTAACTACTGCAATGACAATAGCCGAGTGCTACATCTTCAGTTTCTTCAAGTGTGCCATCCAGTACAAGTCACACACCTCTTGGCAATCCATCCAGGTTGGTAATACCTGTTTTAGAAGCCATAAATGAACACCAGACCCTGAACACAATCAGATCTGAAACCATAAAGTGTTCCAGAAGGCCACTGACATCTTAGGGTCCTAGGACACTATGGATCTCCTTGGAAGTGATCAGGAATATCCTGGGCTTGACTAGGGGTGAGTAAAGGGCGGGAATATGGAATCCACTGACACAGGTGTTGGGGAGCTGAGCACAGAAACACAGTAAGGGCAAGGACAAAAAGCAGCACTCATAGTAGGAGGTACTCTCTAATTCTTAGTTCACAGAAAGACCAGCACAGCTGTGAAAAGTAGGCCTGCAGACTTGGCATTCACCAGGGAAAACTGCCTAAGTAACTTTACTCAGAATGCGTGAGTGGAGGCAACCTGGGGTGGAAATGACAGGAAACCTCAGCCTCAAGTCACGTATTGACTCTACTGTGTTAGCCACTGTAGAAATTTTCAATTAATTCTTTTCAAGGTAAAATTCTGTTGTCTACTGAAGACTATGCAGTTGCTTATAATAAAGACTTGAACATCTTTTATTTCCTAAGCATAGGACTATTTTGCTAGTTTCACTGGTTCTCTAAAACTACCCTGTACCCGAAGATACCAACTAGTTACATCTAATGATTTCAGTTGAGATATACTTAATTACCATAAAAAGTACTTCGCCGGTCCCATTGGGTTCGTGGCAAGTGCTCAGTAGGCACATGTGGCTGATGATTACCCTACTGGCCAGTACAGGTGTAGAATATTTCCATCATCACAGAGCTGCCATAGAAAGTCTCCAAGCTACAAACTGGATGGGTAGTCTATCCATATATCAAGGGACAAGGTGCACCAGCTGCCTACTGAACTCTGATTTAAGAGAGTCCCAAAAATGTGGAGAGAAAAGACACTCAAATAAAAGCAAATCTTATAGCCTAGCATCCCTTCTCTTTCTCTAGCATCATTACTTTACAGATAGATTGTCACACACACACACACACACACACACACACGAAACAGGAAACTGCAAATGTGACACGATAAACTTTCCAGAGAAAAAGAACAGATGGAAAATGAACATCCTGGTGTCTTCAAGGAGCACTGTTTTTTCTGTTGTAAACTATACACTATTGACTTCCTACTGTGAAGAATGTTATCTCATAAGAGAAAGGGTAAATATTTTTTAAGCTAAATCAAGGGGCTTGCCTGATGCTTTACCATTTCTAAGTAATCAGTCATAGCTTTTCACATTGATTTTCCTCTAAGATTTTATTTCTAAACTTTCTAATTAAAACATGTTTTGCAGCACAATTTAGAGCTTAAGCTAAGTTAAACATAGTGAAATTTTGCCTTTAAAACCACTTTCAAAGGTTCCTAGCAAGCTAGAGCTAGAAGGAAACTTAAAGACTGTTTAGTCCAGGATTTACAAACTATTTTCAGAAATAGAAACTTTTGTTCAAACAAAATCTCATGTAATGGGCTGGGGAGATAGCTTTGCTGTCTAAGCGCCTGCCCAGCAAGCACAAGGACCCAAGTTCAACCCCCCGGTACCACATGCCGTGCCAGCCTCACACTGAGTCAGCCACTGAAACTGGTCATGGTGGCACATGCCTGTAATCTCAGAGCTGTGGAGGCTGAGACAGGAGGATCACTATGAGTCCAAGCTGGGTAGTGAAACCCAGTACCAAATACATAAATAAATAAATCTTTAAAAAAAAAACCTCATGTAGAATTAGGGCACACAGTGATGGAGAAGTGGAACAAATGCATGGTGCTGATAAATACACACTGTTACTGAAGCATGGAGACGAGTTGCCCAGGACAACGGCAGATCACACTCCTCATCCCCTCACTCTTCACCCATCTACTCTTATGGCTAACTGACCTAACTGATTTTGTGAGACCTGAGATATAAACTACTGACTTCATCCTACCTCCTGTTTTTCAGATAATGGAGATCTAAAGAGGTTGTACATCTTTCCTGGTCCCACAGCTGGATGGAAAATATAGAAGCCCAGCCCAGACTCCCCCAGAGTCCTTGACCATCTGTGTGTGTATAAGGGCTGGCTGCACCATGATGTCGTACAGAAGATCAATGAAAAATAGAGGCTCGCTTGCCCAGGGCCTGCTGGAACCCTGCACACAGAACCCAAACCAGCAACTAGAGCAGACCTAGAGGCAAGAATACGTTCCTTCCTGAAAAGTCAGACCTGAGCACTGAGGGTAACTTTTAAGATCTTTAAAGCAAACCTGAGCCTATATGACAAAGTACATTGTAAAGATCAGATAAGAAGCACTAATAATACTTTATGAAATTGGCTAATTACTAATATTTATAGTAGATGGTTTGCCTGATCACTCCTGAAAAGACAGCTTGCTATGATTCAAGAAATGTAGTCCTCACGATCAGACCAATTAATACAAATCATACCACATATACTCAGTTCTGATCCTCTGTGCTAACAGGATAGTTTCCTACATTCAATTATTAGAGATAGATAGAGACATACATACAAATAAATAAAAGACAGATAAGAGATACATGACAGAGAGATAGTAATATGGAACTCCTTTCCATTTTCTGAACAACTTTGTCATAAAATAAGTTATAATCCATTTTTCCCTAGTAGAGAAAATTACAGTATGCCTTCAGAGTATATTACCAAGAGATAAATTTGCATGTTCCTGACAAGATGTCTTTTTCTTCTTGCTTCTGTTATACCCTTCAGATGAGAAAATATGACCCACGTTGGGAGTCAAGAAAACAGAATTTATGTGAGAAATGTTATTATGTTGCTTTCTCCTTAGGAAATTATCTGAGCATTCAGAACTAGGCACAGAGATATTGGAAAATGAAAACACAGATTCCATAAAGCACTTTCTTCTTCATAGTCTTTATAAAAATTACTAGTCATCAGACCCAATCAACTACAACCCAAAGAAAAATAACGTAGAAGACTTTTATTTTATTCTTGAGCTAGGTACTAGTTTGTGTATACAACAGCATCACTCAGTGCAATCAATAACTGCTTGTGTCAACTTGAGTAAGAAATGTCCAACTAATTGGATCAGTATAACCGTGGTGTAGCTGAAGGGATTAGCTGACAGAAGGTGCACCCTGGGTGAGAGTGGCACCGAGAGAAGGTGCACCTTGGGTGTGAGTGGCACTGCCCAATAGGCTTGTTGCTTGAATGGAATAAAAGAGAAACCAAGAAGGAAGGCTTACTTCTGTTCTTCACAGGATCTCCAGTCTTCACCTTCACCGTGGAGCTCATCTCCTGGTTTCTGGTGCCGACTCTTCAGCCTTCTAGGGCAGAACCTTCAGCCTCCTGATCCGGAGTTGGATGGAACTACAGTGAGCTCTGGGCCTTTACTGGATCCCTCAGATTTCCATTGCACACACAGCCCTTTTGCACTCTTCCACCCCTGGCCCTGGGGGTGGCCAGTGCAATCCTATCCCACTTGCACATCTTCTATCAAATCTGTTTCTCTAGTAAGCACTGACTGATACACTTAGAATCTTCTCACATGACCCAGTGGTGATAAAAATAATGAAAACAGAAGAACAGTTCTAAAGAGCAGCCATGACTCTATTCATTCTATATCAGAAGAAAAAAAA
>NW_004524796.1:2110060-2113612 GCF_000260255.1 Octodon degus
CATGGATCTCTAAGTTTAAAAGAACTTTATAAGTTTATAAAATGCTTAATGACCAGGGTTAGAGCTGCTAGCTTTTCTTTTTTTAATAATTCTGGTTTTTCACAAAACATGAAAGGTACAAAACCTCATGTTCTTCATTCAGTATTGACTCATTTAAATCAGCATTTTCCAGATTAAACAGATTTATTTACAAAGCATCATCACATTTGTAGAAGTAGAAAAATTAGAAGATAACACTCTCTGAAGAGAACTGGAAGCCATCAGATAATAAACCAAAGGAAGTTGGCACATATTTTGATGAATAATATTATATTAGAAGTTTAGGAAAGAGCCTGGCTGGCACCCACAAGGACCTGGGTTCGATCCCCGGTACTACATGCCGTGCCAGCCTGGGCACCACAGGCGTGCTGTGCCAGTCTTGAAACAGGGCACTGTAACACACACCTGTAATCCCAGCATTGGGAAGGCTGAGACAGGAGAATCATTATGAGTCTGAACTGTGTAGGGAGACCCTGTATCAAAAAAATAAATAAATAAATAAAATATTTTAAAAATCAAAAGAATTTTTTTAAAAAATAAGAGTTAAAAAAGGGGATACAAATGAAAAACCATTTTGTATCTGTATATTTAAAATAGTTACAATAGATGTACAGCTACATTCTCTTAATTCAGTGAATAGAAAGATTTGTTCTAATAGTGTCTGTGGACAGGGTATCATTTCTGCATCTTGTACAATGAATAACCACTAAGACAACCATATGCATTGTACTAGATATTGAAACTGTCCTACTAATCGGTTTTGAAATTGTCTCATTGCTATTTGTTTCTCAATAAAATTATTAAAAATAATAAAAAAATAAAGTGATCAAACTGATTGCTTGGCTCTGTTTATTGTTCCCAGAAACAAAGGAAGAAGTGTAGCTTCCTTGAATGTTCTTCAAGTTCTTTCATTGAGTAAGCATAATAAAATTATGTCTTAAAGATGCTTATAAATATAAAGTTATTAAATGCAACACAAATGTGAAAAAAAAGAGTTCAATCCTCGGTGTGCTGTGCCAACCCCACCCCTGGGGCACACTGAGATGGTGGCTGAGACCGGACGTGGTGGCGCCCGCCTGTAAGGCCAGTGCTTGGAAGACTGAAAACAGGAGAATAACTATGAGTCCAATTTGTGTAGTGAGATCCTGTATACCCTGTACTAAATACATTAAATAATAATTTAAAAAATACAGGAAACCTGACATTATTTGGAAAACATACATTTGGGTATTACCTGACATAAAAGAGGACAAAAAGCACACAAATTAGAAAAGTTCAGGATACTGGAAGCCCAATGCAACTGCAGGAACTCTTCTGACTATTCTTTGTCATTTTTAAGATTAATAAAATATTTATGCTTACTACACATAAGTTTTATGGAAAAAAGTGAAACAAAATTTCTTTAAAAAATGATAGAATAACAACCATTAACACATATGCATATTGTTATCTTTAAAGTAGTTACTCAAAGTACAAGATATGGTCATAAAATATTCTCCAATTGATACCAGCTCAAACCTTCCTTTTTACTTACACTAATAGTATAACTAACTTGCATTTTTACTCTTTTCTCTCTTCCTTCTTTTCCCCTTTTCCCACCCTCATTCCTTTTTAACAGTTTCTCCAAAATTCATAATATCTATTGTAAATTTTAGACCTTATTTACTTATTCAACTTTTCACACCAGGGAGGCAATACATGTTTACACATGTGGGTCTGATTTATTCCACTAATTGGTATGGTTTGGAGTTGAATCCATTCACCTATGAATATCTCAGGTTGATACTTCTCTATGGCTGACTAGTACACCATTATATGAAAATATGTTTTTTATCCATTCTTTGGTTGATGGATTTTCGATTCTTTTCCAGGATTTAGCTGCTATAAGTTGTGCTTCTATAAACATGGGTGTACATATATCCTTGTGGCATGATGTATTTAGTTCTTCTGGGAAGATACCCAGAAAGGAAATAGCTGGACTCGAGAATGGGACTCCCAATTCTAGATTTTGAGGAATCTCCATACTGATTTGCATAGTGGTTACACCAATCTGCACTCCCACCAACAGTGAAGAAGGATTCCTTTCTCCACATAGCCTGCTAAGCCTTTGTCATTGGCTGTCTTCTTGATGATAGCCATTCTTTCTGGAGTGAGATGGAATCTCCGTGTTGTTTTAATTTGCATTTCTCAAATGACAAATGATGTTGAACAGTTTTTCACATATGTATTTGCCATTATTCATCTGATATGTGTGTTTTCATCTCAGATGCCCATGGTAGGGTTGTGTCTTTCAATTGGGAGGGGTTCTAATTTTTTTTCAATTCTGCATATATTCTAGATAGAACTCCTTTATCTTCAGGATAATGGCTAAGGCATTTTCCCACTCTGTGGGCTGTCTTTTCACTCTTTTTATGATTTATTTTGATGTGCAGAAGCTTAGTAAAGAGATGAGTTTCCAGTTGTTGATTCTTCAAAGTAGTTCCCCTGCAGTTTGGCTTTGTTCATGAACTCTCTGCCTGCACCTACGTCTTCAAGATTTCTATTTACTTTCTCTTCCAGTAGATTGAGTGTTTCTGTTTTAATATTTAGATCTTTGATCCATCTCTGGTTTAGTGCATGGTGATAGACATGGATATAATTTTAGTCTCTGGCATGCAGTGAGTCAGTTTTTCTGAAACAATTTATTAAAGTGGTGATCTTTCTCCCAGTAAACATGTTTGGTCCCTTTGTCAGTGATGAGGTGGCCAAGTATTTATACATCTTCTATTCCAATTCACAGACTTTTTTTTCCACCATTACCATTTTGATTTTATCACAATAGCCACACAATATAATTTCAAGTCTGGGACTGTGATGCTTCTTGCCTTGCCTGTGCTGCCCACAATTGCTTTTGTTATTCCATGTCTCCCTGCATTCCAAATGAATTTTAGGAATGTTTTCTCTAGTTCTGTGAGATATGTTAATGGTATTTTAATCAGGGAATCATTAAATTAGTACAAAAATTTTAGGAGTTTGGCCACTTTCACTATGTTGCTTCATATCCATGAGCAAGGGATAAATTCCCATTTTCTGATATTATCTTTGATCTCCTTTTTCAGAGTATTGTAATTTTCAATATA
Source organism: Octodon degus (assembly GCF_000260255.1). NCBI lineage: Eukaryota > Metazoa > Chordata > Mammalia > Rodentia > Octodontidae > Octodon > Octodon degus. Next base: position 2,113,219 of record NW_004524796.1, read on the forward strand.
TAGATATTTTACTTCCTCTGATAAATTGATTCCTAAATATTTCATTTCTTCAGATGCTATTGTGAAGGGTGTTATTTCCCCAATTTTTCTCTTGATGAGTTTGTTGTGTACAGGAAAGCTATTGATTTTTGAGCACTGACTGTATCCATCTATGGTACTGAATTTTAGTTATTAAATCTAGAAAATGTTTCCTGGGATTTTTGGGGGTCTTCTATGTAGAATATCAAGTCATTTGTAAATAATGATAATTTAACTTCTTCCTTTCATGTCCTTATTCTTTTTATGTCTTTGTTTTGTCTAATTGATCTAGCTAATATTTAACAGAACTATATTGAATAAGAATGGTGATAATGGACATCCTTGTCTTGTTCCTGATTTTAAAGTGAAAGCTTTA
>NW_004524796.1:2120167-2122099 GCF_000260255.1 Octodon degus
ATAGGTGGGGCTTTGAGGAGGTGACTAGATAGTGAGGGTATAATACTACGTCATGGGTCTATGATGCCATTTTAGTCCTCTGATTGATTTAGCATAGTTCTGGGTATCGATGATGGATTCACTTAAGAGAGAAGGCCCATCCTGGATGTTGGTGTCATCAACCAATAGGCCTGTAGCCTGGATGGAATAAAATGGTAGAGGAAGACAGAAAGCTTGTTGCTTCCTGCCTGCTACACCACATTTCTCCTCCTCTGCCATGCCCCTCTGCCATGCCATCTTTCCTTGGAACCAGCTGACTATGAACTTCATGAAACCTTTACCAACTGTGAACTAAAATGAATTTTTCCTCCTTTAACTTGTGGGTATTAGGTATTTTGCCCCAGCAATGAGAAAGTAAGCATGACAATTGCCCTTTCTTTTGCTATGTCCTCTATTTTTTGCTAAACATTTTACCCTGGTAGTCTGACTCTTTCCTTAAAAAAAAATGAATGAAATTCAGTTTCCTAGCTCAAAGGATACAAAGTATTACATTTGCTTTCTTTAATATAACATAGGTAGAACTCCCCCAATTTCATGAGAAAACCTAAACGCTCTACTGAATCAGAGTCAGTAGACAAATAAATAGAGCTATTTTTTGTAATCATAAAAACTGCTGATGTGCGTGCTTATTTCAAACTCTTGGGTGATGTCATTATGTCAACAGTCATGAACCTCACTCAACCCAGACACAAAATAACTATCACAAGAATAATATCTAAAAATGGTAATGCTTGTTTTTTTAAAGAAAACAACAGTATTTTCATACTCATTTAATTTTATTTCCACAACAACCCCATGAAGCTACATCAGTAAAGCAATGTTTTTGATGAAAAAATTAAAGTTAAAAGTTCTTTACATTGTGATTTGTTTAAAATGAAACAGCTAACCCATGAATGAGTCAGGACCAAAAGGCAAGCAGAAATTAAATAAGCAATTAATTTTTGTATCAAATTCTAAACACTTGTTTATCACCAATGTTTACATGGATCATTCTTGACCTTTATGCTTTGCATTTCCTGGTATTCGAGATGGTTCACAAATTCTCCTACATACACATACTGAACCCCTTAATTCATTACAATGAGATAATATATGAGGAACAGTACTGCATATGGCTTTCAGATGTAAAAACTGAGATCTCAAGAGACAAGCAAGTTGGCTAAGTCCCAGGAATATAAGACTCTTATAGATTTTTACAAACTTAGGTTGAATTGATGTCCTAATATGGAAAGGCATGCCTCTCCCCACTAGAGAGATTATTCTAGAATTTCAAAACCAAACCAATATATTTCACAATAACCCGCTCATCTGGATTGCCCCTCTGAGAAGGCAGATTCATGCAATTAGTGCTATAATTTAAACTCCAGCTCTTTAAATACATTTTTAAAACTCAAATCATGAAAGGGTTCTTTTTTTATCATTCATTTGTTCCCTCATGAGCAAAAACTTCCCCAGCCACACTATTCACACTCAACATGGTCACATACGTTAACGGTTCATGAGCACAGTCCTCAGAATGGCTTGGAAGACTCGTTCAAGCATAGATTGCTGGGCCCCATCCTCCGAGTCAGTTGGTCTGTGAGGAGGCTTGTATTTGAAATTCTAAAAATCTTTCCAGGTAGCACTGATGTTCCTGGTCAGTGTATCATACTTGGGGAACCACAAGTTCTCATACAAGTTCCCTCCAGAAACCAGCGCAGACATGAGGGTTCATGTATCCATGGTCCACGTGATACCCAGTGCCTCAGCCACACATTGGAGGCTCCTATCCAGAGGAAGACGGAATATGTTTCATGACTCATTGCCTTTTATAAGCATCTCCAACCACAAAATTAAAAGCAGAAAGAGACTAAATTGAAAGTACAATGAAAGAGCTATAACATTCTACCAAGA
>NW_004524796.1:2122529-2126936 GCF_000260255.1 Octodon degus
AGACCACTGAGCCATCTCTCCAGCCCCAATAACTATCTTTTCTACAACTACTTTTTTTCTCTTTTTTTGTACTGGGGATCAAACTTATTACCTTGAACTTGCCACTATCTTCCCAGCCCTACTCTACTATTTTTATACAGAAAAACAATAAATGGCCAGTAAATGTTATTGGCATAGCAAACAAGTAGACAGAATATCTGGAAAGAGAATCTGGCAAAGGAATTTCCTTAGGATTTCTTCATTTTTGGAACTGCCATCTCTAGACAACTTTTTAGAGGAGATTGTAATTCTAGTTTTCATCTCTTTGAGGCAAAAATAAGGCATTTTATGCTCTATCAAGCACCTCAGTATTTTGTTTTAAGAAGCATAAGTGTGGCTGGTCTTTTAAATAAGACTTTTGCATTCAACACAAAATAAACGGCAATAAGAGTTAATGTGAGATACGATATTTTTAGTTAGAAAATACAATACCGTAAACATATTTATATATGACAGGAACCACTGACCTTTTACTCACCATAGTCTACTACATTACAGGCCATGAACCAGACAGTGAATAACACACCTTTAAGTAGGAAACCTATGCCCTCAAAAGGTAGTTTTTCTGTCTTAATCCAAATGAAATAAAACAGAAGCAAAATGGCAAGGTTACTGCGTACTCAGATTTGAAGGAAGTCATTTTGTCTGAGGATTAGTCACCAAAACTACTTCCTTAGTGATAAAAGTTGCCTAAGTAACCAAGAGGCCTTGCCATGCAAAGCAATTCATGGGCAGCATGTTGAGTTTCAAAGCCACTAGTCATTTCCTTTACTTAATTGCTAACTGCTCTTCCCGGTTAGAGTTTGGGGGCCTGTGTTTTATGTAGTAACCTAGCAACTAGGTATCGTGCTATATTTTACCAAGGAGAACACAACAGTAAACTTCACATTTCTATCAGTTTCTGAGCAAAACTCAATGCTATTTCACCTAGGTCCTATGAATTTAGAGGGACATGAGGAAGATATCCACCTAGATCTCAGTGTGGCCACAGCACTATACAAGATGTAGACATAAGATTATTTAGCTGAGCAGGTGACAATGAGCTCTCTAAAGATAAGAAAGTGCTTTCTTTATTTTTGTGTTCTTGGCACCTAGCAAGTAGTCTGGCACACGTAGAGACACAAATACAAGTGCAGAGCGAGGCAGGCGTGGTGCACACACATCCTCCCAGCACTCTGGGAGACTAAAGCAGGAGATGGAAAGCTTGAGCCAAGGCTGGGCAGCTTAGTGACCTAATAAGGTCCTTTGGCAAAATGAAAATTTTAAAAGGTAGGGTAGGGGTGTAGTTTAGTGTGAAGAAGGCCCTGAGCTCAAATGGTAGTACTGAAAAAAGAAAAGAAGAGGAACAAAGAGAAAAGAAAAAAGGAAGGGAAGGAGGAAAGAACTGAAATGGGTTGTTGATTCTTTCCAAATGATCCAATTAATGCAGTTATCACGGCATTACTGCAATAGACTTTCAACAGGATTTTTGTGTTGAACACACGCACAGTGGAACTGTGACATGTTTTACCATTGCCCCTCATGCATGTGAAGTACTTTAAGGATGCCCTGTTTGAAAATAAGGATAATGTTAATGAATTTTACTTAGAAAAGTCATATATGCAAAAGCAATGAAATTAACAGTGCACAGAAAAAATTTAACCTGAATAGTAAGCTCATGTGCATTTTCTCTAATATTGCTTATTTAGCCTTGAAAAGTCTTGGTTGCATGTAATCCTGTGGGGCTCTTCTCCCTTTGCACAACTCTCCCTTATTGTTGAGTTGCCCAACAGCAGTATCCTCAAGGAAGAAAATGCTAACATAGTGCCCTAAAATTCTAACTAACTAGAGTTTAATATGGGGAGTTGTTCCCACCTACAGCACACTATGTTCCAAGTGTGGGCAGTTTCTTTTTTTCCTCTAGCAAATGTGGCTAAGAATTTTTATGCATCTAATTGTATGCAGAAGTCAAATGACATAAGTATTAAATTCATCCCAGAGGGTTGAGTCACAGTTAAGAAATGATAGTGCCACAGAAAACCCCTGAAAATGTCCATAAATGTCTTGGTGATTCTTCAGGGCACCATATTCTCTGAATCAAAAAGAGAAAAGTCTAGAGATAGACATCAGGATAAAAATTCCAACGAGACCGGGAGCGTCACCAACAGTAGTACGCAGTTACCATGGTGTACACGCTACCATAGTGCAGTAAGATTCAGAGCTTGCAGCCTGGAGCAGAACTTCTAGCAGGGTGAGCTGGACTAAGTTAGTTTTCTTCTTCTCTGTGCCTCTGTTTCTTCATTTGTCAACTAGTGCAGTGTTGATATAACTCAAGCCTTGGACCATGACTCCATTGCAAAGTCTAGAAGCTGCCTCCATGACTGCATGAGGCTTTGGAGGTCATCTATACACACATGACAGCAACTGGTCATATAGGAGGCCCTCAATAGATGTAAGTAATGATGGTTCCCATTACTGTTCCTGTCTGGGTAGGACTACGGTTTTAGTAATGATATCACAATATGAAGCCATCACAAAATTAGTAAAAGAATAACTTTGATCCAGTCTTGAAAACATCTGTGCTGTCACACATGTTCAATTTTTTTCAGTACTAGGATCAAATCCAGGGACCTTCATACTGATCTTTGAAAAAAATCTCCAGATCTTTTTAGACCTTTTAAAGAACATTTTTATTGAAAATTTGGCCTTATTCAGTCATCTAGTTACCTAGATTAGGCTCAAATGTTCCAAAGTCTTGCCTTAGCTTCTGAGAGTGCTGGGATTGTGGGTGTGCACCACTGTACCCAGCTTAATCTTTTGCAGCTTTACAGAGGATAAATCATGATATTATATCAGAACAACATTTTGTAATTTTTGTTGTAGACAATATGCATTTGATCTTCCTTAAGCTCTAGTTCCTTAATGTTATTGGCCCTTAGTGCACATATCCAGACAAGCCACCTTTGAGAGCATTATTTCCAGCAATTAGCTAATTAGAAATATAAAACTTTACTCAGAATTTTAGAAATCATCATCATAGAATTATGAAGAGGGCTTCCAATCCATTTTTATGACTATAATTAATTTACTATGATCTTTATTTATCAATAATGTGTAATTTTATTAATCTTCTTACCTTGCTTAGTTTTATCAACATAACATTTTATATTTCCTTTCATTTATCACATTATTTCACTGAAGAACATTTATGTATTTATTTTTCCTATACTTTGGTTTTTAATTTTCAATTCTAACCTCTACAATCTCATTGGATTTTGTTACTATATCTAGAAGCAAAAGCTTGGTAGTTTTTTTTTTTTTTCTTCCAGGGGCATCAGGCAAAATCACAAGTACATGTAGCATCGAATATTCTGAAGAAAAGCATTTAATTATTTGCATAAATGTAATACACCAGAGTTAAAGCAACTGCTAATTGTCCACCTTTAGAAAAGCTGGCAAAATCATCAGTCAGTTTTTAGACAAAGAGGACGGAGTTCTTATACTTTTCTTGATTACATAGGAAAGAGTTTATAACTATGTAGATTACTGATGATTCTTTTCCAACTTTTCAGGTTGGAAAAAATTACTTTTACAAATTAGTTCTTAAAAAGACGACTCTTATTAAACAAATTTTTTCTGCTTTTTTGACATCTTGTCTAAATTTCTTTCAGGAAAAGCAAACAAACAAACAAGCAAAAAGCCTTCCACCACTTAGAAACTGTATGACCTCAAGACAGGCAGAGTAAATGAGCATGGTGCCAGTGCATGTGGCATACTGTCAAGCAACAGCATGACTTTCTTGTCTAAACTAAGATGTGACAAAAACAATATTAAAAGCCTCTGGGTAAATAGTAGTTCCTATGGTAATGTCAGTCAATATGTGTCCTTTGACAATATTATTTAAGGCTCTTTCAAATGATGTCTAATTTTTGTAATTGGGATGGTGAAGCTTTTGGGTTGTTTTGATTTCTCTTATTCCTCTTTTACATCAACTTTACCAATTCTGAAAGTCTAGCTTCACTTCTTTTTAAACATTAGCTGGGCTTTAAGTATGTATTTATTTGTTCTAGGTGTTTCCTCTGTGTGTTAGTTAGCATCTTTTTTCCTCCTACAATCTCTTTACCCTGTTGTAGACTGTGAATCAGACTTTTATAATATAATAAATTATATATAGCCCTAAAGAAAATTGTTTGTTTTCTCCACAAATTTTCAGATCTCTCCAGGGGGTTGTCTTTATATTTCTATATTTTCTACTCTTTTTTCCTTTTTGTTTTGCTTTTTGTGGAACCAGGGATTGAACTCAGGCTCTTGCACTTGCCAGGCAAGCACTTATTTTACTGAGCCATCTCCCTAGCTCCCATCTTTTCCCTTTTCTTTCCCTTTTCTTTT
>NW_004524796.1:2127530-2165652 GCF_000260255.1 Octodon degus
TCTCATAGAGAACAATGATAAAGCACTTGATTTTTTAAAAGAGAATAAAAAATAGCAAATAAAAACACTGGAAAAGATGCAGAATCAATAATATAAGATATTCAGCATGTCCTTTAAGGGAACAGGTTAGAAACTAGTCCTTTAAGGGAACAGGTTAGAAATGCTGTTGAAGTAAAGGCACATGATCTATTCATATATCACCTTTTATGACTACAGAAGAGAAAATATGACCAGATCAAGGGCTACAGATTAATCATCTTTCATCTCAAATTAATTTTCCACATAAATATTTCTGCCTAGAATGTACTTATTCTCTCTCTTTTTCCTCTTAGATACCATTTCCAAGAATGCTCAGAACCTACCGGATTTACTTGTCCTCCCTCAACTTCATTCTCTTTTTTTTTTCTATTAATTTCATTGAGAAAGAAATAGCAATGAGACAATTTTATAACACATTAATAGGACAGTTATAATAATTAATACATTGCATATTGTCTTTATAGTAGTTATTCATAGTACAAGATGCAGACATGATTGACTTCCTTCTCTAAAGCTGGTCTCCTTCAGGTTCCCCTTGCCAGTCCTTTGATCTTACCACACCATCAGCAACTCACAGTCTCCCCACTGCATCCACCACTACAGACCAGATCCTCCCCACCCTAAAAAAAAAAAAAAAGAAGAAAAACAGCTACAAGCATTTCTTTCTCCTCATCTAAGATTGCAGTGAATGTCCACTGCCCACACATCAATTATCAACTCCTCTCCTTGGCATTTAGTCTTCCAACGCATGGTCTCATGTTAGCTTTCAATCTCCTTTTCCCTTACAACTGCTCCACAGTCCAGAAATTCTGGGAGTTTTGCTATTTCCTAAGTGTCCCCAGCATTCTGCCATGTATGCAGGGTTTTTTTTTTCCCCTGATAACTGCTTGATCCACTTAGGACATCTTTTTAACTTCCATGACAAGCTGTAGAGTTCATACCCCTTCCTCCAACACAACCTTTTCTAAATGTATTTTCTTTTTTTCATTTATTTATTTATTTATTTATTTATTTAATTTTATTTTTTTTGCAGAACCGAGGAATGAACTCAGGCCCTTACGCTTGCTAGGGAAGCGCTTACTCCACTGAGCCATCTTCCCAACCCCTCTAAATGTATTTTCTGATCTCCAAATGGAGAAAAATTTTTCATCTAAACCTTTTAGCATTTTACTCATATCTCCACCATGGTTCTCACATGCCACATTCAGCTATATATTCCAGCTTGTTATTTACTGTTTAATTCTTCCTTATAGGTATGAAAGGTTCTGCCTTACCTGTGTATGCAAGAAGAAATGCCAGCCATGCAGAAAATAAACCCAGTAATTCTATTTTATCTGGTTATGTTCTATAATCTCCGCAAGGATGGCTTTATGTATCTATGACAAAGTTAATTTATAAATTAGGCACAGTAACAAACAATAATAAAATGGAATCATTATGATAATATGCTGTGTAAAATTATGTGAATGTGGTATCTTTGTATCTCAGTGTATCCTATCACACTATGCTGCATTTTGGGATCACAGATCACCATAGATAACTTGAAAATACAGAAAGCAAAACTTCAAATAAGCAGTTCCTATAGGACACCCCTCTGTTGAGTGGAATATGAAGAAAGGCCCAAGAGGAGGGAAAATGGTACATATCCATGAAAAACATGCCTTAGGGCACCAGTGAAATTGCTGGCCTAATGGGGAGCAGGGGGAAATGAGGATGAGTGTGTACACTTAGAATAATTTTCGATGGCCACACTTTTGTTGGAAGACTCAATCTCCTTGCATCAAAAGTTCTAATTCCTTTATGGTCTTTTTACAACTTGCATTTTCTCATTTGCTGCAGTGCTTGAGTTCTGCATATACCCATGCAGACCCAACTCTGCATTCTAAGAGGGCATGGCCATGCCAACTTGCTTACCTTCTCTTGTCAGTGTTTGGCCGAGAACCTGACATTGGCTGGGTGATCAATAAATATGTTCCGATTAAATTAAGAAAAATTATGAGTCATTAACACCCAATCAAGATTAAATGTGGTCATCTACATTGATTAGCACAATGTTTGCATATACAACCATCACTAAATATTATCTCTAGTCCTCTTTCTTTCATTTTATGAACTCCTCATGCCTTAGTTCAACAAATATGACCAACTCTTCTCACCTACTGGAGATAGAATTGCAAACAAAAAAGAGAAAAAAATTCCTGCTCTTTTGGAGCATGCACCTGAATGAAGGGATATGTAATTATCTTTTGGGTGATTAGGGAGTCTTAAGAATGAAGTCTTGTGGGTGTGCTCAGATCAAGTGGCCTGAAGAATGGCTTCTCTGTTTCCAACACACCCAACAGGAATTTAGGGTCACTGTGACAAGGGGCACAACACTTGTGACTTTCCTGTGAGCAAAGGTCCCACACATGTACTCTATACACTTCCACTTGGCTTCTGGACAGTACCAATGGGACAAGGCTATGCAGCATTTAGTGAGGGAGGTGGGCATTGTCCACTGATCCATGGTGATCCATGGAAGTCCTAGAAGTAAAGACTGAATTCTCTTTTCAATAAATTAAAAATAATAATAAATAAAAATAATTCCTCTTTCCAAAAAAATGAATGAAGTCTTTAAGAAAAAGGGGCTATAGCTCAGACAGAGGCCCTGGAAGGAGACAGGAAAGGCTGCAGGAAGGGGAGGCCAATTGCATTAATGGAGGAGTGAAGCAACCTAAAAGTAAGTTACACAGTGAAACAAGTGGGAACAAGCAACATTGGTACACACGCCCCCACTGGACCTAAGAGATCCAAGAGTGGGAACTGGTGATGATGAAAGTTTCCAACCTTGCTGCCTTGCTGTGTTGCTCCAAATAGGGAAGCTGAAAGGACAAGCTGCTGTGTTTGCTGGGCTTTAGTGCTCAGATACAGCAGGTTCAATTAGGGGGACACGTCTCTGAAAAGGGGGAGCAACATGTAGGGGAAAATACATAACTCATAAATGAAAGTATGGATTTAACATGGAGATGACTCCTTTCTTATCTACTACAAATTTCTCTTACATCATTTAAATAATATAAAACATGATATTACATATGTCTGCTCAATTCCTTAGAAATGTGCCCCTGCACAGATTTCTATCCTATCTTTTTAGTTTGTTTGATAAGTTATTGTATTTTATTTTAAAATTCAATTACATGTTTATATGCACTAATAATCTCTAATGTTTTATTTTTTGTTTTAAAACATCAAAGATCCTTTACTGGCATCTATGGGATGGAAATCAAGACCCAAGTGATCTGCCCTGAAGAGATGTTATTTAATTTAAGAATTTCTTTTTTAAAAAAATTTTTTTATTCATTTTAATGAGAAAAAAGATAAAATGGCAATGAAAGTTTCAAAACAGGTCAGTGGGACAGTTACAATAATTAATACATTGCATATTACTGTCTTTGCAGTAGTTATTCAGAGGACAAGATGCAGACATGATATCTAAATAATGTTAGTACAAACCTCATTGAGCTAAGATAAAGTAGTTGTATATCGATCCTATCTTGTATACACATACATATATACATATGCATTAATAATCTCTAAAGTAGGTATATGTATTTCACTATAAAATGGTCCTTAACTTATAACCCCTTTTCTTGTTTCGTTTGTCAGAGTGGGTGTTCCATTGCTGTTAGAGAAGCTGTATTTGGAAAAGTCTTTAAAGGATCTTTTCATACTTGATGCCAGACCAAAGATTGTAGGTACTTGAATGCAGCAAAATAAGCCAATATAGTCCGATAGTCCATAATAGTAATGAGTTACCAGCACAACTGGCTATTGTCCAAATTTGTTGACTTGAGCCTTTTACAGCTCAGCATATTGATATAGCTTTACTTTTTATGCCTCGTGATTACACTTTCCTGCTGGATGGCTAAGACCAAGTTAAAAGACCTATATAACTAAATATGTAACTTTTGCTATCTGATAAGGTCAGTCAAATCCCCTCAGGATTTACCCTGGAACTATGTACGCATCTTTCTTTACAGTTGGTAACACTGTATGCACTTACATGTTACTTGTGAACTGAATTGATTGACAGTTAGCAAGCTCTTATCATCAAGGCAAAGACAAAAGTTGGAGTAAAGAAAGACCTTGATTGAAGTTCTTGCTCCTCCTTACCGCTCCTATGAGTTACACAATGAGAAAATCGTTGTCCTGAGTCTTAGACACCATGTGTGTGAAATGGTCAATTAAATCTATCTTGAAGAATGCTGTGAGCATATTAAATTAAATACATACACAGCGTTTGTCATCCAGTAGGTACAAAAACTAAAGCACTACTGAGATAGTAGAATAAGGCAGGGCAAAGTGGCTGGGGAAGCGGATGACTGGTTAATTACAAAATCCAAGCAGGCATGTGCTGAACCATCCCCCAAATCCCTGCACATGGGACAAGAGCATGCTAGCTAACTTCTACTGTCCTCAGGAGAACTAGAACAAGCTTTGGACAGGCTGACCTAGAATTGACACCAGAATGAGGAGACACAAACACACAGTTGCAACTGAGTCCTCCACTGCTGTGTTCTCTCTTTCTCAGTCAGTAGTCTGCTGTCAGGATGTACACTGCTGTCTTCTTTTACTTGGCACAAGCTTGCTCTGCTTCATTTCCCACCTTTAATAAGCAGAAATCCTTGCTACCCTTTGTGCTCATTTTGTCCAATTCTTTGTTCAAGAAGAAGACCCTAGCAACCACCCCTGGAAGGAGATGCCAAAACCCAATAACACTTGTGTTAATTATTATTTTTTAACCAATCCTCTTATGTTGTGCCACAATTTTTAATCCCTCATTTTGTAAGTATAAATTTTAACTGATACATAAATGTTACACACATCTACAGTGTATATTTCCAACCCTCTCTTTTTACTCAGCTTCTCACTTCTAACATTCCACTCTGACAGTCTGCTAGGGGACCTCTTGACATGGTCCCCTGCCAGCCAGCTTTCCCTAAGCCTCCATGGGCCACTAAGCTCCTGTCCACATGGCTGGCTGGTCTGTCAGATCAAGTTGCCCAATTCATCTGACATCACCACAGCTTGCAAATTCCAAAATCACTGCTAGTACTTCAGATGTGGTAGTGTTTATGCCTGCCCTACAAATCACAGGATGGTGTCCTTGTTTATATGCAAGGTGCATCAGGCATAGCCCAGCATTTAAAACTACTTCTGAGATACGTTTTCAGAGTAATCAAAAAATAAATATGAAAACCAAGAAAGCCATGTCTGTGTACTGTTTACTTCCAAAAGGTATCTACACATGCAGGTAGTATAGATAGCAGGATGAATTAGCATACTCAAGGGTGTTCATGGAGACAGATGGATTTTCTTCCCTCATGACTTTCATCCCATGGGTGAGATGTTGTGCCAGGCACTATGTGTTTTATCTCAGAATGAATTAAATTATTTCCAAAGTCTTATGCATTCTACAAGAGTAAAGGGGTGTTCTTGCAATTTTCAAATCTCTATGACCTCTTTCAAACTAAGGCAGTTTCTAATAGGAAAGACACATTGGATGTTGCATGTGTGTATGTGTACACAGATACACATACACACACACATATACACACATGGACTTTGTAACATACATATGCATCAGCTATGACAAGAAAGCAGCCAGCCAGCCACAGTTCCTAAACTACAGAATAGTACAGGTCGGGAAGAAAGGATATTTCTCAGATGATGAGCAGGGCCAGTACCCATCCCCAAATTCACCACAGCCCTGAGGAATGTGCTGTGGGTGCCCATGGAGCAGGTTGCCACACCACACCAGAGCCTTGCCCTCCTTTCTGCCTTGAGTCAGTTAGCAAGTGTCCCCCCTCTACACCAGCTCTGGGATCAACATTCCACGTGGGAGGAAGTTTCACCTTCCCTTCCCCCACAGGGAAATAGCTTTTCTCATCCTAAGGGTTCCAGGCACACTCACAATGGTGACATTTGCTGGGCAATGGCTGGAATAAAGGGCTCTCAGAAAGCAGGGCGGTAACGTGAGGCCTCGGCTAGCCCAGGAATGCTCTGGGGAAGGACCCTAAGCCTCTCAGTGAATTGGAGAATAAAGAAAGCCACAGCAGAAGAGCCGGCCCCATAGGGTCTTGCAGCCTGACCTTGACAGCACCCTTTGCCAGAACTGAGATGAGGTAAACAAAATATTGGCTACAAGAGGCTCCTACAAAGAACTAACATAAATCTTTTACTAGCCTTTAAATTATATTTTTCTTAAATGCCAGGTAATCTCCAGTACTCTGCTTCATAGAAAGTACAAGAAATAGGAAAGATTTTTTCACAATATGTATAGATGTAGAAATCTCTCTATCTATCTATCTATCTATCTATCTATCTATCTATCTATCTATCTATATATATATTAGAGTAAGTTATACAGAAGCCATACATTAATCTCTGGGGCACTCCATATATCTAAGTACTCAAAGAAAAAACTGCTGTTTCTCAATTTCTGCTCTAATCACAAAGAGATGTCTCTTCAGGGGACCGCTGTACCCTTGGTCCTGCTTGTTCCTAATACTGAAACAACAGCTCTGGTGTGGAGCGACTTCGCCAAAAAGGTGAAGGTGATCAAATCTGACCATTCCGCGTGTCCTGCAGCCCAGTCTGGGGGCAGTTTTATCTCCATCTCTCCAGACCAAGTACACGAAATCTTGTGAAAAACAGGTCCGTTTTTCACCTCCCCACAGAATCCTGCACTGCCCTGACATTAACACCTAAAAACTATTTCTTCCAAACATTTCAACATTAGAGTTACATAACTGCCTTTCATTCGAAGCCATTAATCAAATTGGGCTTCTCAAACAGCACCTAATTAATTCTGTAATTGGCTCAGATGATACCTTTAATGACTTCCACTAGGAAAAAAGAGGAAAAGAAAAGAAAAAGACAAAAAAATAAAAGTGTGATCATTGAATTTGATTTTGAAACTACAGGCGTTTAGTTTCCTCTTTCACCCAGAACTTTCAGATCGAGTTAAGCGTCGGGTGTGGCTTCAGGGAGGAAGGGGGAGGCGCAGGAGACGGAGGAGAAGGGGGAAGGGAACTTTTGCAAGAAAAGCCTCCGCAAAAGCATTCGTGATCCAATAGACCTGCACTTGGCGGCTCTCCAAGACCTGAACAAATTTCTTTTCTGCTGGGGAAAAGTTCAAGCACTGGAACTACGCCAGGCTTTGGCAAGTTCTGAAGAACTTTGGGGCGCTCCTGCCTCCCCAGGACTGCATCGCACAGATCAAAGCGGTGGCCCAGCTCTAAGCCGGTAAAACTCAGAACAAAGGCTAGCCGGGCGGAGAGAATTTCCTATGGATCTCGTCTAACGGTTTCCCCTGCACCGCTAAGTAGCCCTTGGGAGCAGTGATTCACGGCCAGTGACTCAACGGCCCCACCCCTCTCCCCTGGGCTTTCCCGGGCCACGCTCTGGAAGCTCCCGCCATCTAAGGCCAGAACGACCCCGTTAGACCCCCAAAACAAGACGTCCCCAGACCAGATGAAAAAGGCTCAGGCCGCAGCAGCCCCTCTTCCCTACAGCGCGTCTAGGTCCCGCGCTCTGATCTCTTGCGCCCTTTGTTTCTTTCCTCCGCGCTTTCTGATTTTCTGGATCCCTTAGTCCCCTCTTCTTGCTCCCCTCGAGCGTCTCCCCACCCACCCACACCCAGCCGACCGCAGCCCAGCTGCCGCAACCCTCCCGCCTTGCGCACCTCCGCCCACGCCCCTTTGGCGCTGAGCCAGGGAACCCTGAGGTTCGTTTTCCCGCATCCTCGCGCATGGGACCCTGCCTTTTGCAGCACCCAGGGGTAAACAGAACTTGGGCCACCACCAAGAAAGCCCCTGAAAGTTCCAGCCCAGCCTAAGAAGTAATGGGATTGCGCTCACTCGAGGGAGCCCGGGCTGCAGCAACCCGCCCACCTCCCCGCTTCTCGCCGGGTCCCCATTGGCTGGCGCGCTCCGCCGCTAGGAGGGCAGTGGGAGGGGACCCTCTTTCCTAGGCGGGTTATAAAAACAGCGCCCTAGGCGGGGTCTCGTCCTCTGCCACTCTTGCTCCGGGGTCTCCGCGCCAGAGACAAGGCAGCGCTTTCCCGCCAGCACCCACCTCGCCCTCGCTCGCTCGCCTCTGCTCCCGGAGCCGATCGCACGGCCCACCGTCACTCTCCCTCCGCCGCTATGTCCTCCAGGTCCGTGTCCTCGTCCTCCTACCGCAGGATGTTCGGCGGCTCCGGCACCGCCAGCCGGCCGAGCTCCAGCCGGAGCTACGTGACCACCTCCACCCGCAGCTACAGCCTGGGCAGCGCGCTGCGCCCCAGCACGAGCCGCAGCCTCTATGCCTCGTCCCCCGGTGGCGCCTATGTCACTCGCTCCTCTGCCGTGCGCCTGCGGAGCAGCGTGCCGGGGGTGCGGCTGCTGCAGGACTCGGTGGACTTCTCGCTGGCCGACGCCATCAACACCGAGTTCAAGAACACCCGCACCAACGAGAAGGTGGAGCTGCAAGAGCTGAACGACCGCTTCGCCAACTACATCGACAAGGTGCGCTTCCTGGAGCAACAGAACAAGATCCTGCTGGCCGAGCTCGAACAGCTCAAGGGCCAGGGCAAGTCACGCCTGGGGGACCTCTACGAGGAGGAGATGCGAGAGCTGCGCCGGCAGGTGGACCAGCTCACCAACGACAAAGCGCGCGTGGAGGTGGAGCGCGACAACCTGACCGAGGACATCATGCGCCTCCGGGAGAAGTAAGGCGATGCCCTGCACCTCGCGGGCCCCCATTGGGTGCGAGGGAGGGAGCTAGAAAGAGGGATCCTCGCCAAGGGCTGCCACGCCCTTGGGCAAGGCCGCCGGGGGGAAGGCGAAGAAACTGGGCTGTAGCTCCGCCCTGAGCCCAGACCTTGCGGCCAGCGTTTCCCCTATGCAGCCCCCATAGCCCGAAACTCCTCATTTCCAGTTACAAGGCTTTTAAGATTACCATATTAACTGTAGCTAAAGGTCCTCGGACCCATTAGATTCCCCTAAACTTTCAGAAAGTTTCCTGGCCCCTTAGAGCGGGCTGCCAGGTACCCGACGGGAGGAGGGAGGGCCGCTGGCTGTGAAGCTCTCCAAACAAAGGGAGGCCGGGGGCTTCTCGGGGCGGGGCGGAGCGGGGTGGGGTCCTGCGGATCTGTCGGGCAACCTTGATCGCCTCTTTGCATTGTGCCCTATTTGAGCTAAAAGATGAGGGCAGTGGTTCTGAAAGCCACAAGTCGCGGGTGCTGGCGAGGGCGGGGCAGCAGCTCTGGTCTGGAAGAGCAGCGACTGCGACGTGGAGTTGGGTGTGGCCGCCCCGCCCCTGGCGGTTTCCCAGTTCCCCTTTGGTTCATGTGCAACTTTTTCAGATTGCAGGAAGAGATGATGCAGAGAGAGGAAGCCGAAGGCACCCTGCAGTCTTTCAGACAGGTTTGTAGACTAGCTTCTCTTCCCATTTGTTGCCAGCACACCCCGTCCGACCCACGCAGCCACCCGCAATTCTAAGTTACTTCACCCCACCCTCAAAAGTGCAAAACTTCACTTCCCTCTCTAAAGCCCCCTAGTGGCAAAAAGAATCCAAAGTGAGCTTTTGGAATAAAAACCCTTGAATGATTTCAGCTGTTCTTTGGGGCAGAAAGAAGCTTTTAACATTTTGTTTCAAGATTTTTGCATGACGTTCAGATTTCGAATAGTTACAGTTTAGTTTAGAATGTGATTTGCTTCAGCCACTTTGGCTAATTAGTACAAGTTGACAAAAAGCACAGTTAGGCCTTGTAGTTTAACTGTAAAGTATATTGGAGGATAAAAAACTTAGTTTAACCGGAATTAAGCCAGCAAATTTCTTTTTTCTTTTCTTTTCTGCACGTTCCATTGTAGCATTAAAGTTAAATGGTATCACTATGCACAACTATTTTGTGATCTAATAAGGGTGAAAAGGAGCCATCTGTCCCTGCTGAAGGGTATTAATGGTTTCTATGGACTTCACAATGGAATGTAGATACAGAAGTTCTGGCAAGTGTGATGGCTCTGGACAGAAATAATAGCAAGCTTTGTGTTCCCAGAGCAGCCCCTCAACAGGCTACATTTTTATTGAATATGTAATGATGTAAGCAGAGCTCTAATTGGACACAAGTATTTGCTAACTTCCGTTATCTAATGTCTGGCCCAGATTTGGGAAATATTGTGCGTGAAAAGTTATTAAAACTATAATCACTCCTCACATGTTGAAATGCCTTTCTTCTTCGCTGGGTTTTTATATTCTTTAGCACTTTCTCCAAAAATTAAAATAAGCCCAAGGCTAAAGACTGGAATCTTCTAAAAAGGTTTTCTTTTTGTTGTTGCTATTCCAAAGTTAGATGAACTTCAGGGATGGTTAATTTCAAATTGGAATCCCAAGGAGGGAAGATTCCTAGCATAGTTTTATTCTTAGGAATGTTTGCTGAAATTGGCTGCAAAATGCTGTCAGATAATTAGTTTAGGATAACATTTTGAAGCTGAAACACGTTTGCCAGATTTCCTGAAATGCAACAATATGAGTTCATTTTAGTCACTGAGCATTTATCGTCATTGTTCCTGTAAATTATTTTTGTAGAACAAGAAGTTAATAAAGCAAACAAATATAAAAAGATCCTCTGTTTACAAACTAAAATCTTCATTTTCTTAATTGAACTTTTAAAAAGTGCTTTCTAAAATATCTTTTATATCTTTATTAGAGTATAATAAGGAGCAAAAGTTGTTTCCCATTCCACTTATAATTAGTATTACCTTTTTTTTTTTTGTATTTTAGGGAAGGGTCTACAGGGTGCTCAGGGTCTCACTACTAGATCTGACTCATATTGATCGGCCTGTTTACAGCCTCCCAAGAGCTGGGATTACAGGCGCATGCCACCACGCCCAGTCCCAATTGCTGTCTCAGTGTGTCCCAGAGGTGGGGCCAGAATGGCAGACACAGGGATTGAACCCCCAGCCCCTATGCCTGCTTGTAGGCACTTTTGATCTGCTGAGCTATTTGGCCAGCCCAGTATTACCTTTAATTATTTATTATTTTTCCACAAAAGTGATGAAGTAGATCCAAGGCTATAAAAGACAGTTCAAATACAGTGGCTTACAAGATGAGGGCATAAATATCCTCATGTCATTCCCTTGAGAAGAAAGGAAATCTTAGTTGCAGGACTGCACATTCTGGTTTGGAATGTAGCATTTGATAAATGATACAAACATAAGGGTGTAACATCAGCAAGAATTCTATATATGGTTTCACTGTGTTCCATGCAAGCATTTTGACCAGTCATTCTGAAACCAGCAAAGTAACGGAACCTGACAGGGTGACAGGTGAATAAGATGGACACACCCTTGGAGGATGAATGAAGGGAGTGTCAGGAGAAAACATTCACCATAGAAGGCCTAAGAAATGTGGCTCAGAGTTCAATTTCTTTTTTCCATGTTTGCTGGAACTGAACCCTTACCCATGTATTTCCTGAATTGGACCACTGGTTTCCTACTTGATACAAATCTTGTAACATGGATGCTAGGTAACTGAGCACTTGCCATGAATCCTAAGGATAAGTATCAGAATGCTTGCATGGAGGAAAAGAAGAAAGCTTGGGCTCATGCTCAAACTGTGGAAGCACAAGCTTTTTGTTCTATGTGTATCGGTGTATGCGTGAAGTTGTGAAGCCGGACCAATCTCTAACATCATCTTAGTACATGAAATTACAAAGACAGATGTTTAAAATGCTGAAACACTGACTATAGCTTTTAAAAACAAAACTTCACTGGCAAAAATGTTGCTTCAAAAAGAATTGACATTAATTGTGATGATGTACATTCATTTAATTTGTCTATTAGCCACCTTTGCAACAACATAATGGGTCCCAATTCAAATTTATAATTAAGCAAAGAAAGCACAGTGAAGTGACTTTTTTCCTCAAAAGTCACATCGTTTATCAACACCTTTCCTGTACTATAGAGACCAGGTTAATTGAAAATGAATCAGTGAGATAAACCATAGGGTTGAGCATTCCCTGTATCCTAACGTCTTTCTTTTCAATACAGGATGTGGACAATGCATGTCTGTCACGTCTTGACCTTGAACGCAAGGTGGAATCCTTGCAAGAAGAGATTGCCTTTTTGAAGAAACTGCATGATGAGGTAAGGGAGATGACTTCCCACAAATGAATGGGGGAGAAGCTGCCCCTGTGCTCCACACAGCTGACCTTCTGTCTGTCTGTCCTTTCTCAGGAGATCCAGGAGCTACAAGCACAGATTCAGGAACAGCATGTCCAGATCGACATGGATGTTTCGAAGCCTGACCTCACGGCTGCCCTGCGTGACGTACGTCAGCAGTATGAGAGTGTGGCTGCCAAGAACCTCCAGGAGGCCGAGGAATGGTACAAGTCCAAGGTAGGAGACAAGCCTGGGTGTGGAGAACAGAAGAGAAGCACCTCAGTCTGACAACATCACACCTGTTATCTGGGATTCCCAAGCCTCCTCTACTGCCACTCAAAAGCTGGCTTGGTTGTGTTCACATTTGGTTGTCACAGCCTCTACCACCATGCAGTGTCTCTTTTAAAATAGCAGATTCATTCCCACCATCCTATACCCTACCTCAAAGAGATCCCCAATACCACATCCTTCATGGCTACCTTTTTTTTTTTTTTTTTTTTTTTTTAACACATCTTTTTGAGACCGTTTCACTCTGTAGTTCAGGCTGGCCTTAAATTCACTACACTGGGGTGTAGGCCTCCAGGTTCATCCACTGAAGTGCTGGAATTATAGGTGTGCACTGCCAGGCTTGGCTTTTTACCATTTTAAAATGAACAGAGAAGAGTTAATTATGTTTGAACATATCAGCAGGGCCGGGGAGATGGCTCAGTGGAATAAGTGCTTCCCTGGCAAGTGCCAGGGTCTGAGTTCAATCCCTGGGTCCACCAAAACAAAGCAAAGCAAAACAAAACAAAACAAAAAAACCTGTCAGCATTCAGTGTTCTTTCTCTGGCTTTCAAAACACATCCAGCCATATTCCTGACAGCACAGTCAGAATTGTTTTGTTCCCTATGTATTGAATGTGGGCCATCTCCTTTCTGATTTCTCCCTGACAGTTTGCTGACCTCTCCGAGGCTGCTAATCGGAACAATGATGCCCTGCGCCAGGCCAAGCAGGAGTCCAATGAGTACCGGAGACAGGTGCAATCCCTCACCTGTGAAGTGGATGCACTTAAAGGAACAGTGAGTACTGCACCACAGCAAAAGTAGGAAAACCATGAGCTTGGACCCATTGTGTCCAATATATGAATATAAATGTGTATTTTTATCTAAAGAAAAAGAGTTATCAAGACTCTTCCAAAGCACTTGATGGGGTGCTTGGACCAGAAGATCTAGGCTTATATACACCACTGCTTCCTGTAGGAGGGACTTGTATCTTCCATATGAAATTAGAGTGGGCATCATTTTCCACTAAGGGAAATCATAGCACAGTCTGCAACTGACACTGCTCATAGCTAGGTGTTTCTAGAAACTAACATCAAAAACCCTTCTGACCTCCTGCAGAACGAGTCCCTGGAACGCCAGATGCGTGAAATGGAGGAGAACTTTGCTGTCGAAGCTGCTAATTACCAAGACACTATTGGGCGTCTGCAGGATGAGATTCAGAACATGAAGGAAGAGATGGCACGTCATCTTCGTGAATATCAAGACCTGCTCAATGTTAAGATGGCTCTTGACATTGAGATCGCCACCTACAGGAAGCTGCTGGAGGGCGAGGAGAGCAGGTATGGAAGCCAGATTTTCATTAGGAAATCAACATTTGCTAGCTACCTGCCACTCGCTTTATGTACATTGTCTCTCTCATTCAGTCTTTCACCTATTTCTTCAGGGTCATTCCTTTCCACTTTTTAGAGGTGAGGTACCTTAGAGCCACACAGAATAACTTGCCATAGTCAGCTAATTAATAGCAGTGCTAGGATTTAAACCCACAATGTTATCAAAGCCAACAAAAGTGCCTCTAGTTCCCTGCAAGTGCCCCTGTGAAGAAAATGCTTAAAGTATTTTAAGTGTACTGAGACTAACACTGGCTAAATGATTCTGAAACAAATTCCTAGCTTATGAATCACAAGAGTAGAATTTTATTTGAGGAAAAAAGGAAGTGTAGATTTGTCCCTTGTTAAAATTATTTCCCGGTGGTTCCCTGGCAAGCGCAAGGGCCTGAGTTCAATCCCCAGTTCCACCAAAAGAAAAAAAAAAAAGGAAAAAAGAAAAAAAAATTATTTCCCAATAATGTTCCTTTATTTATTTATTTATTTATTTTTTTTTTATAGGATTTCTCTGCCTCTTCCAAACTTTTCTTCCCTGAACCTAAGGGGTAAGCATTTTGTTACCTTTCATGAAACATTCCACTGGTCATTAGCATTCTATTTATGGTAAAACACTCATTTTTGTGATACATAGAAAATGCCATGCAAGAGAAAATTCTATAAAATATCCTTATTTTCAAATTCAAGTCCTCTCTTGCACTCCATGTTGGCAGTTCAGTGTCAACTCCATTTTACTTCATCCTAATAAAGCACACACTAAAGTACTACCCCATCCTAAGGCTAAAGTCACTGGTATTTGGTGCTGGATTTTCAAACAGATACAACTTTGCAGACTTATTTGGAAGTAGCATTTTTAAATATTTACAAAAAATATAAACAAACAAAATCTGAATTTTTTTTTTTCTTAATTTCATTTTTACTCATTGTGGACATGTTTCTTTCTTCAGAAACCAATCTGGAATCTCTTCCTCTGGTTGACACCCACTCAAAAAGGACACTTCTGATTAAGACAGTTGAAACTAGAGATGGACAGGTTGGTATTTTGAAAATAAAATAAAACAAAATCATTGGGAAAAATTTTTATGAAACAAATAAAAGTAAAAATGAAATATAAAAACAGTAATTCGTACAGGAACTGATACCTCTTTTAAATCAGCAAACCTGTATACATCAGATATAGCTAGGTAATTTGAGAGGTTCCCATTTCTTTTATGACTAAAGAAAAAAAAAAAACCTGAATTGGTCCTTATTCCAGTAACACATACTGCCAACTAATTATTTGGATCCTGAATATAAAGATAACAGTTCTTCTTGAGCCCCAAAATAGTGGGAAATGGTAATAATTTGTTTAACTTACTTCCTAGTCTAGCTTTGTGAGAGTACCTCACTAGACTACCCCAATATCCAGAGTGTTTTGATCCTGGACACATAGACCACACTTACCACCACCTAGGGGCACCTAATCCTGCTTTACAGTACAAGGAGGTGCCATAGGATCAGGCAAGTCTTGCTAACTCTGCCAGGAAAGAGATGTTTGTAATTTATTACAATTATGAAATCTTACCTTGCACATAGATCTAAAATGTACTTGTACATTTTAATGTGTCTCAATCGCTTTAAACTTTATGGCATAGGATTAGCATGGAACCTCTCATAAATAAAATTTTAAGAATTTTCTTTGTGTACATCACATTTCATTGACTACTTTTATGCCTGTAGGTGAAGGGTGTCTTACATATGCATCTGTCCCTCAGTGCTATAATCCTTGCCAGGAAGAGTGAGCATAACCTTTTAATTTGCACAATGAATTATGTGTGTTTAGTAGGATTTCTCCCTGACATAGCTCATAGGATAATTTTAACTTCTACATGGCATATCACATTTTGAGTGGAGTTTATTTATTTTTTTTAACAGGTTATCAACGAGACTTCTCAGCATCATGATGACCTCGAATAAAAAGTGCACATCCTTTGTGCAGCAATATATTACCAGCAAGAATAAAAGAGAATTCCATATCTTAAAGAAACAGCTTTCAAGTGCCTTTCCGCAGTTTTTCAAGAGCGCAAGATAGATTTGGAATAGAAGTAAACTCTAGTTCTTAACAACAAATACTCCTAAAAGAGTTAGAAAAAAGTTTACAACATAATCTAGTTTACAAAGAAGTCTTGTGCTAGAATACTTTTTAAGAAGTATTTTTGAATACCATTAAAACTGCTTTTTTCCAGCAAATATCTGACCGACTTGTTTCTGCTTCAATAAATCTTTGGAAAAACTCCTCTGCTGTGTTATTTATATTATACTCAAACAATTCTGCCTTTGGCTTTATTGCTTAATTTTCCACTACAATTATGCTTAGGTTTAAAGTTAATAAATTCACCTCTTTTCTGCTTGAGGTGCAGCTTTTAATTGGGTCATTTTAAATAGAATTCACTTCTTTTTAATTGTTACGTTTTTAAAAGAATTTACACTGAAAGTGTAGTTTGGTGGTAGAGCACATGCTTAGCATGCATGAGGTCCTAGGTTCAATCCCTATCACCCCCAAAATAAAAATAGATGTGCAGATGGTCCTCAACTTAGGATGGCTCAACTTCTGGATTTTTTTTTTTTTACTTCACAATGATGCAGAAGTTATATGCATTCAGTAGAAATTATACCTTGAATTTTGGTCTTTTGGGGCTGCTGCTATGTGGGACAATACCACATACCAACCATCCAATCATGAGGGGAAATAATGAATGTCCCACAGTGCCCTGTGTTGGTAAACTGATGTTTAGTGAGGTAGCTTTAGTACATGCATTTTTATTTTATGATGCTTTTATGGTGAATTTACTGGAACACAGACAACCCCACTGTCATTAGATGGCTCTATGTGTAATCAAATCACTTGCATAAAAATAATGACAGTTCTTTAAAATGAGTTCAGCTGGTTCCATGCCCTACATGTGATTTCAATTCTAACAAAGTAACAGACTTCCTAACATGAAAAAGAAAATCTTTCTGGTGCCTGCAGCATACGAGTAGCGCAAATTCCACTGTGCAGTTTACAGCATCCAGCAATGGCTGAGATATTTGCTAGCAAGAATAGAATAGAATGGGAAAAGTTCCCTGGGTTCCAATTTATAAAACTCACCTGCTTTGATATATGTATAAGTCATATCTATTTATTTTTTTTTTCATTTTTGTCTCTCTGGTCTTCCCACCACAGCCATCCGTGCTATCATTCAAGGCAGTGCCTGTGCAGTAAATACATAATGGCTATTTTTTAGTGACATTGGTTTTTGGAGGATGATGTCAGACATAAAATAAAAATCTCTACCTTTTTTTTTTTTGAGAGATGAAATTTCTGCATGTGAATCATGTGGCAAACCGATGCTAACTGCAAGTGTAATAAAATCTCAAACCTGGAGCAATGGGAATAAGTCTAGTCATGAAGAGCCCCCCCTCCCAAGGCCACTACATGTTTGCAGGCCAAGGAGGATGGAGAAAAGTTGGATAAGAAGAAGAGGGGACATTTCTCCTGGAAGCAACAGAGTTGCAATGATTGATAGCATGTGTTCTAAAATTAAACTCCTCTGGGTACCTCCCTGGACTCTTCTTTCTCTCTAATTCCTGTATTATTACTATCCCCTCTCCTCTAGGAATAATGCAGCAGCTATTTGTTGTCATTATTCTGTGCTTGCATTTGCCTTATCTCATAAGGCAAAGATAGTTCACCCAAAGCCTGCTCCTCTTCTCTCCCCTGTAGGCAGTGATACTAGCTGGGATTTCCATCATTTTCTGACTAGAGGCACTGGAAGATTAAAGATCAGCTACCATACCAATTTGATTTGAAACTGTCTCATTGCTATTTGTTTCTCAATAAAATTATGGGAAAAAATAAATAAAGATCAGTTACCAGTGTGAGGCCTAGGTGACTCGCCTGGAATGGTCGGTCCTATTTTACCCCTTACGCATCAGCACAATTACTAGTAGTGCCTCTTCTGACTCACATGTGTGTCAGGTTGACAGGGCATTACCCCTGGCCATCCTATCTCTAAAGTTATGGGACAAGACAGGCTGTTAATTCTGGGATTCCTTGAGGATTCTTGGCCCCCTCATTCCTTACATTACAAAACTGCCATGTTAAATGGTATAATCACCATTATGGGTGGCAGCAACAACATCTTTAGTCCCCTAAGAACTGTTTCTATTTGGATTTTGTTTCTATCCTTTAGCCATTTTCACTACTGTTCTCCCTCAACCTCCTAATCTGATTTCTTCCACATCCTTTTCCATTTCTATACTCTCTTTGGCTTAGATTAAAGGCATCGCAGGAGTCCTTCAGGCCCGTGTTGCTCTTCTTTACACATATGAATCATTAGTATTAAAATAATTAAAGTGAGTCACAGTTTCATGTATTGGGAGTGAGTGGGTGGACACATCAGGACAATAAGGAATTCTGCTCAGACACACGTGGATTCCCCACCCTCCAAAATCCTTTACAGCTCTTTTAAAAATCACATTGCAGAAGTGGAACAAAATGAGTTGGCCTCCCTTATCTGTGGTTGTCAGAAATTAGACCTTAATGAAAAGCCTCCCAGGAGTCCATCTCATAGGAATTCAAATCTCGTTAAATCTCCCTTTATTTTTATCTTTAATTATATTGTTAGCATTTTCCTTATCATCCTCTTTGAAAAACTCACAAAAAGAGACGATGTTCTCACCACCCAGGGTGAAGCAGAGATTAATGCTTGGTTCTTTTGTGTATAGCACTAAGCCAAGATTAGAGGAGGTGAAAAAACAACAAGGATGGGGAGAAGGAAAAGATGACATAAAGCTGAAATGTGAAAAAAGGTACCCAGAGGAATGGGAAACCCATGGACATAATGGGAATAAAAGTCCCACTAATTTTCTCACAATAGTGACAGATGGAAGAGGCTGCTGAATAAGCATCCTTTAACAAAGATGCTAAGCAAACAAAATCTCTTTTGTGTGGCTGCAAGATGAGGGCAGTACAGGTGGGGAGGGACAGGAGAGGAAGAAGGAGAGAAGGACATCATTTCCACTTTAGCTATGATTTTGTGTTCCTCCAACTTCATGCAGTGAAATCTAATTCGTGAAATGCTGACATTCCAAAGTGGAGGGCGTGGGGCAGGTGATCCGGTCAGAGCAACGCTGTCACCAATGGGATTGGATCCCTTCATCAAAGAGGTCTCAGGGAGTTTACTTCCCTCCTCCAGCAGTAGGACACGGCAAGAGCCACCATCCGTGAAGCAGGGAAGAGGTGCTCACTGCTCAGAGTATCTGCTGGTGTCACGCTTATGGGTTTCCTGGTTCCTAAAACGGTGAGAAATTGGTTTTTGTTGTTCCTCAGTTATCAAGACAAACCCAGACTGAGATCCTCCTGGTCTTGAGAGAGGAAGGAAGGCAAGCACATTCTCTATCCTTGAAAAGACGGTCTCTCCACCCTGCCACACTTCAGCTAGCAAAAGCTCTGTATGCTTGTGATTATACTGCTATAGCCAAATACCACAGGATCATGGTGGAAGTACAGAAATTTACTGCCATACAGGTCTGGAAGCCAGGAAGTCATCCTGTGGTAGCAGGATGGTATAAGAAACCTGAATACTCTTACCATTGAGTCGATGGTAATAAGTCTTTTTTCAGAAGAAAAAACAAACAAAACAAGAACAGATGATTTCACAGTGGAGTCCTACTAAGTATATAGTTTAGAGATTCCAAATCATCATAAACACTGCCAGATCATAAGATGAAGGAATATTTTCTAACTCATTATATGAAGAAATTGGTCTTAGTCCATTTGTGCTGCTATAACAAGAGAATACCTGACACTGAGTAATTTACAAAGAGTAGAAGTTTATTTCTCACAGCTCTAGTTGTTGAGTCCAAGGTGTGAGCCACAGCTGGTTAGCGTCTGAGGAGAGCCTGGTCTCTGCCTCCCACATGGCCCCTGGTTATTACCTCATCTGGAGGGGACACCATGTCCTCAGACAGTAGAAAGGGTGGAAGAGGTGCAATGGGAATGAACTCCACTGTTGTGGTCTTTTAAGGGGCACTTAATCCCTTTCACAAAAGTGAAGCTTTCACTCAATCACATCCTACAGGCCACACCTCCCAATTGGGGATTCATATGGATTTTAGAAGGTACACAAACAGGAGCATGATCTTAATTCCAGCATCACACAAGAACACAACAGGAGATGTGCAAGACAGGCCAACTTTATTCATGGCTATAGAAGTAAATGGCAGAAGTCAGCTCATGTTGACAAAAGTTCTTTGAAGAGCAGAAGGTGAGATGGGATGTTCTAGTGATGTATTGTGATGGGTAAATGGGAAGAAGAAGTAAACAGGTGGGCCCTGAGTCTGTCAGAAAAAGGAGAGGAAAGAGAAATGGAGGAAAAAGAGTAGGTTCACACTGCAGTATGGAGGAAATTTCAGCTAGATAAGTAAAAGATCCTCAAATCACTCGTATTAGAGTTGTCTCCTGGCCCATGGCCATGCCGCTCACCTGCAGTCCTCTCCCGGCCCACCAACTTCACCTTGTGCTGTCATTGGTTCAGAGCAGCCCAGGGAAAGGTGTTCTGACCAAAACGTGGTGGGAACCCAGAGAGGTGGCACAAGGAACTGCCGGCTAATTTTGCTCCCAGAAACAGGAGTTTTTAGTGATACATTTTAAGTCTATATGCATTATAAATGCATTAAAATAATACATACATAGGGAATAGCTCAGAAATGCAGATCGTTTCAAGGTCAACTGACAGAATTTAACACTGTAACAGGTTAAGAGAGAAAACAATATGACAGAGAAAAATAGTCTGGCAAATTCCTCAACTAATCATTAAAAATCTTTTTAAGAATTTTATAGAAAAATAAAAATGAAAAAAGAAAAAGAAAAATAGAAATATAACATCTTTCTTAACTTGATAGGGAGTACCTATAAAAATCTATAGTAAATATTTAAAATTATAAAATAACTACTCATCAAAAGCAACAAATACACCACTGTTAGAGTTTAGATACAAACTGTCCCTGAACTCCAAAAGCCTCACCTGTTCTGAGGTGCTGCTCTGGGAAGGCGGCTAGTTTATGGGCTGACCGATTCATCAGGTGACTGAATCTCATCACTGGGTTAATCCATTAGTGATTTTATAGTTAACTGTGTAATTCAGAGGTGAGTCCCACCCAAGAGATGCAGGAACATTCTTTGAAGAGTGTACCCTGTTCCCAGCCCCTCTCCGCCCTCTGGCTCTTTGCCTTTCTTTTGGCTTCTGAGCAGCCACAGGATGGGCTGCTTTCTCCTGCCACACCCTTTGGCCATGACTCTGCCTTGGAACCATCTAATCATGAACTTCCAGAACCTTTAGCCAAAAATACTTTTTTATCTTTAAGCTGTGTGTCTGTCAATATTTTGATCCAGCTACAAAAACATCCACAATAGGGCTTTGGAGATGGCTCAGTAGGATAAGCGCTTGACTGGCAAACGCAAGATCTGAGTTCAATCCCCAGTTCCACAAAAAAAAAAAAAAAAATCCACAATTAATATTCTATCCAAAATTATATTGTAAGTAAAAACAAATAGGACTGGGGAGATAGCTTGGCAGTCTAGCACCTGCCTAGCAAGCATAAAGACCCAGGTTCGATCCCCACTACTGCATGCCGAGCTGTGCTGGCCACCGTAGCTGGGCATGGTGGCACACATCTGTAATCCCAGAGCTGGGGAGTCTGAGACAGGAGGATTACTATGGGTCTGAGCTGTGTAGCCAGACCCTGTACCAAATAAATAAGTAAATAAAAATAAAATAAAAAATGAAAGGCATAATAAAGAGGAACTATTAGAGGTTATGGTTGCAAGCGACATTGCTTATTTGGAAAACTAAAGCTATTTACAGATAAATTACATATAAGGAAAAGCAAAGGGTCAGCAGAAGATAAAACACTCCTTGGTGTGACAAGATAAATAGAATATCTAGGTAGCAAGGCTTGTCTTGCGGGATGGCCCTACATGTCGTAAAATATAACCGTATGGGTTGATGCAAATATAAGTAATAAGGCAACAGAGTATCCATTAAATAAACACAGGTACACGACTATATTCTTTATGATTCAGGGAGCATTGTTCTTAAAGGCATTAATTTTTTTAGTTGTTTTTTTTTTTTCCTCTGTGTGTGTGTGTGTGTGTGTGTGTGTGTAGAGTCTCACTACACGGGTCGAACTTGTAGTGATCCTCCTGTTTTCAGCCTCCCAGCGCTGGGATTATAGATGTGCGCTAGCACGCCCTGACCACATTGCCAGCTCAGCGAGCCTGGGGGCAGGGCCGGAGTGGCCTGTGATGACAGGGATAAAAATAAAAATAAAGAAAGATTTTTCGTATAGCTTTCTGTAATATGAATTCAGTATTCTTCTTCTGGTAACTTTTGTTCTACGCTTAAAGCAGGTATGTTTCTTGCGGAAAAGAGATAATGATTGGATGGTCTTTTTATTTATTTTTTAAAATATATTTGGTACAGGGACTACAGAGCCTCATTATGTAGATCGGACTCATAGTGAGTCTCCAGTTTTCAGCCTCCCAAGTGCTGGGATTATAGGTGTGCGCCACCACGCCCAGTCTCAATCGCCATCTCAGAGTGCCTCGGGGGTGGGGCTGGCACGACATGCCAGGGATCAAACTGGCCTCTGGGCCTGTACTTTTGTCCGCTGAGCTATTTGGCCTGCCCTTAATGATTGGATGGTTTTAATGTTCCTTTATAACTTTCCAAAAATTTGAGTAGCACAAATTTCATATGTAATTTTGACTATGAGCAAATTTGAATTTATATAAATTCCTCGTCTTGGCTAAAGTAACTGTGAGGCAGGCTGGTGAGATTGCTCAGCAGTCTAAAGAGCCTGCTTAGGCAAGCTTAGGCAAGGACCGGGACTGTGGTTCAATCCCTGCCACCACATGCAGCACCAGCCCTGCCCCTAAGGCAGACTGAGCCAGCCACAATCAATCAATCAATCAATCAATCAATCAGTCAATCAATTAAAGTAACTATGAGAAGCCAACTCTATATTTGACAATCTTAGAGGTCTTTTTCCATTAGATTATGTAAATCACAGTTATATAATTGACTACACACAGGATTACAAGTATAGTTAAACACTGTCCTCTCCACCTCCAGATAAATTTTCTTCGCTCCACTGTGATTCATCCATCATAAATTGGTTTACTGTGTGAAAAAAACAGAAAGGATATGTTGAATCTGTCCCCAGGTGGTAGATAGGATGAACTGCCTATGAAGCAATGCAATCTGCTCCAGGCAAATTTCATTTCACAATGTTTTTCCCTATGGGCTTTGACAGAAACAGGCAATTTTTGTTCCAATTGCCATGAGCTTTAGCAAATCACTCTGCCTGTTCTGAGTTGCCACCTTTCAAACTCATGAGTTACCATTTGCTTCAAACTGACAGAACAAAGCGGAAGTAGAATATCATGTGTGTAGTTTCCATCTATTCTGTTCAAGAATTCAATAAACTCAGCCCTAGGCCTGGTTTTCAAGAGCATTGGGTAATACTTCTTGGCATGACTGCACATTTTTCTTGAAAATACGACATTGGTAAGATTTTATTGTGTCTACTAAAGTCAACCACAAAAGTCCTGAAACCTTGGAATAGAAAGATTGATTAGAAAAACTACAAGGTAATCTATTCTAAACTAACTCTGCATCTGCCTAACTTGTTGAATGGACTTTCTTTTTAACAGGTCATTGCAAATAAACCCTGGGTTTATAAAATTTGAGCCTACCAGAATGCCATAAATGTGAACTTTAAATATTGATTCTTTGGCTGTTTTAAAAATATGTTGTAACTGCTCCTTTCAACGCTGGACTACTGTGGCTGGGCTGGATAAGATGATGTAAAGCATCTAATTAGCATCTCAGAGGACATAAAGCATTTTGAGGCACTAAGTGCAGAGTGCCTCAAAGCTGTACCATCGAATGAGGGTGGGCAGGTTTTCTTGAGTTGACCACTTAGAGTCAACTGTAGCTAGATTTCCTTTGGAAATCACCACTTCATAAAGAGGGCTTGCTAATTTCAAATGATTGAGACATTCTATTCAGTTTTTCAGTGTCTCTTCTGTAGTGGGGTGCTTTCTGGTGGGCATCAACATGTGTTAAATCTTCATATTTTATGTGTCTCCTATATGCACATGCACATGCATATGATTTTTTTTTCTCAGTTGCTACAGTCCAGCCCTTTGCTTGCGAAGCTCTTGGCTAGCCAGTCATGCTACTGACCTCAGCCTATAAGTCTATAGTCAACCTTGGGCTGCTTCTACACCAGGCACTCCATGTGTATCCTGTTCATTGTGATGACCTCCTCCCCACTTGTCTTTTAAACAATGGAACTATGAGACACTTTCAGCTTATATCCAGAACTGAGCTATACCGTGTGTGATCCCAGCACAAGCTGTCCTTCTTTTGGCTTGCAGTGTGGCATCTCTCCCCTTATGGTCATAGGATGAGCTGACAAAAAGGTGCTGATGTAACCATGGGCAAGGACATGAGGTCCTGGGCTACCTTCTCATACAGCCCTCCTGAACACTAGTCCTGGTCAGGCTCAAGTTTGGATGTACCAGTCTTCATTTTTATGAGAGCTTTGGGATGGGAGTCATTCATTAATGGCATGGTTTTCTACAAAGTACCTAGATTTCCTTCAGAACCCAGCAGTCTATTGAGCTTTCCACAAATCACACACTGCCTCTTTTCTCACCATGGCTAATGCAGTAGAGTCAGTCAGGTTTTTTGACCAATACATTGAGGCTTCTCACTCCACTGCCTGTGGCTGCTGCAGAAGACTTTCCTCTCTTGGACTCTGCAGCAGGTAGCTTTCTGTGGTGCAAGCTGGTACATAGACTACAGCAGCATCTGTGTGTGGACTGCCTTGTGTCTGTAACCCAAAGAGGTCTAATCAGTGGTGTGCAGTTCTCTGGGTTAAGAAATGTAGATACAATCACTGTTTTCCACTTTAAAGGGAATATTCAGACATGCCCCAACCACTGGTCAATTTAATGAAACTTCAGGTGCCTGAATCTTCACAAGATCTATCTCTGATCCCCTGGAGGACATGTTTCATATCAAGGCGGTAGCCTCTATCTTGTCCTGCTTAATCAGCATGGTGACATTAATGGAGCAGATCTATGTGATGTATTGACTATAACATGTCTAAATCTCTTTGTATTATACTCTTACTGAAAGTTGGGGAGTTAAAAGAGGCTGAAGTAGAATCATAAATGAATATTCCTGCTCATTCTACATGCATGCAAAGTGTTTCTTATCATAAGGGGAAAAAAATCACACGTTGGCCACATCCTTTATCTGAGGCATGATTAATCTGTGCTAACAGTAATGCATGTCCAGCACAGCACCAAAAATTGGGGCTTTTGCTTGACTGGGTATATACAAGTCTACACTCATTTTCCAGGTTCTTCAAGGCTCAGATGAGTGAGTTAAATGATGTGGGAAATCCTACCAACCCTGAATTCATGGGCTTTTAGATGGTAAGTGGCATATCTTTGCCATTTTCTTGGGGTGCCATACTGTTTGTGATTTACTATTTTGGCTAAAGGATGAGGGACTTCCATTTGATCTTACTACTAAAATGATA
This sequence comes from Octodon degus, assembly GCF_000260255.1. Taxonomy (NCBI): domain Eukaryota; kingdom Metazoa; phylum Chordata; class Mammalia; order Rodentia; family Octodontidae; genus Octodon; species Octodon degus. The sequence continues at coordinate 2,153,043 of NW_004524796.1, forward strand.
GCTTCTATTCCCCAGGTCAAAGTCCCAATGTGGAGACACTACAACTGGCAGGTATGATAGTTTCAACAATATACTTAGGGATCTAGACAATGACCAGTAAATTGAAAAGAAGAGCCATTGTCTCCAGTGCTACTCTAAGAAACATCATGACCAGACCAATGGTCCACTCTTATCTGGCATTGTAGAAAATGCCCCATCCTAGTACACAACATACTCAGGTGAGGTGGAAGCAGCCTAATGGTAACACTAGTCCCAAGAAAGCTCTGTTGTCCTAAAAGCAGTTTTGAACCTCCACTGTCACCTGTTTGGCTACCAGAACCAAACAATAATTCTTATTGAATTCTTCCATAAATGGAGCATCATCTATAAAGATTCGCTAAAAGAAAAACTATGAGATTATTGGACAGTGTAGTCTCTGCCCCATATTCATTCTCTCATTTTTCAGACCATGCCCTGTCTCTATGTTTGAGAAACAAAATCTGTTAGGTATCCATCCACCTTCTAACTACCTGAAGTCATACCATAAACTTTTGAAATTATCGTTTTCTTTTTATGTCACTTCCTTTAAGTAATTTCCTTAAACGTCTTTATTCTCTATTTTTTTATTCTTAGTTTTCTTATTTTTCTCTAACACACTCATTGTTATTTGTTATTACGTATTTATGTATGTGTTTCCTTGATTTTCTGTGCTCCCCATAAGAATATAAATCACACATATAAACAAGCTTCCTTGATCTGGTTCACTGTCATATCTTCTCTCCACAAATCACATTAGTGCTTAAAAGGTCATTACGGAATAAGTAAATCAAATCTTAGGCAGATCAGCGACTCTACACATATCTAAAACTAGTGCCCAGAGTAGGGTGAAAGCAGAAAAATTATTTTCTTAGTTATGTTACAGATATCTCATTTAAAGATTATAATCCCCATTTTACAGGTGAGAAAGCTGAGGTTTATAGAATTTAATGAATATTGATAAGGTAAGGAAGCCAGTGAATTATGAAGCTGGAATTTTAATCCAGTTCCAAAGGGTGGTCAATCACTATAGAAAAAGGAAACTCTACCAATAAATAATAAAACCTAGCTTGTCAATAAGATTCTGAGAAACACAAAATGACTTGATTTCCAAACTTTTTGAACATAAGGACTCTTACCATGTGTCTTGGTCATTCTTTTTGTTGCTGCAACAAAATACCCAACATCTACAAATTAAAAGAAGAGAGGTTGCCTGCAGTCGGCCCACCATAGTCCCCATCTGGTCCCCACAGTCCTATGCATATATAACTGCATTCCAACCACTAATAAAGTGCCTCCCATATGGGGGAAGTGGGGGTGGAGAAGAGAGGTTTATTTATTTATTTATTTTTTAATAGACAACATTAATTTTATTTGCATTTATTTTATGTTTAATTTATTCCCGTGCCATAAGTTTTTGTTTCTTCAGTTTCTTCTGGGATATCTTTTTCTTCTCTGCAACTTCCTCCTCTGGTTTGGGAACAATTTGTTTCTTTTCAGTAAGGATCATCTAAATATGGCAGGGGGAGCTCATTGGATGGGTTAATCTGGCCATGAGCTCTATAAGTACAGCAGTGCCTCTTGGGTGCTTTGTTCACCTAGATATGATCAATAACCAGAGAATCTACATCTAAACCCTTAAGTTCAGCATTTCTCTCTGCATTTTTAAGCATGTGCAGCAAAAATTCAGCACTTTTTGGGCCACCAACCCTGTGTCCAGCCCCACTGTTTGGCCTGGACACACCTACCAACTCCACCATTGTAATGCCAGAGTGGTACACATTGCTTCTTTAATGTGACATCCTTGAGATACTTGGTGGCCTTTCAGATATGCATACCCTTGATGGCCTGGGCAGTTTCATGCGTGTTCTTAAAGTGAATGTGAAGATTTGAGCCTCTTGATTTGCATGATTTTGTGGGGTTTTCTGGGTCGAGAGAGTAGCAAACCATTTTCACAGGTCACCTAAGGCCACTCACAGGAAGAGCTATTTATTTATTTTTTCTGTATTTTAGGGAAAGGTCTGCAAGGTGTTCAGGGTCTCACTAGTAGATTGGATTAGTAGTGATTCTCCTGATTACAGCCTCCCAAGTGCTGGGATTACAGGCACATGCCACCACATCAAGTCTTAATTGACATCTCAGTGCGCCCTGGAGGATGGGCCAGCAAGGCAGGCCCACGGATTGAACACCTAGCCCCTGTGCCTGCTTGCAGGCACTTTAATCCACTGAGCTATTTGGCCAGCCCTAAGAGAGCTTTATTTTTTTTGTGCAGTTTGTAAAGGTTTCAATCCATAATTAGCTGGATCCCAGGACCAAAGGAGCAAGCAGGAAAGAGTTGCTCAGGCCATGGCACACAGAAAGCAGAGCAGGCTAGGGAGGAGCTGGGAGGGAAAGAGTCCTTGAAGGCCACACCCCAGACCCTAAAGAAATTCAGAAGTTCATCAATACCTACTTCCAAAATCTGTACTGTCACAGGACGGAAAGCGCAGTGGAAATGGACAGTTTCCTAGATACATATAAAATACCAAAGCTGAGTCAAGAGGTTATACAAACTCTGAATAACCCAATAATAAGATGCAAAATTGAAAATATAATACAATAAAAAGCCTACCAACAAAAAAAGTCTAGATCCTGATGGATTCACAGCAGAATTCTACAAGAAATTTAGAGAAAATTTAATGTGAACTTTTCTCAAGAAACCTATGCAATTCAAAGGAAAGGAGTTCTCCCAAACTCATACCTGGAGGCAAGTATTACTCAGATTCCAAAACCAGATAAAGATCCAACTAAGAAAGAGAACTACAGATCAATTGCTCTAATGAATATAGATGAAAAAAATCCTCAATAAGATACTAGCAAACAGAATGCATCAAATCATCAAGAAGTTTTTACACCATGACCAAGTGGGATTCATTCCAGGAATGTAAGGATGGTTCAACATACTCAAATCCATAAATGTAATAACCACATAAATAGAACCAAGAACAAAAACCACATGATCATCTCAATAGATGCAGAAAAAGCTTTTGACAGTCCAACACTCATTTGTAGTAAAAACCCTGCAGAGAATCAGAATAGATGGTCTATATCTCTACTTGATAAAAGCCATTTATGAGAAACCAACATCAACATCATAATAAATAAGAAAAAATCCAAAAACTTCCACTTTAAAATCAGTGACAAGACAAGGATGTCCACTGTCTCCACTCCTATTCAATATAGTTCTGGAAATATTAACTAGAGCAATTAGACAAGAAAAAGAATAAGAATTGGAAAAAAAGAAATAAAATTATCATTATTTGCAGATGATGAGAACTCTACATAGAGGATTCCAAAAAGTCCATGAAGAGTCTTGTAGATTTAATAACCAAATTCAGCAATGTAGCAGGATACAAAGTTAATACCCAAAAGTCAGTAGCATTTTTGTATACAAACAATGAACATACTGAGAGAAATTAGGGAAACCATACTTTTCACAATAACATAAAAAAATACTTAGGAATTAATCTCATAAAGGATGTGAAAGATTTATGCAGTGAAAATTATGGCATTCTGAGAGAAGAGACTGAAGAAGATTTAAGAAAATGAAAAAAAATATTCCTTGATGTTGGGTAGGAAGAACCAACATTGTGAAAATGGCCATACTCCCAAAATTGTCGTACAGACTCAATGCAATCCTGATGAAAATACTAGTATTATACCTTACAGAGCTAGAGAAAACTTTTCTCAAATTCATTTGGAGCCAGAAGAGTCCCAGAATATCAAAAGCAAGCCTGAGAAATGAAGGAAAGGCAGGAGGCATCATAATCCCTAATCTGAAATTATACTATAATAAAATCAGCATGGTACTAGCATAGAGACAGACCTGAGCATTAGTGGAACAGATTGCAAGATGCAGACAAAGCAGTGCGTACACTCAGTCACTCTATCTTTGATAACACAATGGAGTACTATTCAGCTATAAAACAGGATAAATTTGAGTCTTTTGTTGGTAAATGGATGCAACTAGGAACCATTCTCTTAAGTGAAATAAATCAGACCTGCATATGCAAACATCATATTGTCTCCTTAGTGTGAAAACCTGAAAGAGAAAAATGGAATCTTAAGGGTAAGATAGATACTGGGAAAAGAGAATGGAAAGAGTTACTGAGTTGAGGAGAGAAGGACAGGAGACGGAGTGAGGGAAAGAGATTTACCTATGTATGTAAGCAGGATGGTTTGGATAACTGTATTGTACTGTGTATTTCTGCTGGTCTATGGAAAGGAGCAGTTGTTTTGTCTCCTTTTTTTTTCAATTGTTTGTACTTTTTCTCTTTTTAATTTCTTATAAATTTCTTTCTTTTTTCTTCTTCTAATTTTCCATGTATACATTTGGTAATATGAATAAGTGGTTGGAAGACAACACTACGTATTACAACAAATACCTTGAAATTCATATCACTGTTAAGTGCAAATCTATATCACTTGTAATTTCTTCTTTTAATTCTAATTTGTACTCTCTTTAAAAAACAAAAAAAAGAAACTCATCACGAATCTACATACTTGCTGAATTATAAGATAGGCATTGCGAATAACACTAATAATGTTTTTTTTTAAAGATAATTTTATTGGTACTGAGGTTCTCAGCCAACAACTGACTGCATCCTCTTTTGGAAAGCAAGTAACACTACATACTCAGGCCACTCAGCTTGTACACAGAGTACTAGAAGTCAGGAGAACTATGAAATCATTACCTACTGCCAGTTGAGTGCTACAGTGTATTTTTCTTGTATTTTAAACTGTCTGGCATCTAATGACTCAGAGAGCACTTCTCTCATTTAATCCCTTTCTAGATTGTTGTCCTCACTGAGAAGCTAGTAATAACCTCTCTTGTCAGGGAAGTGAGTCTCTTCAGATACTTGTCAAATGATTTTAGTGGTTAATCTAAAGCAAAGGTTAAAAAAAAAAGATCATTCTGAAAAGCGCTCAGCTGGGAAGATTCTAATTGTTATTAGCACACCCACAACAGCAACACATATCAGACAGCGGCATCTAGAATCAAATGCACATTGGGCCAGCCAGATAGCTCAGCGGATTAAAGCGCCTGCTTAGGCAAATGCAGGGACCGTGGTTTGATACCCGGTGCACGGTGTGTGCTGAGACAGTGATTGAGACAGGGCATGGGGTGTATGCCTGTAATCCCAGCACTTGGGAGGCTGAAAATAGGAGGATGGCTATGAGTACAACCTGTGTAGTGAGACCCTGTAGACCCTGTACTAAATACATATGAAACAACAACAGCAACAAAAATGCATGTCAACTTAAGGGTCTAGTCTTTGGCTAACCTGCTCAATTATCAACCTTCACAACATTTAATAAAAGTCTGAAACAGGACTTTGAGAATATCTGCATACAAAATATTATTTGAAAAATAAATAAAGCCCTGCTACAAAGCTTCTGCCTTACCCTGGCTAACTCTGATGAACCTAGAAGTAGACTGATAGTCCTGCTGACTTTGGAGTCATTTTCTTCAAAGAGTGTTTCTCCCTGGAGTGGCCTCAGCATGTTGGGATGGCTAATTTCCTGGAAGGCAGCATTTGCTGGATTTACCAGCCAGAGGAGTGCTAAGCAAAGCTGGCTTTGGTGTGGCCTATTTTTTTCCCTCCAACATCTGCACAGAAATATCTTGGCAAGAGAAGAGTGATCTTTTTGGTCTTTCCAATTTAATAAAGAAAAACGTGAATGTGGAGATGAAGAATGAGAGTGTGTGAAGATGGGGCAGGAAGAAAGGAACAGAAGGGGGAGAGAGAAACAGAAACAAAGATGGAGTAGAAGATGAGAACTGAGAGAGAGAGAAAGAGGGGAAGAGAGGATTGCTTTGTACTGGGGACGAGGCTCTGTGTTCTATCTAGGGGGAAAAATGGATCGCTTTGGGTCATTAATATCCTTGCCTCAGGAGATTGCTCGACAGTAGTGAAAACGTGGAGGAAACTACTTGCCCATTCCGCAGACACAACTGGGCTGAGAAGAGTGATGGGACAAAAATTCCGGAGGCCATTGTGGTGCCCAAAGAAATACTGACACCTATTGGCGGGTCCAGAAGTCACAGGACTTCCTGGATGGCCGTATTTGGTTTCTGGAACTTGGATTAAAATCAGAAAAGTTTTAATATAGGAATGCGGTTATTCCCTTTCGAGAACAGAAACATTCGAGGACCATTTGCTTCTTGCCTCGAAGCTGTGATATCCGAGCGTGCTCCTCCAACTTCACTTGCGCACACATAGCCAGGTTCTGCACCGCGAAGTTCTGACCCCGACCGAGGCGCCCCGGTCCTGCAAGCCCGAGTAGTGGGAAGCTACGGGGTCCAGCTCCCTCTAGTGGTCAGGAGCAGCGAGCGAGCCCCTATCAATGGTCCCATGAGAGGAATTGCTATTAAATTTAATCTATTTTGTGATACTGGGGTTGAACTCAGGGCCACTCTTCCCCTGAGCTACATCCCTAACCCTTTATATATTTTATTATTTTGTCTTTTTAAAAATACTTGTTATTTTTAATATTTTTGTTCATAATGTTTACATTCCTTGTGGGGCGCTGGTGCAAGTACACAACACACCTTAATTCTTTTTTTTTCACTCTCTTTCTCTTCTTTCCTTGACCATCATCCATCTCTTGATTTTCTTTCACTTTTTCGGTACATGTTTGCAGTAAGTCATGTTTGCGTTGTTGATGTGACCAAAATTATCGCTGCACTGCCCAAGCTAGCCTCAAACTTGAGACTTTCCCTTTTTTGCCGTCCAGTGGGCAGGTTTGCAAACACTTGCTGTGGTGCCAAGCATAGGAGGAAGTCTTTACAGAGAGGTTAAGTGTCCTGAAGACTTCAGTCCCAACGCAAGGGTGAAGCGTTTCGAGGAAAGCGGCAGGGAGCACGAATCTGCTGGGCTCAGGAAACCCGAAATCTTAGTTCTCAACCCTTTCCAAGTTATGGGTTCTGTTTACCATGCGAGAGGAGAGATGCTTCAGTACTGAATTAGAACTTTCCCATGAGAGTTTAGTAAACTAAACTCAAAAGGGAATTTGTTCTGTCTCAACCTTAGGTTTTCTGCAAGACCCAGCCACAAGTGAGCAGTTAAAATCGTGAGATCTGGAGTCTCAGGCCAGTTTGGATCTTGGTTTTGCTCCTTGCTGCCTGCAACTTCCTTAATTTTTCTAAGCCTCAGATTTCTCAGAACATATTGTGAAAGGTAAAAGAGATAATACCAATCATACGTCAGCATACACCTTGCTCAGTGAACGATAATATTATCATGGGTTTTAGAGCATGTACCACAGCTGTCCATTGCCTTATTTTTCAATATAGCATAGCTTGGGGGACGGGTGTGCCTTGAGGGTACAGCATCGAAGGGAGCAGGATACCATGCAAAGCTCAGGGCCACCACTAGCTGCATGGATGGGAGCAAAGTTATATAATATGTCTAGGCTTCAAATCCATTTGCACACCAAGGAAATTAAACCTGCACTGGTAGTGAGAGGATTTGGACAGTCAGGCTCCTGGTACATCATCAGCCTGCAGAATTAGTAGATGTTAATATCATCATATCATCCGGGAATTAATGTGTTTTCCAACTCAGCAAACTTGGGTCCTGGAGTGCCTCATTTTCCTGGCTCTTTCTAGATACCTGTCTTTTTTCAGTAAACCAATAATACCCTCATGTAGCAACCTATGAAATGGAGACAGGGATCATATTCTTAGTTGTTGGTCCCAGGATAAATGTGGTCAGGTTTTTAAGTGTTATAAATGGTTCAGTGGTACCTTAAAGTATTTTGGAATACATATAGTTTCTGATGGTATATGAATGTTTGCTTTGTGTACAATCACAGTTATTTTGTTAAACAATGACATAAGGTAGGTAGGATGAATATATTTGCACTTAAAAAGTAGGTAAAGAAACAAGTTCACTAATGTTTTTCAAAACGTTGAGTTATTAAATATCAAGCTGAGATGGCCGTACTCCTGCAGAACTTAGGATAGAACTCTGTGGACAGAAAGCAGTCTGAGTGAGTTGGTAAGAAGGCAGAGCCCTGTTTTTGACTCTAAAATTTCAGAGATTTGACATAGATCATATCCAAGAGATTTCTTTTTCCTTTTAGCTGGAGGTGGTCATTGCCAGATGGAAAGATATAAGATTTAATGTAAGAATTGGTTATATTTTCCTTTTGACAAATTTTGCCTTGAAAGTTGGGGATACATGCCATCCAAGGAATTCCCAATACCCAGACTAACCTTCCACTGGTGCTCCAGTTTCCCTTTAAGTCATCCTTTCATAGTGTGCATGTCTTTCTGCAGAAGTTTAAGCAACTAGAGACTCCCCTTCAACTTCAAATCTTCAGTGAGTGTTAGGAAAGGAAAGAGATGGTGAGAGCCTCATGTTCATAGTCTCATGACTTGTGGACTATATCGCAGTGTGACCTCTTGTATGGTCTCTGTTGTCTGGCTTGCTTGTGCTTCTTGGTTGTCTTGCAAGCCTGGCTATCCAACTCCCAAAGCATTCCAACAAATTCTCTGCCCATTCAAGACAGTCAGCTTTGGATTCTGTAACTTGCCAATAAGACCCTGACTGGCCAAGCAAGAGACTAGCATGCTCTTTAGACTTTACTCCTTGTTAAGATACTATTAATATGCATGTTCATTATTGGGTAAGGTACATGAGGCACTAAGAAAGGCAGGAGAAGGAATTAAAAAGTAGTGATCCTTCTTTTGAAAATTTTTGTTTGAATATAATTTTATTCTTTGTGAGTCAAGCAATAATCTCTCTTTCTAAAATGGTACCAGCACAGGATGAAAGCCTGTTCGACAAATTTATGTATGTGACTGGTGTCTTACATCATTGTGAGCATAGTTGAAAACTGCTGTGTGCTTTGTAAATTTAGAACTGCATTTCCTAAATGTCAAGTGTTTATTACCTGGAAAAAAGAAAGGAAAAACAGCTCACCATTTAAAAAATGTTCTGCAACTTCCTTGATGAGACATTTTAAGGATCATTAGTTGTCTAAATAGAAATTGTATTTTAGAGAAGGGAAGAACAGCAATACTGTTCTCTAGTTTAAGATTATATCCTTTACCTTCTGATAGAGTCAAGCTGTAAACTCAAGCAGGCATTTGACACTGGTTCTCCGTTATTATAAGTTGTCTTTGAGCTCCCATTTGAAGCCTCCTTTTCTACTTAAAAAAAATCACAGAAAAGCACTAAGTACAGAGCCAGGTAAAATGCACATTTAATAGGTGTTGGTTCACTCCCCACTTCTTTTCCTTTGTAGGCTGAGTAAATTCTATGACTGATCTGAAGGCTAAAAATAATTCACTTCTGAATTTCATGCACTTGCTATATCTTATACCATGGCTCACAAAAATGCATTGTGTAAAGAGAATAGTCATCTTGGGAAAAATCCTGCTCATCAGTTTTAGAAAGGAAAATAACAAAAATAATCTGTAAACTGTATATGCATTTGCATACGAGAACATACATATGTTTTCTATCTTGTATCCAAGGCTGTTTTTCATCTGTTTTCTTTTCCAATCTTTCTGATTTAAATTCAAAGTCACTCTAGAGAATGTAAATACACAATAATCTAGGGATAAACTTTAGAGATGTCAAGCCTCAAAGAAATGCACTTGGCTTTTGCATGATTGTTTATGTTATGGGTTGTTTAGGAAACACTCTTTCCCAGTTGGGGCCTCCATTTTGCCCTGTGGAGTATGGGATATAGCCAGGTTGAAAGCTGATTTTTCAGAGAATTTAATGTCAAGACATCAAGTCTCTGAGATGTGCTTTCATAAGTTAAAAATACCGAGGAGATCCATCTCTCCTGGATGCATGCACAGTAGAAAGAACACTCAGATAAGTGAACATGCTAGTTTTGCAAGACAAAAGCAGTCTGGACTGACTTCTCTTAACACGGTTTTGTAGACAGCAGAGTAGTGTAAACTGTAGAGTTATATCTTACTGTGTTAACTAACCTCAACAAATTTTCTTAAATTTCTGCTTGCCCTAAGGAGCTCGGAAATCCTATGTTAATGAGCACTTAATGAGAGTTGCCATTTTTGAGACAGTCAAGCACAAAAGACTACTACATGAGAATCAAGGGCAAGCAGCCTTCTGCCCTCGTAGACAGGAAATGCCCCATCTCTGCACTGGGATGAAAGCAGCTCAACTAGAATAGAAATCTGACAATGGGGCTGGGGAAGAGAACCTTTATTCCTATGGTACAACATGGTACTGGGACCTTCATTAGCTTAGCACCTGGCTTGCTAATGTACTAGTTAGAAAGAAAACAATGATCTATTACATTTCTATGCTAAATTAATCTCTAAAGTGTCTTCTGTCTCCTTAGGACAGTGTACAGTGTAGAATCTTCTGGAAAATCTAGAATCAAGAGTTGTGAGCTCTTTGTGTACACTGAAATAAGAAATAGAACCCTCTTGTATGGTGCACCAGTGGTCCTTTAGAGGTCATGATTTTAGGCAGTTCAAGCTTCATCCAACATCTAGGATGACTGCTATAGGTTATTGTTGCTGGCACTTCATGGTGAATATCTTAAATAGCAATCATATGGAATGAGATAATTTTAAAAACCTCAAGAAACTTACCATAGGTCTGGCTCTGCTGTTTATGTGCCAAGGGATTTCCATGAAAGCCACTGAACCTCTTCAAGTTATGGCTTTTCTGTTTGAAATTAGAAAAGGGCACCGAGCTGGGTTGACTGGGTGATGGTATGTATGAGATCACTATGAAAGTTACAAAGTTCTACCCATTTATCAATGTCTCATTATTATTGATGACTAACAAATGAGAAAGAATAGATTCACTGATCCCTGGAAAGGAAAAAAAAAGGAAATTAATAATAGCAGTTTTATAAATTAAGGATGATGAGATTAGCCAGTGCAGGAACTTTTTATTTCCTTGACAAATTCTACCTGACTATGGCTTACAAAGCAGGTCACAAAATGAGATAGGAACCACTGTGTTGAGGTGATGTGCAGAGAGAGCAATTATGTCCCATCAAATGCACACAACAGATGGAGCTACACTTCTATTAACTGCGTAATCAAAAGGAACTTTGTATCAAAACACTGTAGTAAGGGGCAAGGGCGAAGCTCAGTGGTAGAGCACTTCAGCATTATTGAAAAACATAAAGCAACACAAAACTAAAACAAAAACCACACAACTAACATAAAAAATTACCAACTACCTTTTACTCTGATGATGCAAGGTATGTGTATAGTGTGAATAAAGAGTGAACATAAATTATTTTTCTTTCTTCAAGAATGTTTCATTTTAACCTCAGAAGTAAAACCACGTTACCCTAATATAATCTACAGTTAGCACATCAAGAGCTTTATAAATATTCATTATTTTGAGAAATCATAAAAGAAGCTTTATAAGAGACTACATTACCAGATGATTGAATCCAAATTATACCTCTATTCAGAAACTGGTTCAGGCAAAATAACTATTTCCTGGTTTTCCCCAAAACTTTCTAATTACTTATTAACCTTGAACTCCATCTTTATTTAATGATTCTTATAAATTTGAAGCTTATATGAAATAACTTCAAGGTTAAATAAACTTTAATGGTGTTTCATTTTTCAGGTATCGAAAGCTCAGCATCTCGGAGATGGCCCGGGGCTGCGGGATCCTGAACAGACCCAGAGCGCAGGCCCCGCGAGTGAGTGAGACAATGGAGGGCCCGTGGATCCTGAATAGACACAGAGCACAGGCCCTGAGTGAGAGAGACTGCCCAGGGCCCTCCGGATCCTGAGTAGACCCAGAACACAGGCTCGGCAGAGAGTGAGACCACGCAGGGCCTGCGAATCTTCATTCGACTCAGAGTGCAGGCCCAGAGAGGAACCCTTTAGCAGAACTCCCTGCAAAGAGGTAGCGGCAAGACCCACCTGGCTGATTCAGGAGCAGAACATCTTCCCAGAGAAACACAAAGGATTCAACTTTAAAGGCTGCAGCAGAAAGAAGTGGACCACAGCAACCAGATCCAAACAGCACCCACCTGGAGGAATCTGAACTTCTTAGATCCGGACCTGGTGCTAAGGTAATAACTCTATCTAAGCTCTACACGAAAGGTCATAAGACAGTGGTATACAAAATGACAAAGAGAAGGAACAAAATGCAGTCTCAGTCCCTGAGTCCACCTAGTACAACTGCAGAAGACACTAGCACTGAGGAGACTGGAAATCACATGCCAGATATTTCTGAAATAATAGCGTTGGCAGTAAAGAAAGAACTGCAGAAAGGTATAGAAGAAATCAGATCAGAAATAATTTTGGAACTAAAAAATTTAGTGATAACTATGATCAAAGAAGTAGTAAGTACTTCTATAGAATACATTGATAAAAAATAGAGCAGAGTATAAAAATGATGGAACCCCTGAATAAGCAATATAGGCAAGAAATAGAATGTATGAAACAGGTTCAAAGTGATATACAGGAAATTAAAACCTCAATCACAAGCTGGCAAAACCATTTGAGTGAAAGTGAAAACAGACTTTCTGACCTGAAAGACACCATTGCAGCTAGTGAAAAAGTAAGAAAAGATCTCTTTAAAAC
>NW_004524796.1:2171972-2177274 GCF_000260255.1 Octodon degus
TTGGTCCTTTTTTTCTTTCTAATGTGGAATAAGATGCTATTTAATTTTGTTCTTCCATAGCTAATATTTTTATGTATATACTTTAATGATTTTTTTCTTTACAAGAAGCTTTGGACAATTTCACTTTTGTGTATCTTGGCATGATTTTATTTAAATGTCTTTGCAAAAGGTTCATTTTTCTTGGAAATGTGGTATAAGTTGAACTAATTTCAGAAATTTTAAATCTTTTTAAAAAATGCTTTAAACTATTGTTTGAGGCTAGGTACAATTCCCCTTTGATGAATGCTATCACTATGTATATATAAAATGTACCAATAAAAAATTCAAGGAAAAAATATATGTTGTTATAAGCAATAACCTAGATGCATGTCACAAATATGTGAACTGTATGATTTCCTCTATAGAAAACTCAAAAGAGGCAAAAGTTCCATGATGATGCATATATTTATATTAAAATTCATCAAATTGTACACTTAAAAAAGAAGAAAAGCTCAGCATCTCAATAGGGGTCAGTTTCACTTTCATTTTTGAGAATCCAAAAGAGCTGAGTTAATCCAACAGAGAAGCTCAAAGTAAAATAACAATGTAAACTTCTTTTATGTCAAAATGTAATCATTTTACAACTTTTTAAGGAAAGGAAGTGATAATTTTTATTTGTTCTTTAAAAATTTTTCTGTGGTTTCTAACCTTAAAGGAAAACCAGTTTTGGTTATTTTCTTTTCTTAGATCTTACCCACTTATTAATATAAGCATATGAAAAATCATCCATTATTTACCTCTATTCTTTTTTGTTCCTTCCAGCTACCTTACACAGTAAATATAACATCCTTAGGTTGACAGATATTTGAAATTTGGAGGTCAATTAATACTACATGTGACTGTGACAGAATTTTGCATCTGCCTGCGAGCCAAAGTGAGCATTGTGTCTCTTACAGAATCCTAAAATATCTATTACTTGTAATAGATCAAAGTTATGAAGCCCATTTTCATTGCACTTACTTAAATCCTTTGAAAGAACTTTAAAAATGTGAAAAGTGGTACTATTTCTTTCACCAAACAAATGAGATTGCAGTATACTCCTAACATACTAACCTCATTATAAATGCCACTTTTATATTTTTATTTCCTCTTAAAGAGAAAAAATGGCACCTGGGAATGATTGATTGGAACCCAGGGGAAATTATTTCTTAGATTCACCTCAAACTTACATTAATCGGTCCTTTACATCAGATTTTTGCTGTATAAGTTAAGTGAGATGGACTAGTTATTTTGTTTATTTTCTTCTAAGTAAACATTGTCTACCCAAGCAGTGAAAATAAATACTGGAAATCATGTCTTAAATTAATATAGAAAAATGAATAAAAATAAAATGAGATATAATAAAGGGAAACAAATGAAAGCTTTATTGAGAAATCTAATATACATATAAAATCAACTTCAGTATTGTTTTACTATCATCTAAATGTTGATAAGTTAATGGTTAGTGGTTGCAGGACAGAAAGACCAAAATATTTGACTAATAAAGTAAAAGCTACAACAAAAAGAAAATAATCCAGAAGAGTATTTTAACAAATATTTAGTCCCTCCCATGTGCCAGGTAATATTTTAAAAGCTACACATGTACATTGTAATCCAGACAAAGACCCATCATCGGGACCCTAGACAGTAAACCCCAAATCACTTAAAACATTTGTCAATCACACATATGCAAACACATTAGCTTTTTTGAGACTGTAAGAGCTTTAGAATGGTACATTTTATGGAGATAGATACCAAAAAATATTGTGGCTCTCACAAATGAAATATTTGCATCCTTTTCCCTAGGAAGGAAATTCCTGATATACATGAACAACTGGACAAACACTGCAGACCTGGGTTCAATGACTAGTTGTTAAGTACATATGATCAATTGCATTTAATTAATTCATTGAGTGGTGGATGAAAGAGGTTATGCTGCACTAGAACAAAGGCATTCAATTTGAGATAGAATAAAATCCTAGACTTTAAGGCTCTTGGGAGTTATATATGTGATTTGAAATAAAACAAAATAGGGCAAATGTAATTAAGACAAACTCAAGAATCTAAGTTGCATAAGATGGTCTGCTTTGTAAATATGTGGTCTATTTTGACTTAAGTTTTATGTTTATCCTGTTGAAAGTAAATAGGTCAGAAATATATAAAATTTTTATCTTCAAAATTTCTTTCCTTATAGCCAGTCTCTGACTTCTACACCTTCCCACTTCTGTCTTGGGAAAAGGGCCTCATGTGCTACTTTCCTGGTGTTTGTTACGCTGTTTTTTTTTCCCTTCCTCCCAGTGCCAAAACTAGGAAGGCTCTGATATCACTCAAGTAGAGACTGACAGAAAGAAACTGACTCCAAAGTAATCAGATACTGTATTTTCATTCAATATCTATTTAAATTAATTGTTTATTGGTACATTCTAGGCAAACATAATGATTACCTACATTATAGGGAATTTGACCTGTACAGGAGGTAACTTGATCCTTTTCTTCCCATGCCCTTCACCTCCCTTCAACCCCTCTTCTCTTGCCTATATACAAAAGCTTTGTTTCCATGTTTTCCTTCTTTTCTCATCATCTTATCCCCTCCCTCAGTTCCTTTTCCCAGTTGAGTATTTTCTTCTTAATTCAAAATATCTATTATACACTTTGACCCCTACTTACACTTTCAGTTTCTCACATCAGAGAAACAATGCAGTACTTATGTGCATGTGCAATTTATTTCACTTAAGAGTGAGGCCTCTGGGCCAGCAAGATAGCTCAGTGGTCTAAAGTGCCTCCTTAGGCAAGCTTAGGCAAGCTTAGGCAAGCGAAGGGACCGTGGCTCAATCCTTAGCACCACTGTGGCACCAACCCTGCCAGCCCCCCCAAAAAGAGTGAGGCCTCAAAGTGCAGCCATTTAGCTAGTAAGTCTCAATGTATCCACATTCTGTGGCAGAGTAGTGCTCCATTGTATAAAGAAGCCACATCTTTATTCATCTGTCAGTTGATGGGTATTTGGGCTGTTTCCAATATTTAATTATTATAAATTGTGCTGCCCTAAACATGGGTGTGCTTATGTTGCTGTGGAATGTAATGTTTTTAATTCTTTCAAAAATATACCAAGAGGAATAGCTGTGTGAAATGGAAGCCCTAATTCTAGTTTTTTGAGGAGTCTCCACACTGATTTCTGCAATAGTTGTACCCATATATACTATCCTCTTTTCATTTTTACCCACAGTCCCACCAGCATTTTTATTGGTTGATATCTTAACAGTAGTCATTCTTTGTGGGGGGAGATGAAATCTCATTGTTATTGTAATTTGCATTTTTCAAATGAACAATAATGTTGAACATTTTTTCCTATATTTATTTGTCATTTTTAATTCTTCCTCTGAGAAGTATCTATTAATTTCAGATGTCCACTTTTGGATTGGGACTTTAAATTTTTGGGGGCTGATTTTTTTCTTTTCTTTTCTTTTCTTTTCTTTTCTTTTCTTTTCTTTAGTTTTTTATACATTCTAGAAATTAGTCCTTTGAGGAATTGTTGGAAGAAATTTTTTCCCACTCTGTAGGTTGTCTTTTCCCTCTGTTGGTGGCTATTCTTAATGTGCAAAAGCTTTCTAATAAGGTGAGATACCAGTTATTGATTCTTCGTAATATTTCTCTTGCAGTCTGGCTTTCGTCAATGAAGTCCTGGCTATACCAATGTCCTTAAGAATTAATACTTATTCTCTCTTCTAACAGATTTAGTGTTTCTGTTTAACATCTAGATTTTTGATCCATTTCAATTTTAATTTAGTTTATAGTAAAAGATACGGATCTAGTTTTAACCTTTGGCATGTGCAAAGCCAGATTTTTCCAGCACCATTTATTAACTTAAAGAAGCTATCTTTCATCCAGTGAAGGTATTTGGCACCGATGTCAAAGATAAGGTGGTTAAGTATGTCTGGAGTTATTTGTTCTCCTTTTCCCCCTCCTCCTTCTCCTTTTCTTTCTTCTTCTTGAACAGGACAGTACCATCCTGTTCTTATCACAGTAGCTTAGAAGTATAATTTCAAGTCAGAGATGACCCCTGCCTGGCCTTGGTTGCCCAGGATTGCCTCTGCTATTGTAGGTCTCTTGTGGGTCTACATGAAATTTAGGATTTTTTTCTCTAATTCTGTAAGCTGTTGAAATTTTGATTTGCATTGCATTTAATCTGTATAGAAATTTTGAAAGTATGGCTATTATCACTACATTGGTTGTTTCTATCCATGAGCAAGGAATATCTTTCCATTTTCTGATATCCTCTTGTTATAGTTTGTGTCTAGATGTTCCCCCCAAGTTTTATGCTGTCATGGGGTTGTGCTCAAGAGCTTGTGATTGATTCTTGGTCCAACGCTGGGATTATAAATGTGAGTGCTACACCCACCCTGGGGTAGGTAGCCTGCATACAATAGAAGTGGGGGAAAGACGCTTGCTCTTTTCTGCTCCGTCCTTTTTGTTATTATTGCTTTTGCTGTTTTACCCTGCCATGAACTGTTGCCCTCTGCCCTGTACCACTCTATCTTAGAACCTGCTGAGTATGGACTGAAACCTCCACAAACTGTGAGCTAAACAAACCTTTCCTTCCTTAATTACTGGTGTCACATATTTTGTTTCCACAACAAGAGAAAAGTAACCAAGATGCTCCTTCAATTTCCTTTTCCCAAGAACTGTAGTTTTCAAAATAGAGGGATTTTTATTCTTTCCTTATATTGATTCTTATGTATTTCTCTTTCTTCCTTCCTTCCTTCTTTCCTTCCTTCCTTCTTTCCTCTCTCTCTCTCTCTCTCTCTCTCTCTCTCTCTCTCTCTCTCTCTCTCTTGCTATTGTTAAAGGTGTTGTTTCCCTAATTTCATTCTCGGTGAGTTTTTGTGTACAGGAAGGCTATTGATTTTTAGGTATTGATTTTGTATCCAACTATGGTACTGAATTTAGATATTAAATCCAGAAGTCTTTTCGTGGAATTTTGGGGTCTTCCATTTAGAGTATCATGTCATCTGCAAATAATGACAATTTAACTTCTTCCTTTCCTATCCCTATTCTTATTTCTTTCTCTTGTGTAATTGTTCTAGCTAATGTTTTCAGAACTGTAATGAATAGGAGTGGTGACAGTGGACATCCTTGTCTTGTTTCAGATTTTCAAGTGAAAGCTTTCAGTTTTTGACCATTTAGTATGATGTTAGCTATTGATCTGTCATAGATGGCTTTTGTCAGATTGAGACAGACCATTCAAATTTTCTTTCTTTTTTTTGACATCAGTTATTTTTATTTTAAA
>NW_004524796.1:2178424-2226421 GCF_000260255.1 Octodon degus
ATATTTGGGAAGTTTTGTGCTATTACTTCTGCCCATATTCTTTTTATATCATTTGTATTGACTCCTTCCTTCTCATTGATGCCTATTAGTCTCACACTGTTCATCTTTGCATCGTCTTGCAGGTATTGAATTATTTTTTCCTGTAACCTAGTTGTTTTAAAGAGATCTTTTCTTACTTTTTCACTAGCTGCAATGGTGTCTTTCAGGTCAGAAAGTCTATTTTGACTTTCACTCAAACGTTTTTGCCAGCTTGTGATTGAGGTTTTAATTTCCTGTATATCACTTTGAATCTGCTTCATGCGTTCTATTTCTTTCCTATATTGCTTATTCAGGGGTGGCATCATTTTTATATTCTGCTCTATGGTTTTATCAGTGCGTTCTTTAGAAGCACTTAGTACTTCTTTGATTATAGTTATCACTAAATTTTTATTTCAGAAATTATTTCTGATCTGATTTTTTCTATACCTTTCTGCAGTTGTTTCTTTACTTCCAACGCTATTATTTCAGAGATTTCAGGGGTGTGATTTCCAGTTTCCTCTATGCTAGTGTCTTCTGCATTTTGTACTGGGTGGACTTGGGTCTGAGACTGCATTTTGTTCCTTCTCTTTGTCATTTTGTATACCACTCTCTTCAGACTTTTGATGTAGAGCTTAAATAGAGTTATTACCTTTGCACCAGGTCTGGATCTATGAAGTTCACATTCTTCCAGGTGAATGTTGCTTGGATCCGGCTTGAGTCTGGCTGTTGTGCTCCACTTCTTTCTGCTGCATCCATTGGAGTTGAATCTTTTGTGTCACTCTGGGAAGACGTTCTGCTCCTGAATCATCTGGGTGGGTCTTGCCTCTAGCCTCTTTGCAGGGAGTTCTGCTGAAGGGTTCTGCACTGGGCCTGCACTCTGGGTCGAAAAAGGGTCCAGTGGGCCCCAGGCGGTTTACTCATATGCTTGGCTTGCGCTCTGGGCCTATTCAGGATCCATGGCCCCGGGTGGTCTCATTCACACTCCGGGCTTGCACCCTGGTCTATTCAGGATCTGGCGGCCTTGGGTGGTCTCACTCATTCCACTATTTTCCTGATATGGGTATTCACTACTATAAATTTCTCTCATAGGACTGCTTCATTACATCCCATAAATTCCAGCATATAATATTGGAGTTATTATTTAATTATAGAGACTATATAATTTCTTCTTTAATTTTATCTGTGACTCATTGGTTTTTCAGAAAAGAGTTCATTTCCATGAGTTTATGAAGTTCTTGTAGTTTATTTTGCCACTAATTTCCAGTTTCATTGCATTATGGTCTGATAATATGCATGAGATAATTTTAATTTCTTTGCATTTACTTAAGAGTGCTCTACGAGCTAACATGTTGTCTGTTTTGGGGAACATCCCATGGGCAGCCGGGAAGAATATGTATTCTCTGGGGTGGGGTGGTACATTCTGTAGACTTTTATTAAGTCCATTTCTTCAAAAGTTTGGTTCAGTTCTAATATTTCATTATTGATTTTTTTTTGTCTAGTTGATGTCTATTTGTGACAGTGGAGTATTAAGTTCCCCCAATTCAATTGCATTAGTGCTTACTTGAATTTTCATGTCTGTTAATATATATTTTATACAGTTGGGTGCACTAGTATAGGTGCATATATATTTATGACTTTTAGCACTTCCTCTTGTATTGCTCCCTTTGCAACGATGTGACCTTCTTTGTCTCTGTTAACCAGTCTTGACTTAAAGTCCACTTAGCTTGCCACCCTTGCTTTTATATAGGTTTCTATTGCATATAATATTTTTTCTTTGATTTTCAGTCTATGAATTTCTTTTTTTCAAACAGTACAATTTATTAATTTTTGTAACATTCCAGTTATTACCCCTGCACAATGTATGTCTCCCTTAGGTCTTCACACTTCCCAAGTGAGTTTTCTGGATTGCTTGCCCTTTACCTTGGTGTCCACCAGGGAGAAGTCTGTAGTGAATTTCTTTTTGTATTAAATATTTTTTATATGTCACATATTGCTGGGTCTTGATTCTTTTTCATTTTATGGAGAATAACAAAATTAAAAAACATTAATATGATATAGACTTTCAAAACAAGATGATAGGAAACCAACAATAGTTGTTATATTGCATGCTGTTATCTTCAAAACAATTGTTCAGGTTACTAGATATAGGCATGCAAAATTGATCAAAAATTAAGCATCATCTGTTACTTACAATTTAATTCAGACTGCCAGTCTTATTCTTTTGACTAGAGAATTGAGACTATTAACATTAATGGTTACAACTGATACGTGTTTACTTATCTTCCTTATGTTATTTTCTTATTGCTGGCTCCATTTTTTCCCTTCTGGTTAATTGTTTGACTTCCCTGGTGGATTCATTATGCTGGGGTTCATGGAGTTATAATCTTTGTTGTCTCTTTCTAGAATCTTCTTCACATTTTGGAGTGATGGTTTTGTATTCATGAATTTCCTCAGGTTCTCGTTGTCATAGAAGTATCTTATTTCTCCAACAATTTTAAAAGTAGTTTTGCAGGGTACATTAACCTGCATTGAAGGTTGTTTTCTTTTACAGTTTGAAATACTTTTCTCTAAGCTCTCCTTGACTTGAAGGTTTGTGTTGAAAATTTAATTTTGATTCAGATAAGTTTTTCGTTATGTGGTTTTTTTGTCTAATAGCTTTCAATATTCTATTCTTGTGCTGAATTTCTGACTATTATATGGCTTTCTGTACTTTTTTTCATAGCTAAATTGAGTTCTATATGCTTCACTTATCTATATGCCAATTATTTTTCTCTGCCATGGAAGTTTTCTACGTGTCATCTGTGAAAACATTTTTTTATATCATTTGCATTATTTCCTGTTTTTTCATTGATCCCAGTCAGTCTTTTCTTATTGTTCTTTGCATCCTCTAGCAGCGGCTGGATGATTTCTCATGGTGCCTTGCCGTTTTGAAGAAGGCTTTCTTTGCCAGTAACCACAATCCTGTCTTCTATATCTGAAAGTCCGTCCTCACACTGGATCATTCAGTTGCTTGTATTTTCAATGGAATCTTCAATATCTTACATATCTATTTGAATGTGATTTATGGATTCCATTTCTTTCCTATGTTGGGCATTCATAGTCTTTCAAACTCTTATTGTTGTCTTCTATACCTTTCCTCATCTCCCTACCAACCTGACTATTCAAAACTTCCAACAAAGTTGGTAGAAAGTCTTCAGGACACAGTGGTTCCTAAAATCACATTAGACTTTTTCAACTAACATCATGTAAAACCTAATATTAATCTTTTACTGCCTATCGGAGAAAGAGTGAAACAGGCAGTCTCAGAATGTTTTCCTGCATCTAAAGTAGAGGCATACAGAGGCTGCAAACAGCCTGATACTGGGTATATTGCAAAAGAAGGAACATTCCTGGTTTGCTCATACTGTACACATACATACACACACACACACACACACACACACACACACACACACACATTCATACTTACACTTACTTTAACACCTTCCTAGGTCTCAACCAATCACAAGTATCTATTCAGTGTTCAAGGAAGACAGACAAGAGCTGAAACCAATTAGGCTGTCTTTGTATCTTACTTCCCTTGTCTTTAGTCACTTCCTTTTCTCTGGCTATAAATACAACCTGATAGGGTGATGGGAAAGCATTCCACTATTAGACATTAGATTTTGTTTTTGGTATTAGGAATTGAACTCAGGACCTTGCAGCTGCCAGACAAGTGCTGTACCACTGAGTTATATCCCCATCCCTGGGAAGGCGCTGTGAACCAGTTTTGGTCCAGACTTCTGGTGGGTTTAATAAAGGCAACTGAGATTTGCAAAACTAGATCTGTTATAATTTTGTCTTTTAAGGATAACAAAACCCACTGAAGGTAGCTGTGTTCCAGAAAGACTTTGATTAGGCTCATTGAGCCCAGTGGCTGTAGTTTGCTGACCTTCTGTAACCACCTCTTGCTTCTTTGTGACTGGGTTCTGGGATGCTCCTTCTAGAGATGCTTCCTAGGTTCTTGCTGTCCTGAACAAAGAATTGATCAACACAAGTGAAAAAATTAGCAAGGTTTGACAATTATTAAACCTATTAATGGTAGGAAAAGAAATACACTCTTCAGGGTGAATTTGGGCCAATTAAAGATAGGAAAAGATGTGTGCTTTGCAGAGTGAGAGTGAACCTCCTTGAAAGAGAGAACACAATGGCCGAGAACTTAATAGCAGCTGTCTTTTGTATCTCTCATTCCTTAAGTTGGTATCAGTTCTAGGTTGCCCTATCAATGACCTGCTTGATTCTCTCATAAGAACTGAAGACAGCATTTTCTGACTGGTCCTAGGTACAGGGCCTGGAACTGTTTTCTGACACATGTCCTGTCTCTCCATGGGTAGGGAATGCTCCCTGGCCTACTGTCTAGCCACACCCTAACATCCTGCTTTAGAATCAGGAGCTTCTTAGCTCAGCTAGTCTTAGCCCAATTCTGTTGAGCTTTTCTCATTTTCTGTTCCATTTTCTCCAACCACTCAAACAAAATTTATTCTTATCTGAACTTTTGACATTGTTTGACATCATTTTCTTAAACTGGTATCCTCCTTCTGTCTGATATCCTAGAACATATTCCTATGCTTTCTACCTATTTCTGTCCATATTAATACAAGTTCTTATACAAAAGCATGCTTGAGAGTTCATTTCCTTCATTAAAAAGAGTTCTGCTGTTTATATGCACATTTCGCAGTCAGCAGAAATTATTGCTAAATAGAGCAAGGCTTCTAATTAACAAGCAAATTCCAAATTATAAATGGTATATCAGACTACTTAATTTGATTTGTTGCTTTTTAATTCCCCTATTGGAAGTCTCAGGCATGGCTTTCTCCCCATCCAGTTAGCTCTTTTCTCTAGCCTAATCTCAGTTGCATTCTAGTTCATATTAGTTACTCCCATTAATTTGTTTGTTTACCTCAGATAGAAGACCTCTTAGCTCACACAGTTTCAGGGATATCAAAATCTTTGACTCATAATTCTATTGTTTTGCCCCTAGACCACAAAAGCAATAGAGGACAATGACTTTGTTTTTCAGATCTAGCTCTTCCACTCTTTCTTCTTTGCTTTTGACCTCTACATTTATAATGTAACAACACAAAAATTCAAACAACTAATATAAGAGTAGTCAGTAGCCTGGAAAAAAATGACCCCAGGACTATCTATAGTGATGTCATTTTGCTAAAAATTGGCAGGACAAAACGTTGCAAAACTATGTGGTAAAGATGTAAGAGGGCAGCTTGAGCACTTTCTGCTGTCCCCTTTCTGGACTCCACTTGCTTCTCCACACCCTGAACCTTCCAGCTGTTAGCAGACTTGGAGTGTATAAGCACAGCCTCTGACCAAGCTAACAGGAAGTAGTTTCAGCAGCTTTTTCTCATGATGCCAGATCAAATGTATCGATTTTATATTTTTGCTATTACAAATCATCACAAACTTATAACAATATGAAATAATATGAGTTTATTATATTATAGTTCTAAGAGTCAGATGCCCAAAATAGGTCTCTCAGAACTAAAAATTACAGTAACAGGGGAAGCAATTTTAAGGGAAGATATATTTTCTTCCCCTTTCCAGCTTTTGGAGCCTGTCCTTGGGTTTTGTCCCTTTCCTCCATCTTCAAAACCACCAGAGTAGCATCTTTTCATATCTTTAGATCACTGAGTTTTCTGTTTTTCTTATTCACTTGTAAGGACCTATGTGGTTATTTAGTTCATCAAGTTAATCCAGGATAATTTGCACATTTCATGATCTGATTACAGCCCTAATACCACCAAAAACTTTGTTTCCCCTTAGGATGTAACACAACATATTTCGAATTCTTGAAGTAGAATATCTTTAGAATGCTAATATTCTACTTACCATGTGGACTGAATCTAAGACTCAACAATTGAGTGTTATAGAAGCATTGTGTCATGGTTTATATCTAAAATGTCCATCAAATTTTCAAGGGTATTGAGATCACAGGGGAGCTACACTCATCAGTAGGTAATTCACTGATGAATCCATAATTAAAAGTGCTGTTATGAGGTGGGGCTTGGGTGGAAGAGTTGAGTCACTGGGGGTGCGACCTGTAAGGGTGCATCTCCCTCTGCAGGTCATCCCTTCTCTCTGGGTCCTTGCTGTGAATATGGGGGCAGCTGTCCTCTACACAGACTTTTCCACCTTGCCCTGCCTGCCTTGGAGCCAGCTGACTATGGAGTGAATCCTCTAGAATCTGTGAGTCAAAATCTCTTTTCATTAAAGTTGTGGAAAGTGACTGAGATACAACACTATGCATATCTTATAATATATATCATACAAACTATGCATAATTAGTGAATTCTTAAAAAAAAACATTTTTACCACATGCTAGACAGTAAATCTAATTCACATATACATGTCAGGCTAGTATGTTTATTTATAGAATGAACATGAAAGATGATAGACATCTATAAATAAAAATCCAAACAACACATCCATCTATCATTCTCACATCAGCAAAATTAAGAATTTTCATAAATATTCAGTAAGTATTCCAAAACTGAATAATTCATGCACCTCATTCAAGGATAATATTCAAGAAAAAAGCTTTAAGCCAAACAGCAAAGTGTCCTGAATGGACATCAGAAGTTAGAGAAAGACGAAAAAAGGAAAATAACGGCAACGATCAGTAATGAGCACTGACATTTTTTATTAGCTCTAAATAAAGAATGCTAGAATATGAAGATGCGAAAGATTTAATTTTGCTGACTTATTGCAGAAGTCTAAATTAGAACAGTATGTGATGAGAAACCTCGAGAAGAAACTAATATTGGTGACAAACATCTTCGGGGCTGTGTTGATGTTACCTTTCTTATTGAGATTAGAAAGAGAAGGATGAAATACTAGGAGCTAGAGCACCCTGTTGGTGAAGTTGCTTGTGGTCTCCTTGACTGACTTGGGAGCCAATCAGGGGTTGGTGGAGCACATGTCTGTGTGTATTCAGATGGGTTGTGAAGGCATGGTCTAGGGGTCCAAGTTTTGTCCCTCCTCTTTCTTCTCTGGCTCTGTCCCCCGCTCTGCCTTCCTGGCCCTATAAACTCAGCATCTTTGCTCCATCATGTCCCTCCACCAGGCATAATATTTCTGTATTGGAACCTGCTGATCACGGACCAAGTGCCCTGAAACAGTAACGTAAATTAAAATCTTCCTTTAAATTGTGGCTATTAGTATTGTGTCTTAGCAATGGAAAGGCTAACTGATGCGAGCACTGAAAACAGTTGAGAAGAAAAAAAACAGTGCTGAAAATTAGCTAGAAAGGTCAATGATCTTTGAGATTCACTCAGTTAAAGACAGTGTCCTTAAGTTTTATAAGCATGAGAAAAAGCAAGACTTCCTGAGAAATACAAGTATTTGCCAACCAGGCTTGTAAACACAATGGCTTCACGATAACACTTTGAATTGTTTGTTATATGAAATTGATTTTCTTCACTTCAGTGGTAAATTAACTCATCAGCTCTGTGATAAATAACCTACCACTCAGAAAGTGAACTTCCTGGCCCCGTGATAATGAATTCACTGCAATGTGCTTGTTCTCCTGTCTTTCTGAGAGTGTTTTACTAGTTCTCTTCCCAACAGTTATCAAAGCGAGTCAAGCTGCCCCTGATGTATCTCAGCCACATTCTGCACGGAGCTGCTTCTGTCCACACACAGAGAAGGAAATGTCAGTAATAGCCTTGCACCAGAAGTTATAAATTCAGCAAAACCAAGGACTGGAGGGCATGCAAAGAGTTCTGTAAAATTAAAAGCATTCTGAATTTTTCTTTTGGATATATAGGGGTGAGCAGTACAGAAATATAATATCTGAAATGTGTTGCAATTGTATCTTGTTTTCATACAATAATGAGAAAATAGTATTCAGTTATGAAGACACATACAAAGAAAAAAATAACAATTCAAAAGTCAGATTTTGAGAAATCACATTTTCTGATCATAATCCAATAAAATTACTAAAAACCTAAAGATAAACATTTCATTCAATCCAGCTCTTCTCCTTCTAGGTATCTTCCCCAAGTAATTAAAGTGATGCACATCATATACCTATGTTTATGACACCTAAGTCATAATAGCTAAATTTTGGAAGCAACTGATATACTCATCAACAGATAAATAGATAAAGGACATGAGATATATACACATATGGTGTACTGCTCTGCCATAAAGAAGGATATACTTAAGTCTTTTGTAGGAAAATGGATCTACCTTGAGACCATAATGCTAAGGGAAATAAACCAGACTCAGGAGGTTAAATATTGATGTTGTCTCTTAGATGAGAAACCCAAAACATAACTAACCAAAAGAGCAAAATAAAAGATCAAATATAGGAAGCATGGAGATAGATCTGCTGTAGATGGAAAGAGGACTTGGGGATAGAGAAAGGGAAGGGGAGGGGACAGAAAGGGAAGTAAAAATTAAGGTGTGGTGTGAATATGTATTCACTTCTCATGATGACTATATTCATTAACATTTACTAATGAAGATTAATTTAGAAAGCAAATAAGATTAAATAAAAAATAAAAGCATGTTTAGAAAATAGAAAGTTTTCTTTGAAATGTATTTTGCATAGGAGGGAAAAATAAAAACAAATCCATAAACTGTAGAGAAGGCAAAGGAAGGAAGATCACTCCATTCTGGAACCTCTGGGTCACGGGGAGAATTATGGCCAATGGGAGACTGTACTCTTGAAACCTGTGTGGATCCTCAGGACCACACTCAGACTTGATGATTCTCCAGAAGAACTTGTCAGACTCCAGCAATGGTGTGAGACATTCATGCAAGGTATTACCAACCAGGGTAGCTCACAGGAGCATCAGGGTCCTGGGCTGTCATTAGGGGTTGGTGAGGTAGGCACTGAATGATTACATGACTGAGTTCAGCAACTCAGGTGAAAGCAGGCCTTCCCCTCAGTCACACAGCATGGCTAACTAATTCAGCTACTACCATGTGTTCCAAAGGCCCAGTCATGCAAAAATGCTCTGATCAAGCACAATATTCCAACAGTTCCAAGCTCGACTCCTCAGAGCCAGAGAAAGGTCAATCATGAAGACCAGCTTTGCTTCAGCACGTGCATGGCTTAGAAGCCAGGCATGTAGAGTTAAGTTTCTTGAGCAAATTTTGGTATTAAACCTGCAGAAAAGTCCATAAAGGTATACAGCTACATGGCCTGTTGCATTAGGAACACAGCTGGCAGTGGACAAGCATGAGTGCAACACTATGTTTGAAAAGGAAATGGAGAGGAGAGTGGGGGAAGGAAGAGGAGAGAGAGGTCAAGGTGGAATAATATGTACAGTATTTGCATATTGCTTTCTATATGTGTGAAGATAAACATCTGAAAGGTGTGTCTCTTGACATGGTTTAATAAAAAATACAGCTGGGCATGTAGCACAGGTTACATGAAACTGTACACAATAACATTCTCTGCATAGCAACCAACACGGATGTGTGTACTTGGATTTTAAAATGGATTTATAATCCTTTAAACTACAATTTATTTTAAAGTTTAAGCAAATCATAGGGTAAAAGATATTTCTAACAAATGAGTCACATTAAAAAGATGATGCATTTGGATAAGTCTTTCAAATAGTAGAACTGATTTCTAAATGTTAGATTTAATTGTGTTGTAATAATGATCACCCCAAACTTGATGGTTGCTTAAGACTTAACATTTTCAAGTGGCAGGAACTTTGGTGTGTCTTCAGAATACATGGGAGGGCAGAGGTCCCCAAGATCTGGGCCTGGTACTGGTCTTTTGCCTGTTAGAAACCAGGCTGTACAGCAGGAAGTGAGCAGTGCACAGGGCCAGCTCACATTATTGCCTGGGCTTTACCCCAGAGCAGCCAGGGCACTAACTTTTAACAGGAGGAGAAGCTCCCCCCAACCCCATGAGCTGCACATGTGAGTAATTTAGGCTGCACGCTCACTTATGAGAACTAATGAAATAATAATGGAAGTGACACACACTGTAATAATAACAGAAATGAAATACAAAATCACTCATCCCAAAAGATCAAGCTGTTGTCTTCCATGAGACCAGTGCCTCATGCTTAAAAATTTGGGGATCACTGGTGTGGAACAATGGGATATTAGAGTTTAAAATTTTTTCTTACATTTTTAAGTAATATTTTAATTTATGCATGCTATTTTCTTATTGGAATAAAGCAAAATTTTGTCAAACAATAGGATATATATATATATATATATATATATATATATATGTATATATTGTGTTTGTGAATAGATGTGAATATACATATATTATATAAGACATACAGTAAATTTTACTTTCTCTAAATCAGAATTTCTCAAAGATGATTAATTCTATGAGATAGTTATTAGTACGTTTGGGAAACCTTGGAATAAATGAACTTGATGCCTCTTTTTACTCTGGAACTTTCAGAGTCTTCCACATGCCAATAGGCATGAAAGGATCTGACACACACGTTTCAGATCTTACAGAACCACGTAATTCCCAACATCCTGACCTGTTTTCAGATGAGGGGAGGCTCTGAAATACTAGTCGTCCTAGGGCCTTCTCCAGGAGTTAAAAAGCCACTATCGTTCTGAACAAGTAAACGTTTTAGGAAAATTGATGTAGCAGTGAAGTTGTAGACACTAACGATTTGTCTTCCCCTAAACATAAATCTCAGCCTGGCAGTTGAGTATTTCAAGGCTAAGATTGTTAGTGGGATAATTTTTTCTTTGCTTTGTCACTGGGCTGCCTTTGGTGATTGATGTTGCTTCACAGTCCCGTAGTTTCCTCATCTCCAGAAGAGAGATAGGAGGAGCCAGGAAAGCAATGTAAACAAGCTGTTGGAGTATCTGCCGGGAATGAGCTCTTATGAAATCTCAGTGATGAATTTTGCTATAATTGGTGTTGAAATAAATGAAGCATCACTAAGGCAGGCTCAAAGAATGGGATTAGCATCCATTATCATAAACCATTCCATACTCAGTTTTAAATGAGCCAAAGACTTTATTTTACTCATAACCAGCTCACAGAGAAGTCCACTCACATGTTCCTTTATCCAGGTCATCTTTGCTAATCTCTACAAATGGGTGAGCCCATCTCTCTTCTGAATCTTCACGCTACTTTCACTTCAGGTGTCTGGGCAGGTTGTCCAAGAAAGAAACCTCAAAATAGAATTAGATGGGACCAGTGAGATAGTTCAGTGCTTTAAAGTGCCAGCTTAGGCAAGCTTAGACAAGCACAGAGACCATGATTCGATCCCTAGCACCATGTGCTGCACCAGCCCTGCCCCCAGGGAAGGCTGAGCTGGCCACACACAAAAAAAAGAATTAGACCTGGAAGAGATGTAGTAAGGCACTCACCCATGAAAGATGAAGGGGCAGGGTCTGTAAACCACTCTGTGTGTGATCAGAACCTAAGACTCCAGGGCAGCCCTGAAAAATTGCTCTCCATCCCCATAGGAAACCAAGAGCAAAGGCTCTTGTTAGCATCCTGCACTGACCAGGAACAGCTGCACTCTGGAGCAGCCCAGGAAGGCATGACTACGGGGAGGTTTCTGCAGTGGGTCTCGAGCTCCTTAGCTATCTTCATGCCTCACAGTCAAATGCTCCCAGGGCGTAGGTCAGCAGGAAGTTCTGTTTTTCATACCACAGATGTCACACTTTATCATATGCCATGTGTTACTTCCAGGTTTTCTTAGATGACCTGTTACACATCTTACTTTGCTAGGTAGTTTGTCTGGTTCTTGAGGCGGGAGCCATACTGTCTTGTTCTTGGAAATGTGCCAAGCTGTGATAAGTGTGGAGGAACCTAGAGATTTGCCACCCAAAACAAATCATCAAAAGTTGATTTCTAAAAAAAAACTGATTTCCATTAACAGTATTTTTTCTAGTGCACACAGCCTTGTGATCTGAAATCAGGCACTTCCTCAGCTACTGATCCATCCTTAACACCTTTGAATGCAACATTCACTGATCCTACAGACTGTTTGCTGGCGTTTACTCATGAGCCAGAGCATTCACTTGCTTCCTAACTACTCTGCCTTCCTTGGCAAGGGCCCGAGGTAGACCAGATCTGAGCTCAGTTTTCTGTCTGCCATGATGTGCATGTTTCTTCAACAGCATGCATTTAGCAAGGCTCTACCATGCACCAGGCATTGGCCCAAGTTGCACACAGAGGGGATACACGAGGCACTATGTGAAGTTCTTTTTTTTTTAAATTTTTTTTAAAGTTTATTTATTTATTGTGTGTGTGTGTGTGTGTGGCCAGCTCAGCCCACCAGGAGGCGGGGCTGGCTGGCATGTGGTGCTGGGGGATTGAACCGTGGTCCCTGGGCTTTGCTAAGTTTGTTCTAAGTAGGTGCTTTAGACCACTGAGCCATCTCACCAGCCCGTGAAGTTCTTAAGGAACAGTTCCAGCTTTAAAAAATTAGACAATAAATAATTTGGAGAAGTCCACATGTACTTCCTTCTCAACCATTCCTTTTTATAATATGTGGTCAGTATCGTTAGGGTATATAGTTTTTTTCTTTTACTTTTAGATAAAAAATATGAAATTACTTTTAGGGGTTATTGATTAAGAGTGACCATCCTGAAGGACTCATGAAAACAATCAAAGAGTAAGAGATTATAGTTCTTCTTTGTACAATATGGTGTCATTATTACTCATGCTGGTGAAATGTTTACTTAACACTACTATTACTAGATAAAGTAATATTACTAGATAAAGGCAAGAATTTTTTAGATTGTCTACAATAAAGATCACTTGACCTAAAGTTGGCTTTACAAGCTGAATACTGAACAAGTGAGTCAAAGAATCTTCTCTGTTATATATATTTTGAGGGGTAAAAGATGTCCCTGAGGGAGGGCAGTAACAATTGCATTTTTCTAGGAAACAGAAGAAAATTATGAAACCGTGAGAAACCCCAAAGCATCCTCAGGAGCCTCTGGAGTCAGAAGTGGAAGATAATCATTACTCAACAATGTGGTGAGGCTGGCTTAACCCCCGTGAGTCCTGCAACTGAAATCTGTCCTTTGTTTGATTCTACAGAGTTTGCAACTGGTGTGTAGCATTCTGTGCATAGAAAGGACAGCTGGTCCTCACCTGTAAAAGCAAATACCTATGTACACAGCTGCTGGCAGCATGGATTTTGCTGGACAATGCCTCTTTTAAGCCGCAGAAAATAGAAGCTTACATCAAATTGCCATTTTAGCACCTTCAATTCCAATAATCCTTCATTTCAGGAGAAGCACAAATCTGATTTCTTGACAGAACAAGTTATTAAGAGATAGTGATGATTATGAGATGTTCTCCCGTGATAGCTACTCTCAGCTATGAAATAGTAATCCTTTAAGAAAATATGATGGTGTTCTCTCCCTTCACCCCTCAAATATTAGTTTTGTACCAAGTACAGAAAGTCAAATAATACATTCAGGAAAATCTCTTAGCAGGAAGATTAAGCTGAAGCTTGCCTGGCCTGCGCGTTATGGTTTCAACCCTGGTTCTAGGGTCTGATTGAAACGAGTTCTGGAGATTGCAGTTCAGTCCCTAGAGGGCCCTACAGGATAGTAAATCCACATCAAAAAGCCATTGAATGTATGAATTCGTGCTGATTTTATGTGATAGGCTGTTCCCATCTAGACAGGTTCAAGCACTGCAGAGTGGGATCTCCCCTCCTGGTAAGATGAAAAGCTTACCCATTTCTAAAGAGAATCCTTCACCTGCTATTGCTTTTATTACATTTTCTTCCTAGAATCATGAAACCTTTGTTTCCTGATGACAGCAAACATTTTGCCAGGCATTCATCTCCACTTCTTCATGCAGACTGGAGGTGTCACAACTTGGAAGCCAGCTGCTTTAAAGTAGGTTCCTTCTCTCTGGTCATTGAGGCGAGTTGCAGCAATTCCCACTGCAATCAATAGCCACCTGTGAGCATCATCCCCCTAGGAGCTGCATTATCTATTCAATGGATTTCACATTTCTGCTTAACAAAGGCTTTGATATTTTAACTTTTATTTAATTTCTAGGATATCTATTGGATTTAGTAGGAAAATAAATGTATACAAAGCTTTTTAAACATCACGTTTCCTCAGTGTTTATTAGGGCTGGGGAAATCCGAAAGGAGAGCAGCTAACTGAAAATTTATTAAAATCTCTAACCTAGGTAAAGATGCGGTGATAATTCAGGCTTTATACACATCTGATCCCAGCGAGTGAAGGCAATGATTTGAAGAGCTGCTTATTAACACTCTACTGTAAGCCGATCAGCAAGTTGAAATTCCATTACCTCCCCATCTTGTTAGTAGCTTTGCCTAAACTAATACATCCTCAGCGTCACAGTTCCCTTATTTTAAAAATGGTGGTTGCAGAGCATTGCTTTATGGTGTCTTCTAGGCCTAAATAGGATCCCTTCTGTGAAGACAGCGTGTTCCGGGGTGTCGGCAGGCATGTTTTTCCATCAGTTGTATTGACACAAACAGAATATATTAATGGACAAATAAATTTACATAAATTTAAGATGTACAATATAATGTTCTGCTATGTGCAGATATTGTGAAATGAGCACCATCACGGAGCTAATGAACATCGCCTGCAGTCATTATTTTATGTTGTTTATGCACGTGTAGTGAGGAGAGACAAACTCTTTTCACAAATATCAAGGCTATAGAACATGATTATTGTTCACAATCCTTGTGTCGTACATTAGATCTCCAGATCTTATTTTTCTTCACTTCCTTTATTACTATGTCCCCATTTTCCTACTCCTGTCCCAAGTCCAGCCCAGGACACTACCATTCTACTCTTCACTTTCAAGAATGTTACTCTCTTGCATTCTACATATAAATGGTATTGTACAGTGTTTATCGTTTTGTGCCTATTTCTATTTCACTTAGCCCAATGTTCCCCCAGGTTCATTCTTG
Organism: Octodon degus; assembly: GCF_000260255.1. NCBI lineage: Eukaryota > Metazoa > Chordata > Mammalia > Rodentia > Octodontidae > Octodon > Octodon degus. Next base: position 2,193,370 of record NW_004524796.1, read on the forward strand.
TCTTGAACAGCGGGGTTTCCTTTCTTAGAGGCTGTATCACAGTCCACTGTGTGTGGAAGAGTGTGTGTGTGTGTGTGTGTGTGTGTGTGTGTTCCCGTATTCATTTATCTATTGGGGGACATTAGGTTATCCAATATCTTGATGATAGTGACTAATCTGGCAATCATATTTTGTCCTATGACAACCATAGGAGTGGATGCTTGGCCTAAGCATAGGCCATCTGGTTTCTTCTCCTGAGAAGCTATAATTTAGATGATGTTTCAGCTACTGAATCTCTGTTTGTACTAGAGCCAGAGAATGAGGGGGTGGCATACACAAGGAAAAGCAGACAAAATCTGATGTAAATGGAAAAGAAAGCAGCTGGCAGATACAGGAAGAAGGTCAATGTACTTCCTAAAGAGCCAACATGGCTAAAGCTCTCTTGGCATCTGATGGTTTTCTTTTTCTTGGCTTAACTCACAGTGAAGTCAAGTAGCTCTTGAATGAGACAGTAATTTTTAATGCATTTCTGTTTCTTGTGTGCAAGTTATTTTAAAGCGAACATTCTGTTAATAGGAAGTAAAACACCTATTCCCATTACAAAAATGATAGGATCTAGGTATGAGGGCCTGTGTGAAAGTTAAGTGACATACGTAAAATGCTAGCAAGTATCCTGGATAAATGGCAATTATGATGTCATTTTTTTTCTGCAAATAAATTAGAAATATCCTTGTAATAAAAAAAATTGAGAAAGGTTTTTTTTGTTTTTGTTTTTTGTTTTTTTTTTTTTTGGTGGAACCGGGGTTTTGAACTCAGGCCCTTGTGCTTGCCAGGCAAGTGCTTATTCTACCAAGCCATTTCCCCGACCCCAGAGAAAGGTTTTAAAGTAAACTAGTTACCAACGGACATTAGTAAAAATATAATTATTATAACTTATGCTAACATAATTGCCTAGAAACATAGATATAAAGTTTTAGTAGCCTGTCTTTATCAGAGAAACTACTATTTGGCCAGAGAGTCTTCTTTGGATGTATATAAGTGTGTATTTTCATATTATTATGTATATATTGTGTACATGTGTATATAATGTGTTTTCATCTCATTGATTCAGATTATAAGGAGAGCAATTAAATACATCTAATGAAGATTACATTAGATTTCGTTATATTGTTTTTTCATTAATGCAATTACTAAATGATCTGGGAATTGTATTTATGAATTGTGAAGGTTTCAACTGAAACTAAGTGGTTAGCAGCAACACTTAATACTTTAAAATCATGATGTCTAGACAGGAACAATCTCAAGAAAATGTTTTGGTCTTATCATTGAAGAGAGAATTTTCTGTGTGTAGATAAAATACATCAAAAAGACAGCTGAGTTCTAGATACTTCTAGCTGCTCACTCAAATGTCTTTTCTTCTTAGGCTTAGGGACATTTGCATCACCTACAGGATGCAAATGGGTGGTGGCTCTGCCAGTGTCACACCTGGAGAAATGCTGGACATCACGCAGCTCTGACCCATAAAATCACTCAATTCATGTAAGACAACTGTACTAAGTCAAGGTTCCCTTTTAGATACATTGCATAATTGTTAATCTGTATATATGATAACTTTATAAGGTCTTATAAAATAAATTAATGGATTTGGTGCTAGAAAAATAAAAGGGGATAGAGGGAAGGGGAAAATACCTGTACATGTACTAATTCTATACAGTGAATGTAAGCCTTATGTGCTGTGAATATGTACTAATAAGAAAAATCTTTTATCAAAAATAAACCCCACTCAACCCTGCATTCCCATGCACAGTCTCCTTACGATGAATGGGCATGAATAAGCACATTTAGAAATCACATATTGAAGACAGTGGAATGCTAAGATTGAAAGAGTGTCCCAGGATTGCTGCTGGGGGGGAGCTGCTCACCAGTCAGGAATATCTGTTATTGACTTTACAGTAATAGAAGGAAATATGTATTGTTTGACTCATTCTTCATCTGGGGGTTTGTTGGGAAGACTAGCTTCCCTGACTCAAAAACCACATACTTATTATTTGTAATCTATTTAACTTTTAAATATAATTTTTAAAGTTTTGCTGATAATCTCTTCATATAGTGATTGTGGCACCTGTCCCGTCTGCTGAGATATACATGGGAATAAGAGCAAAGCCACCCAGTCATAGTTAATTAAATTAAATACCTGGAAAATCTCATTAGAAAAAACAGTCTGTGTTAAAGTGTACACATCTTAACACAGTGAAAGCACAAAAATATATCAGATCTGTCTTCATAATTATAAAATACATTACAGTATCAATATTAGGTACAGAGTACTAAGGAAATGCTCAGTGATGAAACAATATAGCTTTGTAGTTTTGCTGATGATTAGGCACAAGTAGAGTTACTAAAATCCTTTAATGATATATGATTCATCCTCTTAAAGTAAGCACAAACTCATAAATTTTGCCTGTCTCAAGTATTAATCTATTAAATAATCTCACTATTCCAATATATCTTTGAAACCAGATACCACTAATTTATTTTTATTCTGGGGGGAGTTTCTTGGCACTGGGAATTTAACTCATAGACTTGTGCTTACCAGGCAGGGTCTGCGCTGCTGAGCAACATCCCTGGTTTCATTAATTTCTTATGAAAAATTACTCAAGTATAAGCTTCTAAAATCTTACTAGGACAAAAACAAGGCAGGAAAAAATTCAGGGTAACTACTAAAAATTCCTCTATCAGAAATGAAAAGTGGAAGACAACTATTTTATGTCTGAAAAGAAATAGACATGCCACTGTACAATGCAGCCTTAAGTGCAGCATAAATTTAAGAGCAGAAAAGTCTCCTTAAGTATGTGACATCGGCCATGTTTCACTCAAAGCTCCATTGGCATACTGACAGATTTTAGGATTTTCTCACTAATACCTCTCTATTTTACATTTTAAAGGTCATAAAATAATGCTTGTGACATAATGCAATGGCTGCACATGTTGAGAGCTTCTGCACCTACTGCTACAGCTTCCCGTTTACATGGATCATTCAAGCTTCTCCACAGCATTACGGGAAGGCATTATGCATGCCTGCCTGCTCAACTACAGGGCTTCCTCCTGTGTGTGTGCACCTATGTGCATGTGCATATGTAGGTGTATGTGTGTATGTGTGTATGTGGGCATGAGTGTGTGTGTGTGTGTGTGTGTGTGTGTGTGCGTGTGTGTGCGCGCTACGGGGTACTTCCTAGCTATACAGTATGCTCAGCCTCCACTATTGCACCTAATGACCCTGATTATTGTTATTCTAACATTGCAAATGAGGAAACAAGGTCACAAAAAAGAAAAAAAATCCAAGTAAAATATAACAGAGTCAGGGCCAGGCTGATAGCCCAGTGGACCAAAGCTCCTGCTTAGGCAGAGCGCAGTGGCCAACTGGGGTTCATCCCTGGTGTGCTGTGCTAGCCCTGCCCCCCGAGTGCTGAGGCTGTGATGGAGACTGGGCGTGGTGAAGTGCACCTGCAATCCTAGCACTTGGGAGGCTGAAAACAGGAGACTCACTAGAGTCTAATGTACATAGCAAGACCTTGTGGACCCTGTCCTAAATACAGAAAAACAAAACAACACAAAAAAAACGTAACTGAGATGGCTTTCTTTGAGGAGGTAGGATTAAAACCACTTTTACAATAGAGATGGGAAGTAGGATTAAACTAATGTTTTAAATAGCAACCACACCCATACTGGTATTAACTATTAAAGTAATGATACCAAATTTGGCAAGTCTGTCCTTACTCCTGGGCACCTGCCTTCAAGTGGATGGTAGACCTTCATTTGCCCACCAGTGCCAGTTACAGTTGGAGGATCCCTGCTGAGCTGTCACAGAGCTCAGGGCATATCTCTGCTACTACATCCTGAAGTGCACACACCGGAATTCTTTACACGTTAGTTCCTTCCTGGGAACCCGAGGGTCTTAAGGTCTTTCCTTGCTGGTAAATCTAGCAAGTAGCGCACAATAGGTATTTCACTAACTGTAAAGAATTAAGAAAGGAAACATTAGGTTTCACATAAAAGCAGATGCTAGATTTAAAAATTGGTTTTCTAAAAAAAAATTGGTTTTCTGTCAGTCATATTTCAGAAACAAAATCTCCACACGTTTCAAAAGTCAAGCTGCAATGCAATAGAGGAAGACATTATCTGACAGACAAAGCAGATTTTTATAACTTCCTTATCATGAAATCTTCCAATGGAACTGTATGATTATTTGGCTAAAATATATCATGCATCTTATATTAATATAAATGTAATAAAATATTTTTACAGTAGTGGGGTATTGAACATGCTGTCTGCTTCTAAAATACCCTTTATATTTTTTTCTGGGACAGAACAGTTTCTACTACTTTGAGATTTGGGGGATGAAGGGGTTTCAAAAGTGAGGAAAGGAAACCTGCCTGCTCAGGTTTCTTGGAGACTTGGCTTGCTGCCTTACCAGCACCATTACCAGGGGAGGAACTTCGGCTTACAATATGGTGGATCTGAGACATATTAGAAACGTCAAAGAACATGACAGCTTTGGGGCTAGGGAATCAGTTTCATGGTAGAGCACTTGCCTAGCATGCATGAAGGCCTCAGTTTGATCCCTAGCACCCTACAAAAATAAAAATCTGACATTTTAAAGCTTTCAGATTATAGCTCTGTGCAAAGTAAAAATGGAAATCGAGTTCATTATCTCCTTGGGAGTCTGCCTTACATGAAGCGTCTTAGGAGGCACCGATGCTACAGTTGATTCCAGAAGTGCCACTTTGCACTACTGATCACTGCAACAAGGGGCTGTGCAAGCTCACGTGTCTCAGAGATTGACACATCCAGCCTCCACATGTTCAATATTACACATGTATACTTACTGTGTATCTCCTGAGGAACTTGAATTAAATTTGCTACCCATGGAGGAACAATGCAGGGGCTTGGTGTGATTCAGTCTCACCTTGTAATGGTGCTGAGTAATACTGACCACCCACAAAAAGCTAGTAGTGTGTGGCGGGACCAGCAAATTATAAAGGCCAGGGATGACTGGTTCCAACATACGTCCTGGAGGAGAAAGGGATGTATCTTGGGAACATACATCCCAGGGGGCTGCCAACATATACCAAAAACAATAGAAAAATCGTCCCCAAAATAATGAATGATTGACTTGTTGATTATATACATAAATAGAATCATTATTGCTTGCCTAGTTGAGGAGATGATCCCATGTGTTGGTTAAGAAGGAAGTTTGTCTCCTGAATTGTATTACTTGTTGCACCCAGAGAGAGTTCTTAAAGAATATTCGCTGGGCCAGTGAGATAGCTCAGTGGTCTAAAACGCCTGCTTAGGCAAGCTTAGGCAAACACGCGGGGACCACGGTTTGATCCCTGGCACAACATGCCATGCCAACCCCGCCCCCAGGGTGGGTTGAGCTGGCCAAAAAATAAAATAAAAGAATATTTGCTGATGTAGGGCACAGAACCATAATCTCACTAATTCACCCTCAGATCAACTGAGTACCTGCTGTGAAAGGGTATAGAGGGGATTTATTATAGTAATCTTGCACATTTTCTGTAACTATTTCCAAAACATGTTCCAAAAATGTGATTTCTCTAGGCTTCCATTTATCATCCATATAATTTGGTTCAAGTTACTTGGTTTTTTGGAGTGCGGATTCCCTAATCTGTGAAGTAAGAATCAAATACTGGTTATAACCTCAAGGAAGACAATAAAACAATTTAAGTTATTAATAGTAATGTCTTAAAAGTCATTTTCTACTTATATTCAAGTAAGAGCAGGTGATTATTGACATGGTACAGATTACAGTTATATTATCATTATTAAATGATGTGCTAGTCAATTTTGTAAATGTACACACTGTAAAATGAGCTACCGTGGAAAACGCTTAATAATAAAAAAATATACACACCAAGATATTCATAAACTGAAACTGAACACATTAGGCATTTACCAAACTCTAACACTGATTTAAAAACTACAAATTGGTAGTAGCCTCTCAAAAAGCATGAGAAGAAAAAAAAAGAAAGAAAATGATGTTTAAGTTTTCCTAGAGAGAGCCAAAATGTTAATAACTGTCTTGTCCTGTGCAGGCCATGAAGCCATTCATTGCTATCATTGTGTCACCAAACAGGGAGAAATACTTTCTTAAGAGGGAAAAATAAATATTGGCACCTCCCCTTGTGTAGGTTGATACTCATGTTACTAATTAAGATCAATGTTATTTAATCCTTACACGTGTTATAATTTCTCTAGCAAACTTAATGTTCGAATTTTAATTCTAACAAGAAATATGTTGACAAGCTGACAATAGTTAAATACGTTAAAATAGTTGAATGATAGGTTGCTTTTACCTTGCAGGCCCTGACAACACTAACTGATGAAGAGGATCTCTGGAGCAGGTTCCTGTATCCGTCATATGTGGGGTGAAGGAGAAGAAAAGAAATTAAATACTTTCACAGCCCTCCAAGGAACCCCACTGTGGAGTGACTCTGAGGAGGATCAGGTCTCAACAGTGGCCTTGTGAAGATGTGCCTTTTCTAGAGAGCTGCACATTCAGAACACAAAATCCCCCCAGAGATAGAAGTAGCTCAAATCCAGCCAATTCCCTTGATGAGCTTAACATTGCCATGGGACCATATACTGTCAACTTGTAGAAACTTAGGTGAAAAATAGTACATTTTTGGTTGAGAGATTTTAAAAGCTGAACTTTAAACTTTTGTCGAAGTTATACAGCCTACTCCTACTAAATCCTGTTTATGGAATTGTAATTTCAGCGTATATCATTGTTCAGACTGGACGACTCTGAGAATGAGCAAGGCTGAATCCGGGCCTTGTGAGCAAACCAGAATGAGGAATTTTATTCAGAATAAACTTTCCATAAGGTTTTGACTTCGTTGTACAAAACAGAAGGCTGCATTCTCTTCAAAGGAGTTTACTGTTAGGGAACAAATCACTCATCTGTGAACAGAACTATTATGGTACTACTAGTAGAGAGGGAACCCCATGATTCTTAAAGAAACAATATTGATGAATATGAAGGTAAAAGGCTACCATTCTCAGAAGCCATCTGCTTTGAGCTCTTTTAACAAAGTTGTTAAAATACCACATTTACCCAAAGCTCAGTAAGCCCAGAATGTCTATAAGATAAGGTCTTAATAGCAATTCCTGACACTTCACACATGAGTAAACATTTCATTTCACACATTTGATGAAAAATCAATCCAGACATTGTCTTATAAGAAAGACAAATAAGAATACCAGATCTTACCCACTACATTTTGATTTGATACAGAGGGAGAAGGAATTTTGAAAAGGTAGCATTTATATATAAGAATTGTTTGTGGAATGAATACATGGCATGTGGAGGAAATAATTTAGTAGAAAAATTCTGAACATTACTTGTAGTGTATTTTTGTCATTTTTTTACTTCTCAGTAGGATGGTACAAGAGGCTTCAGGCCATTGCAGGGGGCCATGGAACTAAGAGTCAGAAACACTTGGGCTTAAACTCAAGTTTATCAGTTAGGAGATGAATGACAGGAAAAAATGACTTTTAGCAAATATGCTTAGGTTCCCATTCAATATTTATTCCTCCCTTCCACCTTTCTCAACAAAACCTTGAGCTTGTTCAGGTGCACATTTACCCTCCTTAGAGATCCTGTGTCCCTAGGGTAGGACTAACTGTGAAAGTGACATCAGTAAACCCCGTGTCACTGGTTATTTCAGAAATGTGTACATAGCCAACTTCAGGAAGGAACAAACAAGGACAGGTATGCTAGAGCTCTGAGCAGAGTTCTCTTCCTTCTTCTGCGACAGTCCTAAAGTGCCGCTCTCACCTTCTCTAGACTTGTGCAGGTGAACACATTCAAGATCTGCATCGCTGCATCGTGCAGCAGTCAGTTTAAGGACCAGGTCCCCAGGCAGAAGCCAGCTAGGCAGAGGGCTCACAGGGACTGAAGCCAGGACCACAAGCAGCTGTGGAGGTGCTCTGTCTCTGCACTTTTAGTCTGTGTTCCAAGGTTTCTAAAGAGTTTGAGTCCTGTTTGGTGGGCATTCTGATATTTTTATCTGAAAATCTTCTACTCTCCTTGTGAAAATGAAATGGATAGATTTAATTATTGTAATACACAGAAAGCCTTGCATACAGTGTTTGGGACAAACAAGCTTTTAATAATACCAAATTTGTAATACCAAATTTGGGGTGGCAGTTGCCACCACACACTGGAATTCACTATTAACCTTGCAAACAATTAACTTAAGAAAATCTTTAATAGTTATTATTTTTTTGATTACTTGTATTTCCATATCAGATGAGATTAATGGGAATAGCCTCCAAAGGACATGCTATAATAGCTGAGATAAGGATTTTAAAGCTCTTTGAGATCCTAAAGATAAATAATAGAAAAATAATGAAGCAATATTTTATTGGATATCACACACACATAGACACACTCTGAAAACCCAGAAGATAACTATTTATCACACTAAATGCTCTTTTAAAAAATATTTTAGGACACAATATATTGGATACTTGTAAAATTAAAATGAATACAGTAACATGTTGTAAAAATTCATTAAGGATTTATGAAGTCAACTATACAAATGAAAATACAGTCATTCATAAGGGAAATGCAAATTAAAAGTACAAGGGAGGCAACAACACACTCGATAGAATTAAAAATTGAAAAGCTTAAAATAAAAAAGATATAAGGAAAGAAACAATAGAGTAGAACAAATTTTCTCAAGGAAATCTGAAATTTCATTTTGGCAACTGCAACTGGGAACACTTGTGACAACAACAGGAAATGTTACAGTCCCTGGCAAATACTTTGGCAGCTTTTTGGAAAAAAAAATGTTTGCTCTACACTGACCGTGTGACCCTGCCATCCCAGTCCTAGGCATCTGCTCCAGGGAAATTATATGATCACACAAAGACTTGTAGATGAGCAGGTATGATAACTTTATTTCTAATAGTAAAAAACCAAAGACAAGTAAAATGTGCATAACGAGGTGAATGGATAAACACATTGTGACACACTCCTGTAAAAGAATTCTGCTGAGCAAATAGAGGAACAATTAATACCCAAACAACATAATGCATCTTAATATTATTATGCTGAGTGAATGAGGAAGACCAAAATGAATGCACGGTTACGATTTCAATTCTATAAACGTTTTAAAAAAATGTAGACAGTCTATAGTGTAAAAAGGTATATTAGTCTATAAAAAATCAGATTAGAGATTTCCTGGGAACTAGGGTCGAACGGACAAGGAAAAGTAAGAAGGAACAATCAGGTGAAAGTAACAGTGTCCTTTCCACTTGATAATTTCATACTAGAAAAAGAGGCTTTACAGCCAGTTTTTATAAGCTCTACTCTTATAAACCAACCTTACAAAAGCTACCCATAGTTTCAGTTTCTGTTGATTTATATATAACTAAAAATATATTATGTGATGATAAAAATACACCCAGTGGCTCAATGGCTTGCTATATTTAATATGATAGCAATGTTTAACAGTATTAAACATGATAACATTTAAAGTAGCCCTAAGCCACCTCTCTTACCTTTTCTTTAATGGGTGGGTGGCTTGTGTTTAATACATACCCTCCAGCATATATGTATTTATTCATGTACTTGCTTTAAGATAAGTAGATGATACAGTGCTATAGCTCTTATTTTGTTTTATGCTAAATTTAAAAAAATCTATCTTTCTTGCTCTCTGTATAGATAGCAAGTTGTAAATTGCTTCTAACTGGTACACTGGGTTTTGCAGTATGTAGTCACCACACTTAGCCTTAGAGATAGACACCTGTATGTTCAATTCTGTTACCAGCAACAATAAACTAAGTACCTTAGTAACCACTGCTCTGTGGACCTGCAAAGGTTGTCCGGCAGGCAGATCCCCAAGGGCGACTGCTGGGCCACAGGACAAATACTTATTAATTTTACTCCATACTTTAAGATTTTCTTTGCCAGAAGGGTTGTCAGTTTATGCTTACACAAGCACATGAAATTAATCATGTTACTAATGTTTTGCCAATACAGTGGAGACAGAATGTAACTTTAATCAGCACTTCTCAGGTTACTAATATGAACATCATTTCCTTTTGTTATTAGCTGCTCAGCTTTTCCTTTTGTTTTTCTGTCTTTTGTTGATTTTTGGTCTCATTTATATTAATGTCATTAACTTTTTGCATTCTAAAACCATGTAAAATCTGTCACAGTCTATACATTCTCAAGTGTCACTTACCGACCAGAATTTTTTTTTTTTTTTTTTTTTTCAAAACCAGGGATTGAACTCAGGCCCTTGTGCTCACCAGGGAAGCATTTATTCTACTGAACAATCTCCCCGGCCCCTGAAATTTTTCATTTTAATACAGTCATATCATTTCTTAGTCTGATTCTTTAAGAAATTATTTTGGTGTCGTTCTTTTTCTTTTGCCACCAGGAATCAAGTCAGGACCTCACACTTGCCAGGCAGACACTGTACCACTGAGCAATAAAACCCTAGCATCTTGCATCATGTTTAAGAAGCTCAGCTTCTCACTTCAATTTCAGATGCAATTCCCCTACTTTTTCTTCCATTAGTGCCCATTTTATGCTTTTACATTTTCATCTATCTTTAATGCATGTGGGTGCCCAACATTTTACATGTCATAAAATATATTTACTTATTTTTAACATAATTTATACTTCTAGGCCAACATTCCCAGACCATCTGCTGAACAATTGGTCCCTCGTCCAGTATGCAAATTGAGCATCTTTGTCTTACATCACTCACCTTTTCTTATAAAAAGAAGGCTCAATATCTGGAAGTGATGCTCCAGAGTCACGAGACTCTCAGGAAAAGAATGGCCAAACCAGTCACTGTGTTGTCAGCCTTCTGAAGTCATGTGCAGAGAGGAAATCTTACACACACACTTCCTCTTATTGGGCCAAGTGCACCAACTGTATCAACTAAATTCCTATAGGGCCTTCAGTGTTCAATAGCATTGTATGTGTTCCTATGTAATGCTGCATATATGAAATGATTTGCATGTCATCACAACATTACACCAAACCATACCTGTTTGGGTTGTTAGGAGATAACAAAACTTTGTTGTCTGCAAAGTTTTTCAATTTTCCCAAAAGCTTCTTGAAATTCATGGAATTATTTCAGTACTTGACATGATATAATATTTAACTGGTAAATATTCTGTAGGCAAGGAAAATTCTAGGCAGTAATGGGTCTGATTTAGAGCTTAGGTCAGTACTCTGTACACAGAAAGTTATCCAAAAAAATGTCCTTGACTACCTGGATGAGAGCCTACATATTTACCAGGTTGGAATTTACATGCAGAGGGAATCTTTTATGAAACTCATGGTCTAGTGTTTTTTGTGTTTTGCTCAGAGGAAAATAACCCAAATGTTTTTAAGGTTTGTTGCACTATGCAAAAATTAACTTTATGCAATTGTCCATGGAGTCCTTTTCAGGGACAAAACCGAATATGTTCTTAAATGACCTATGAACTTAAATGACTATTTCTTGTTTCCTGTGTATTTGGCTGAAAACTATTTTGGAAACTTGGTATTCAGTTACATTGTCCACTGATGCCAAACACCAAGTAGAAAACAGAAGCAAGTGTGGCTGTATTTCCCTTAGGAGCTGATGGTGTGCAGCGTTATGATCTAGAGTCATAGCTAAAGGTCTGCTCCCAGCCCAGACTTCCCCTGTTCAGTGCCCATTGGTGTACTTGAACCTGTAGGAGCAAAAGATTAAATTTAATCCATCTAACAGCATTTAAGAACGTTTATTTTATACATTCTTGAGAGAGTTACAGTCAGACTTACTAGTGGATAGTCTCCAAATCTCCAAGCAAGAGTTCACAGTTTTTCTTTGTGTTTTGATTTTGCTAGAAAACTTGCAATAATGTGCCTTTGGAGAGCAAAAGGACCTGTGACTTATGCTTCACAATTTACACAGCAGATTTGCTACACTGTGAAAATTCATGCTCTATCACATTTTGGAAAGTTTTAAGTCATGTTATGTTTTGGAACAAAAGGACATTTTGGCACACATAGTGGAACAAGTGGAAGGTCCTGCTGTACCAGGAAGGAAATATTATGATGTGGATGAGGTATGTGTGCTGCCCACTCCCTTTACATGTTTACAGCACAGGACTCTATGAACAGAAGCATAGAAGAGCCTCAAATAACAGCGGATAACCTCAATCTGTAGTGAATCAACAACTACAGAACCATTTGGGAGAAATGTAAAGAGTGCACATTTGACAAAATACTATAGAACATGAATTTAGACACTGTGGCACATCAGCTGTGTGAACTGTAAAATTCAAGTCACGGGGATTTTTGTTTTGTAATGGTGAATCATACAAGTTTTCACTGAGATCGAAACAAAGTGAAAGGCTATCAACTTGCCCTTATAGATTTGTACATTAATTGCCACTAAGTCTGACTGTGACATGCTTAAGAAATCTCTAGGTATTTGTTTGTTCAATTGTTTGTTTTGGACCAATGAGTTTTGGTTAGTGTAAATTGAATACTAAAATTGTGACCATGCTTTTAAGACGGTAATGCGAAGTAAAATAAGAAACCCCAGATGCACGTATGTAATTTTCTTGAAAAAAATAACCTCCACAAATACTCTTTTTTCTACTAAACTTTTATTTGGACATGGGTATCATTATATGTCTTGATTTTATATTATTTTGAATATGTTTAGAGATTTTAAAAAAGTTTCCTAAGTTAAAATAGCTTATATGGAATAACATAAATAGCCTTTCAATGTTTTAATCAATCACTGTCTTTATTAAAGTAACATGTAGAGCCTCCACCTTGCACATCTGATGATTTATTTCAGTATATTTGATTACTTTTATGCTTCAATCATATATTTCCAATATCAAAAAGAAATAATTTGCTTCACTTGCCACTGACATTTTCAAAAAATTAGTTAACTTATTCTAAAATACTAGGGTGCTCTCATCCATTTTTAAGAATCCATTGCTAGTAGCACAACTGAAACACTACCAGTGCTGCCAACATATTGCTTAAAGCTAATTAAATCCATTAGAAGTAACAGAAAAAAGCCACCCATTCCCTATAAAAAGATAATAAATAAATTAGACTTTATGTAACAAAAAGCATTTTCCTTTTGGAATATATTCATATATGAACTTTTAACCAATTTATAAAGCTAGTAAGTCCCACCTGCCATAAAGAACAAATGAAATATAAACTCAAAAATCACATGACATATGGCAAATACAAAGTAAAGGTGTATTTTATAAAATGAGGAATTTATGGCACAGTGTTCTTACAAGTGGATGTTTGGTAAGACAATACTCTGACTCAGATAATTAATTTAAGAATTGTAATTATTTTGACATGTTGACCTGCTAACTCTGATTTCCAGTCTTCCTACAGAGGTGGAATGATAAGCAGAGAAGCATACACATGATTATATATGTAAGTCAAATCAGTCACTCAGCAGATACAAGGGTAGCATATGGGTAAGTTTCGTCATAACGTAAGGGAATCGTACAAATTCTAATATTTAATATTTACTCCAGTTTTATTTTATACTGGTGTCTAAACTGTTAGTTTTATTTTTCATATAAACATGGATCTTTCCTAGGGTGAATTAAGTTTCTGAGGGTTCTCATCCTTAAGCCTTCTATTAAATTGGTCAGGGCTCGGTCAGGGAGATAGTTTAGCAGTCTAAGCACCCGCCTGGCAAGTACAAGGACCTGGCCTCAATTCCTGCTACCATATGCCATGTCCCCCTCAAAACCAGATGTGGTGGTGTATGCCTGTAATTCCAGGGCTGCGGAGGCTGAGACAGGAGGATCACTATGAGTCTGAGCTGCACAGTGAGACCTTGTACCAAACTTATAAATTAAAAAAATAAGGTGAGGTCTGAATTGTCACTATTTTGCAGATGTGAGCCTTAGCCACTATCCTCTTACACAGTGCATGCTCTCCAGTGACAATTTGGGGACAAAAACCATGACCTCCTTTCAAATATCCTCATTCTGATAAATCAGAACCAAAGGAACAGTTTTTTGCCCCCTATCATATTCCATCTACCTAGAATCATTTTCAGTTGGAAAGAAGCCCTCATTTTCCAGTTTTAATTCTAAAATTACCTTTTTCCCTGAAACAGATACATTGAAACAGAGTGAAAGAGATTAGTTATCCCTGTCTATGATCTTTCTAGCACTGTTTTTCATAATTGTTATCATCATAACACTTGCTATACCATATCACTAATGATGTGCGTATATTTCTTTTTGCTAGAAGTGGTCTTGATAGCCCTCTCACTGGGCTTAGTGCAGGGTCTGGCACAAAGTAGCTGTTCAATATTTTTTAAATTAGATTGGAGGAGTGATCCTACAGACAAGACAGCAAGTAAAAAAGCCTGGGTATTTTAACTATTCATGTCCTTGAAGTGCATTCTGTCAGTGGGAGAGAAAATGGCACAAGAATGAAAGAAAAAGTTCATACCAAATTATAAAAAGTGGTTTAAAATGTAGATAATAGAAGAAAAGAAATGGCAAAAACCCACCCAACCCATCAGTGAAGCTAACATTGCAAGTAAATTTAATCAGAAGAAGGAGGGACACTGCCATACAAAGAGAAGATTTTCATTCCTGAATAATCAAAGATTTCTTGTTTAACAGTACAATTTTCTTGCAGTCATTCTTTGAGATGAAAGAAAAATGGGAAGGATATTAATAGAGTGAAGGCTGTGAGAGAAAGAAATGCAATTAATATGGCGATTCCGCTCTTTTGAGGAAGAGTTGCCAAAATAATACACCTTTTACTTTCTAGTGAGGGTGGAAATGGCTGTTTTTAATATTAAGAAGGAAGCATTTATTGAATCCCTACCTCACACCAAATGCTATGCCAGGACATTTCATAAATTATTCTTTTTTCTCCTGTGAGTCAGTATTATGATCCTCATTTTACAAAAGAGGAAAATGAAGATTAGAACAACTGGTTGACACAAGAAGGCTGTAAAGTTAGTGAGAGAGCTTTGGTAAAACCAAGTTTTGAAGCAGTTGCTATCATTCTCCTTCACCACCTCCTTTTCGTTTGGCAACACTGCTCACCTACTGCATCATGGGAAGACCATTCTCATGGTAAGAATCTTTGCTTACGCTCTTTCACATTTGCTAAACTGTAGTTTGAGGATTCCTTTCACGTGAAGTTGGAGGATCTGGCTGTATTCTTTGGGCATCTGATGGAAACCACGTTTAGGTAGCCTGTTGTCATAGTAGTGATGGCTGACTGGTGTGTCCTCTACAGTTTTGGAGAAGGGCCAAAAGCCATAGAGCTTCACGTTTTCACACAGCTCCACAGCAATGCTTGTGATCATCAAGCCGGTGGACAAGCGGTATGCAGTCACCCCCTTAGTTTTCCAGAAGAGGGCAAGATGTTTCAGGTACTTGGGATGGAAAAAGAGAACTTTCTGTCTTGCCTTAGACTCCTTGAGTGTGTAGTACACTTTAAAAGAGGCACCAGTGTTGGCTCGGAAGGAAAATGCAGGCAGGAGAAGGAAGGCATCTCCGTAGGAGGCAATGTCTTCCAGAAATTCTGCTTTCTTCTCCTTTAAGTTCCCGTATCTGCCAAATTTTAAAAAATCATAATAACCACAGTAATAACAACCAATGGAACAGATTTGGTCCCATCAGGCTAAATTTGCTTCTGGTCAAAAAACTAAGTCATTTATTTATATTCTGTGTATAAAAGAAAAGCCATACACTCAGAAAAATCATTCAAACATCATGTGTATATATCAAGGAAGAGCTCTTCATCTCTCTTGAAATACCTAGACTTTCAATTATTTTACACTTCAACCCCATGGTATTTGAAAGTTACTTTTTGATGTTTCAACATCTTTCAAATTTATAACCAATATTTTCCAAGCACAGCACATGTACATCTACATTTTAAAAAATTCATTGAGCTGTGTACCTCTGACTTATGCACTTAGTATACATATTTAGTTATAAAATAGAAGTTTACTTTGAAAAACCTAAAGTCTCCATATGCAAATATAGATAGAAATATCTATTATACCAAAAATGTCCTCTGTATATGTATTTTCATGATACTTATGATTTAAATATTACTTAAGTGAGCTTGCCTGTTAACATAATTGTATTGTATTTAGAAAGCCAGCTTTTCCAAAAGGCAGGTACAATCTTTTCTTTTATCTCAAGACATTCTAGAAGTCTTTGGAAGGGCATACTCTATTAATAACAATCACCAGTCATTTCTGATGAGAACAGTGGAGCAAAACTATGCTGGCGATTTTTATGAACCAGTTAACATTATGAAGTAGTTACACTGCAGAAACAAAACACAGAAATTGCTTTGGAGTAGCAAATTATCCAAAATGAAAATTTCATTTTACCAAGCTCTCCAAAATTTCTAAACAGACCAAGTTTTATCTAGAAAGAGCTATGCAGTCCAAAGAGTAGAGTGAAAACTCCAAAAAGCAAACAGAAAAAACTAACTTCAGTACTGCTAAAAAGATGAGGAGACAAACAAGTTCTCATCTGATTACGACACTGGTAGCGTAACTGAGTCATACCTCTGGTGAAGCACAACCTTTACAGAATGTCAGCACTTTCAAATGCATTCTGTGATTCTTCCCAAGAGCTGTTCCAGCTGTATTGCAAATCACCCTCAGCCATGATGTTAACACTTAGACTAAGAAGCGCGTTAAGCAATTAAAAACTGTTCTTGGATGGTTACATAACCAGGATACACTTACTTTAGTGTGATGATACTGGGATTCACAGTTACAAGATTTGTTTTACTGCCAACATCTTGGCTAATATTTCCTGTGGTTGGAGGGAGGTTGCACCTGAAATATGGAAGGAAAGCTATTTTCAAAATGCAGCTTATAAAGAATAAGTGTGCACACACACACAGAGACACACACACATTTGATAACTGGTCTTAAGTTAGAGAATAGCATTTTTGCTGAGTAATCCTCAGAGTTCATTTGATTTCCCTTTAAAGCTATTTCATAAGTACTGAGTTCTTTGTTGACATGTCAACACTTTAAAATACCCAAATATAGTAGTTAGCTTCAATAATTTTTTAAAAGTATTGAAACCATAAATGACAATTATACCAGGCCTATCAAAGTTTCCAATCCTTTTATTAAAAATCATCATTTCTATTGATTAAATTCCCACAATGCTGTG
This sequence comes from Octodon degus, assembly GCF_000260255.1. Classification (NCBI taxonomy): domain Eukaryota; kingdom Metazoa; phylum Chordata; class Mammalia; order Rodentia; family Octodontidae; genus Octodon; species Octodon degus. Next base: position 2,210,599 of record NW_004524796.1, read on the forward strand.
CTTACTACTTTCCAGATTTTAAAAAGATGAAGCACAAAAACTAAGGTTATAGCATTTGCCAGAGGCTGAGACTACAACAATCACCCAAATCTCCTGATTCTCATATAGAAGGTTTCACCACCAAATTATGGTATTAATGAATAAAACCCTCATGTGCTTATAGTGAGGTTTTCATAGTGATGTTCTCGCATTTCTTTGAGCACTAATTTGTTTTTACTTTGGGAAACAAATTAAGCATCTAAGATCACAACAAAAGAAGAGAGATGGTATGGCTCACCAAACATTTTAAATTTCAAGGAGCCCATTGCTTTAAAGCTAAACAAAAAAAGCACATCAAATGCTTTCTTTGGAAGGCTGTCCAAAGATGACATGCTCTGTGATAAGATAGAGGTTGAAATATTCTATTCCATGTCCCAGAAAACATAAATAAATGAAACAAACACTTCTCTCTGTGATATAAAAGATATATCAGAAAACAAAGATTAATTATAGATTCAAGGTCAGGGAAATGACTTTATTAGTGGGCCTCCAATAACAAATATAACCTCACATTTTTTGAAGAATCAAATGTGATTTCCATTACAGGATCCCAGGAGACTGAGAGGAAAAACAGGACAGGCATATACGCTGCTACGTATGTATAGTCACAATATTTGCTGACATCTTTTCTAACGTTTCTTGTGTACCTCACCCCATTGTACATGTTAATATAATGCATGCTACACTATTGTATACATTATACATTTTATACAGTACTACAGTACTATTATATACACTAATATAGTTACTTTATTTCTTTACATACTTAATCTACAACTCCTAATCTTTTGAAATAAAAATTGATAAGTAACTTTCAAATTGTTTTACAATCAGCATATATAGTCAAAACAAGTATGTGTTTAAAAAATGAAGTACATTCTAATAAGCCCAACTACAACTATTCCTTACTTTGCCATTAAATTTGTCCAAGTTTTAATGGGACTTGATAGTCACAAAAATATCTGGCATCAGAAAAAGTAGAATCCAGAAATACAGACATTTATAGATATTTTAGAATTATAAATCAAACAGCTGGGACCTTTTAAAGGTTTTAAGCCAAACTTTACATTTCTTATGCTTGCTATAAAGTAAAATTAATATTTAGATAGGATACTCACCACAGATGTTTTGAGAATTTAAAGTCTATAAGGACTGTATCCGATGCTGAGTTATCTGTCTTTAGTATGACTCTTTCACATGGAGGACATGAACAAAATGGCTAACTCATTCACACATTGGCCACCTTAATATTGATCATGAAGAATCCATCCCATAATTGTCACACTATGAGGTCTAATGTTGAGCTGTCATTACCCTCAGCATAAGACTTCAAAAAATGAAATTATAGTAAAGGGGGAGCTACAGTATAGTATTGATGGAAACTCTCATTTAAAAAATTATAGAAAGGTTAGCATGAAATAAACAGGGACCAATGGATGGCTGATGTATGAAATCAATGCTCCTAAAACAAAGAAACAGGTATCTAATTTTCCAGAAGATGTATTTCACCTGAAATTCATCCTGGGAGCAATCGCCTTTCTAGCATATTCTAAAAGAGATGCTTTGTGGACTAGCTTATTAGTATCAGACACATATCAAAACCATTTTTATTTGTATTTTTGAAAAATAGCTGGTACTAAGATAAAAATATTTTAGAAAGCCATAATTATGAACTGCCCAAAATATTTTTAATTTAAACCCAGAAAAATTAAACAATGATACTGCATTGCTGTAAATGCAATTTCCCTGGTATTTCTGACTGATGAAGCTTTCTGACATCCTCTGTAAGAGAAACAAGGCTTCCAGGCCAGGGGAGTCTGGGAAATGTTCCTCCCTGCAGTCCTCCTGAAGGGTCATGGTACCTATTCAAACACTGAAGGCTCTGCAGGATTCGACAGTCCTAAGCCTTCTTTTACCTTGATTTCATTTCACTTCTACTGGTAGATGACTAAGGGACATTTTTATCTTCCAGATATGAACACTCACGGAGTGTAATACTTGGGGAAAGCCCAACCTGGGTAATTTATAGACATTCAGAAAACAATTCAAAAGTCAAAATTAACACCCTGGACCTTTCCACTACACCTTTAAAATACACAATTGATCTTAGGTTGCAAAGAATCCATTTTGATGACTCTTACCTAAAAACAAAGTCAGATTTATCTATTTCAGCTCCGCAGAAGGACTTATTCAGAATTCCCCCGTTGCCAACCACAGCACACTGATTATACGGATATTCCACGAAAGGCTGGGACTAGGAGAGGAAAGTGAAACTGACATAAAATGCCACTGGTTTAAAGACCGCAAACATCATCAACTTAATTACAACAATTTTTCACAAAAGCTAAGAAGAAGAAAAAGAACTAACAGAAAGAACATTTAAAAAGGAAAAAAGAAAGCAACTCAGGACGCTGATCAACTTATCATGACAAAATAAAAAGACATCCTGTAAATCTGTTTCATTTCTATTGGGAGAAACAAATATTGCATGACATACAAAAAATGCAATCTTATAAACATATTTATATACAAAATATCTTATATGACATAATAAAAGAATGGCAAAATTTAACATAGCACCTTTTTAACAAACAAGGGCTTTTTTAGCAAAGAAAGAGAAAATAATGAAATTACAAAGTAGCATTACGTCTTTTATTCTAAGCAATAAAATTAACAGGTAATTTAGCAAAAGTTTCCTGTGTGTTTTAAGTAGCTGGACCTTCAGGCTGTGTAATGGCATTAGATTTATGCTTGCCATCTCTTCAGACGACCAGCCAGTGTGCTTCAGGGTGGTTGACCAACTCCAGGAGACATATTTCAAATTAATTTCTGAGGCTTGAATAGTTTTCATTTCCTTCTAGGCCCGCCCCCAGTGTACCCTCAAAGGTTTCTCATTTCCCCCAGTTCCTCTGCAATTTGAAACACAACTTTTCAACTCAGTAGTACATTTTGTCTTTTCTGATCACATCCCCTGAACTCATTGTATGTCCTTGAGCTTCCAGGTAGGTGCCGGCTCACACAGCACAACGATGGGTTCCCAATTCATCTATTTTGCCTTCAACACAAGAATGTAAATCCCCAAAGACAGAAAGTGCCACTTAGTTTTACATTTCCCCACCTCTGCCCTTCATGTATAGCAGAGTGCAGAGTGAGCAGTGAGTTCCTGATAAGCACTGCTGGTCCAGTGGTCTCCCTCAGCCCTTCCCAGCAGTGTGCTGAAGCTGCTTGAATAGGCTGCAAAAGCCAACTGCATGACATTCAGGAATTTCACAAGCAGCAGTGATACCACTGGTAACTTGAAATTATCCATGGTGTTGGCATTTAAACCATTGAAAACAGCAGAGGCTACAAAATCAAGGCACGTCCCTCCCCATGGCTAGTTTGCCAGCACCACTCAGGGCTGGTATTCTGAGCAGTGCAGAGCACCAGCAGACCTGTGCACCTCTGTCTGCCACCTGCTCCCCAAGCCACACTTGGGAGACACCCAGCAAGCAGAGAGCCTGTGTCAGCACTCCTCTCAGTAGGCGTGTCTTAGAAATGCAACAGTGGTACGATGCTTCCTGCAGGGGAGGCACTGTTCCCTGTACATAGTTTATTAGCACATTGAATCCACACAGCCACCTTGTGAGTATTCCAGGGCTCAGAAAATGGAGGCTCAAAATCAAGCATTAGTGACAGAGAGGTAGAGCTGGGCAACGAACCCAGGAGGTTTGTTCCCAAGGACCCAGATTTGCATTGGATAGCCACTACACAATCCAGTTTCTTACTAGTCCTTGGATTAAAATGTAAGCTTCATGCTGGTACATATGTTCTTTAATATCCGTGATGCCCAGCTTAGTGCCTGGCTTTTAAGTGGCTTTCAGATACCTCAGGCTATTTAGTGTCAAGGGACTTCTAGCTCAGGAGGCCTCAGATAGTGTTTACTCAGTGGTAATACAATTCTGAATTTTATAGATGGGGCAGAATACAAAAATGCAAATATGCTCTTTATAGTACAAAAGAAAGGATTACTGCGGGGAGCATATCTCATATTAAGCACTCAAAGTAATGCATGTTTTCTCTGGTTTCTCGGTCAACTGGGGGAAAACAGCCATATGTTTTGGGATCTCATGTTCAGTAAGAGTTGAAATAAATTACAAACCCCAGTGTTCCCTAAAATAAACTTCCCAAGAAAAATGAAAATTTGTATAGCTCAATTGCCCGCTCATTGCTCGCTCCGACTGAAAATCAACTTTGTTGTCTTGCTCTTCAAATAACTTTGCAAAGTTTTTGGAAGAAGTTACTTCCTGCTGTTTAATCAAGTGTATTTATTGCAATCTGCTGTATGCCTGGCTGATCCAAAATGCTGTGTGTGCAGCAGTGGAACAGGGTGGACAGGCGGGAAGCAAGGTACAAAAGATGTCAACTCGACTATGGGCCCCCCCATGTGTGAAGTTGAAGGTCAGGGCCACTCAGAAAGTGACATGGCAGTGCAATTCATACTGCATCAGTTGCAGAATTTTTTTTTTATCAGTATAAACTCTGACAATGGATGCAGACATTAACTGAATAGGGAATTCTCAATGCTGTTTGTGGTGAAGTAACTAAGGGTCAGCTGGTAACACCAGCTAAACTGAGTCAGTCTGGTGTGGAAGGCCCAGGTGAGGACTGTCACCAACAGCATAAAAGCAGATTGGAGGGGACGATGGTGTGCCGTCGATTCTCCTGGAGGTTTGTCTCACTGGTTTTCCCGATATGAGCTCAACTGTTCTCATCCTTGGAGGAGCTCAGGTCCTTGCTGTCACTGAGGAAGGCTGTAGTTGTTTTCAGGGGAGCTCTGGTCCTTACTTTGAGCACTGCTTCCCAGCTCCAGGGCAAATGGCACAGTCTGCTGGCACAGATCCTCCCTCCAGCTGGTGCACTTTCTAGTTTCTACCACTGACCTCTGGGCCTTCTTAATGCACGTCCTCAATACAGACTTGCATGAGACATTGCTGTGGGCTCTGGGCCTCCCGCTGGACTCCTGCGGGACATTAGTGTGGGATCCAGGCCCTCAGCTGCACTCTTTGGCTCTCTATTTAGCGAACAAATCTCTTGCACTCTTCTGCATTTGGCTTTTTGGATGAGTCTTATAAAATAATACTATAAATTTATATCCTGTACTAAATGTATTCCTTGGCAGAGCCTGACTGCAACACTATGGTAAGCTTTCCCTTTCTGCCAAGTGAGACACAGAATAGATGCAGCCCCTGTGTGCTGGCCACCAAATGTGAGATACAAATGCACCTGCAAAGACAGCAGCATGTGAGAAGTGGCCCAGCACAGAACTGTCCATGACCTTCTGTGGTAAGGAATGGAAATATTCTTTTGTTATCTTCACAATTATTGGTATTCAATGCATCATGAAAGCACCTTACAAGAGTAATTTTCTTAAATAAAGTTTATTGATGTATAATTACCTTTAATGAACTGTGTTAATTTTGTTAATCATTTCAAAGGACTGAATTTTGTATTTATTTATTTATTTATTTATTTATTTATTTATTTATTTATTTATTTTTGCGGAACTGGGGATTGAACTCAGGCCCTTGCGCTTGCCAGGGAAGCACTTATTCCACTGAGCCATCTCCACAGCCCTGAATTTTGTCTTTTAAATATCCTGGATTACATTATTTTTGTCTCTTCTTCCTTCCAGTTAATGTGTAGTATTTCTTCCTCTATCATTTTATTTCATATTTATTCTCAATTATCCTTCTTTTGAGTTGTAATATTGATAAAACCCCACTAAAACAATTTACATGATCAGTAATAAATTCAAAGAAATCAGAAGCCCAACCAAAGAGAATTAATCATAATAATCTTATTTTCTACAGTTGGCAAAAGGCATATATACAATGATCCCATTTTTTACTATATTGGCGTGGCCTAGCTGTGTTCTTTGTAACTGTGGATGCTAGGCACATGCTTTACTGTGGAGCTACCTCCCCAGGAGCTTGAATGCTTTTAAGTAGATAATGTTAAAATTCCTGGGAGTGTATGTTTATATGCCACAGTTGTTCTCCATGACAAAAATGTTTTCCAAAGTTGGATGTTTCTTCAGGCTGTGTGAAGCAGTAGTGTATCATATCGTGATTTTTCAATGTCACAACCATGTAATGTTTGGACATATGTGCTGAAGAATGTTCTAGAAGCATTGGATACATCAGGGAACATAGAAGATGATAATCCCTGTCTTATGGATGTTGTATTTATTTGCCACAGACTATTCCATGATTATTTCCCAAGATAAGGTTGTAGTCACAAGTCCCAGTGGTCAATATGTAGATATCAACTCACTAATTACCTCCAAAGAAGAGTCTAGAAGAGTCGAAAACCAGAACAGCTCATCATTTAAATACAAATGTCCTTCCCTACAGAGCCACACCTCATTAAAATTGCCTTTTTAGGGGCCAGGGGCACAGCTCAGTAGAAAATTTGCCTACTATATGAGACCCAGAGTTTGACCACCAGAATAAAAACTAAAAGTAAATAAAATTGACTTTTAAAAAATGGTCCACAGTACACATTTTATGCACTGTAACCAAATATAATAGTTTTTAAACCACTGACTCATTTATTTATTTATTTATTCATTCATTGCTATAAATCACAATTTAAGGTGAAAGGAAAGCTACAATTAACCTTTACTTACCACTGGAAACATATGAAAAATGCTCTCTCTAATTGGGATTTCTTTTTTACTTTCCACCTCATAACTCATGTTAGTTCCAACTGGAGTGTTATTCTGCGAAACCACGAAGTTTTGAACAGCATCGCAACAGGAAGCAAGTTTTGCTCTGCAGTGGGGAAGAATAAAAGTGAACCACAGAGTAAGACTAAGAAGCCAAAAAGAAGGACCATGGGGAGGAGGCAGCAGAGGATTCTGGGAAGGGTGGGGCATGAAAAGAAAAAAGACGCATTATGCATATGCACCAACCACTGTGATGACGGTTACCATTGTGTACTGCAAACACGTACCAATGAAAAACACTGCATTAAAAAAATAGGATCCTTCCATATTTACTTTTAAGGGGAAGATAAATTATTTTCCAGGATGACAGTTTTATTTCACTTCTGGATGGCAGGGTAGAGACGCGGCAGGGTGAAATGGAAGAGCACATTGAGCAGATTCAGATAGGCATTGTCTCACAGAGAGAAAATGCTTATGGCTCTCAGAGTGGTAAGTATAAAAGCAGCCTCATAATGATATTGATATAGCATTAAAAAGAAAAATGAGACGGCACTGTAGTAATTGCCCTTGATTCATGGTTTTCACTTTGAGCAGCGAAAACCCAAGTCAACTAGGTCTAAGAATATCACTATTAGTCTTGACGTTTTCGAGAGAAAGAGACCGTATTTGCATAATTTTTATGATAGTTTACTATAGTCTTATTAAGATGGCTTCTGTTATAGTGACATAACTTGTTCTAACTGCTCCATTTTATGACTAGTTATTGCTGTTAATTTTTTACTGTGACTAACTCATAAATCAAACTATGTAAGTATGGGAAAAGACAGAATATGCAAGGTTCAGTACTGTTTGCAGTTTCAGGCACTCAAGGAATTCTGGAACATACTATTCTCTGAGAATATCGGGGGACTACTGTATAAGTATTTCATAGTAATTATGAAAACATAGGAACTAAGAGGAGGGTTACAGTCACCAAAACAATATTCATTTATCAAGAGACAAGAGCAAAGAAAGTAATCACTAATATAGTGACTTTTAAGTGAATTTAAAGTTATGCAAAGCCCAGAACAATATAAATTAGTAGCAAGTTGCATTTTAAAATTATTATTATAGGACAAAACGTTATGATGAGAATCAGGGGTCTTCTGACTTAGTCCTCAGCTGATATCAGGTTGTTGTCGAACTATTTAGAATTTATATTTTGTTTTGTAAATCTCCAGGGATGTACACTCTGAAATATCTCCTGATAATTATTCCAGAGTCTAACTGACCTCAGAGTCAGGAGATTGTTCCACTGTACAACTAAATTATTTCTTCCTAATTTAAATCTCTTCCGTTAGTTTTTTCAGAGACTCTTCATAGAAATACGTCATGCAGTTGAAAATAGTAATCAAGAACTTGATTAACCTTTCAATCTTGGAAGAGTTTGCAGCATTTCTTCTCTCAGATTTTCCTAAAAGGACCAGCTGTTCATTATTTGCATCACCCTATTCTTCATTAAACCTTGACTTCTGTCTCCGTGTGACTTAAAAATTATGTATATAAACTGAATCTAACCACAGGATGGGAGACAGGGAATAGTCAGTGAGAAACAACCAGTTAGATTTCTTAAGAATAGATCCTTTTCCATGTAGACTGGGTTCTGAAGGCTACAGTTCTGTACTTGTTCCTATTGAATTTGGTGCTTTTCAAAAAGTACAATGCCCTAATTTGGCATGAGCACTTTAAATTCAGTCTTCCTAATTCCAATAATGCTCATAGCCTCAGATGACGGCCAAAGGCCAAGGTGATGTTATCTGTTTCACAACATCAAGGTTTTCAAAAATGCTCCTTATCCATTAACAGATTTCATAAAAATGGCGTATTCTCCCTAGCGGAATTCTGTTAACAGCTTATTATTTCTTTTTTTTATTTTAGAGCTTATCCTTTCTAAAAAATAATTTCTGGAGATGAACAAAAGAAAGTGAAATGGTGTGTGGTAAAACACAGTGTTAAGTAGTTTTTAATTACAAATTTAGTTTGATAACAATTCACGTAATACACTACAAATTCGGAAAGACTTCTATGTTTATCATTTTAAATGTCTCTTTTATCCAGGATTTTGAGAGAAGATAATGCTTCAAATGTCCAAGGATATTCAGTGCTTAAAAGAATACTGCATCGCAAAACCACTAACAAGAGTTTCTTTTATGTTTTTTTATTAATAGTTCTTGTTCTGAAATCATATTTTGAAACATATTGTTATGGACTTTTCAGACCTACAGGATATTTGGAAAAAAAGAGAACAATGAAGACTTGAATAAGGACCAGCTTCGGCAAGTGTTTTTAATTACATATACCCTGTTGTGAATCTATCCATCCAATATTGTGGTAGTTGCTGCAATTCGAAGTAACTGCAGGTCTCTCTACCCTCCACTTCCACTCTTGCCAGCAGCTTGCCACTTGCCCCCAAGGCTGGGTTATCCATAGTTATTTTGTACCACTGTTTAGCTTTGCCTTTTACAGAATATAAACATAATCACACAGTGTGTATGCTTTCAGATAAGAATTTTGTTTGCTTAGTATAAATATTTTGTGATTGACCTATATTGCTGTAGATCCACCTTATTTCTTTTTATTATTGGAATGGATGTGCCAGAGTTGGTTTAGCCATCTGCCTTACATATTATAAGAAGTCACTATCAGAAGTCAACATTAAACACCTAATCATACATAATAATCTCCTTGGTGAATTGTCAGCATAACAATCCACATCATTTCTGAAGGCTGCCTTTAGTTACAGTCAAATAGGGCTTCTGTATTCCACGGCAGAAGGATAAACTCATGTTCCCTGGCACTTCCCAGCTCAGCTCTGGAGCACAGCAATAAGGAGCAGCGGTGAAACACAACCGAACTGCTTATAATAACGAAGACACTGTTAAAGAATCTGTAAGTCTGTTATTTCATTTCTGTCACCCCCTAGAAAAGAGCCAGTGATGATCTCTGGTCACTCCAAAGACATGCTCACAATAATGAGTGTGGCAATTCTTCCCTTCTTGTGAGAGAAGCAGTATCCTATTGGTGTTAACTAGAAAATGTGCCACTTCTGTGATAATGAACTGTCTGCATGGCAATTTCACTCTCCACAATAGTGACTGTCCCAAGCATTTCAGCAGGAGCCCAAGTCCCACCCTGCTGGAGCACAGGGACTTTCTAGAACATCTGCACAGCCGTTATCTTATTTGATTCCTTCACAAGCAGGGAGGCAGACAATACAATGATTCCCATTTTAGAGATGAGAAAATGTGCTGTGAGGTGCTAAGTGACTTGATACAGAAATGAAGGCTGTAAACAACTATGGCATTGAAGTTTCTAGTCTGAGTTAGAGTGTTGAAGCCAGTAGAAATGCCACATCAATCTGGGCGTGGTGGCACATGCCTGTAACCACAGAGCTGGGGAGGATGAACACGGGCAGATCACCATGAGTCCAATCTATGTAGTGAGACCCTGTAGACCCTACATACCCTTATTAAAATACAAAAGAAGAAAGAAAGAAAGAAAGAAAGAAAGAAGAAAGAAAGAAAGAAAGAAAGAAAGAAAGAAAGAAAGAAAGAAAGAAAGAAAGGTCACATCAAGCCATTTCCTTTGGCTTAACTTTTGCTTTCCAAAATGGTGGCATGAGTCACACCATAAGGATGAGAACCTTGCTCCACACCAGTCCAGGGAACTCGAAGGCTACTATACAATTTAGGTACATTAAATACTTCCCACTCTCTCCACATACAGCTAAAACACTGGAGTTCTTGGTTTTATCTGGAGGATGCACAGGTTTCTCTGTGGGACCATAATTATCAGGTGATGTGGCCAATGAGCCCCCAAAGTCTTTCTGTAGCCCACCTGCAGTCACTTTCCCCACACAATTTAGTTTTAAAAGGGAATACATGTTCTCTCCCCATGGCACAGAGGCCCAGAATTCAGAAGCGTCTGCATCATTTCAAAAGTGCTTAACTTTTAAGTAGTTTTCTCCCTGAAGAATCCAGTTTAGGGCTGGGGAGATAGCTCAGTGGATAAGTGCTGCCTGGCAAGCGCAAGGTCCTGAATTACATCCCTGGTACCACGAAAATAAAACAAAACAGCATAGGATCAGAAGTATTTTAATTTTGACGGCCAGCCAAATAGCTCAGCAGATTATAGCACCTGCTTAGGCAGACTCAGGTGCCAGAGGTTCAATCCCCCAGTCTGCTGTACCAGCCCTGCCCCCGGGGCACACTGAGACAGCAATTGAGATGGGGTGGTGGCATGCGCCTGTAATCCCTATGCTTGGGAGGTTGTAAGCAGGCGGATCACTACAAGTCTGATCTATGTAGTGAGACCCTGTAGACTCTGCAGACCCTGTAACCAAATAGAAAAAAAAAAAAGAATCTAGCTTAATACATGTAGCTTTGATCTATAAAGATGGAATCTGAATGCATGCAACCCCATCCTTGGATCGCAGGTGGCCCAATGAATATACTTTTCAGAAGAGGGTAAGAGGGCATTTGTTAAGATTATAGAAACTCTCTTTTCTTTTTCACCATAAATGCATTAATTTAATTTTACTGTACTTTATTTTATTATTTTATTACTGGCTTAGATTCCCAGGTCAAAATTGTTCTTTGATTCTAAATGGAATGCTTCCCGGATTTCCATGAAATGTTAATGACTCCTTAAGGCTTCAGTGGACAGAACAACACAGGACATTCTGAATACTAACGATCTACAGGCCTGAGCCTGTGGCTCCCAGCTATTCCTTCTATTTATTAAGCTCCCCGAGATTCCCTAGTGAGATGTGTGCCACTTGGGGTTAGGGAAAGGCTGCACTTGTCTTCAACGTATTAACCAAGAGCTGCATCCCCAGGCTCCATTCATTCTCTGTGGTGTTAATGAGGGTCACAGAAAAAGGAATTTGAAAAAGTGAGCCCCTGCAAGAAGACAGAGGGTTTCTAACCATTTCTCATACAACCGTACAAGGTGCTTCAGCTTCACCAGAACCGTATCATGCCTAGGCCAGGGCAAGACCAACTGCCGCTCCCCTGTTGATGCCACTGACTCCTCCTCCTCTCATTTAAACTCACAATGAACAGAAATGTGTTTGATGTCCCTCTCTCCATGCCTTTCCTCTGAGCCTACCCTACACAGCAGAGTTCACTGACCGATCAGTCATATGCAACATCTAGTGCAGTCTAACGATGTGCTAAGTAGTTCCTGCACATCATCACATTTGAGCTCTACAATAACTCTAAAATGCAGGAGCACTGAACCGTTTTACAGATTAGGACAACTCAGGCTTACAAAGTTGAGGAGATCACAAATCACATATTCATTCATTCATTCATTCGCTCATGTATTTACACCAATTAAATACTGTGTATTGTGAAAGGTATCCTGTGTAAACTGGAGAATAAAATAGCCATTATCTTTGCCTTTATAGTGCTTATGATATAGTAGTAAAAATTACAAGGACAGATTTTAAGATAGTTATGTGGCAAAGTCATGATCAAAAACCTGAAGTTAAAAACAATCATCTAAAATTCACTCTAATACAGGCTTTGCATAGGACTGTGATGTGCAGTGCTCCCCACAAAGGATTTGGGAAGAACGAACATGTGTGAAATATTTAGTCTGAACTATCACATACTAAATTTGAACACATTTTTATAGTATCCTCAAGTTCATAGTTGAAAGCATCTTTTAAAAAAATATAATAAGAGAGGATATGCACTCAAAGGGCCTTGGCACTACTAGTTAATGACACATTGTGCAGAAATGGTCCTGCTCAGCATGAAGTCACCATGCCCCAGTGACTGTACGGCCTCTGTACATACAGGCAGGGTGCATTTAGCTGCACGAGCTGAGGCATGAGGAAGACTGGAAAAGAGCAATAATTCAGTGCTGGAGGTAGAGACCAAGTCATCTCTTTGAGAAGCATTTAAGGAATGCTGAAAGTTTGCAGGTTTTTAATTGTCTCATTAAAACTCAGCAGTGTGTGCTGGCTTACCAAAACTAGAATGTGATCTGGAATCACATCATTTAAAGAATAATAGCAAGGAGGAGAGAAAGAGGGAAATTCTCAGACAATACTTAGTGCCCGGGTCTGTCGTGGAGGCTTTGTGTTCAAAGGCAAGTTGACAAACTGTTGGGGCTCATCTGGAGGGAACAGATTGAAATGCATGTGGATGGAGAACTAGTAATGTCCAGGCTGTAGAAGGGCATGCTCAGGGGACTCAACAGCTGTCTTCAGATCTTAAGGACTAGCGCCAGCCAAATAGCTCAGCAGATTAAAATGCCTGCAAGCAGGAGCAGGGGCCAAGGTTTGATCCACAAACCTGCTGTGCCAGACCCGTCCCCGGGGTGCTCTGAGAAGGCTATTGAGACTGGGCATGGTGGCGCACACCTGTAATCCCAGCTCTTGGGAGGCTGTAAACAGGCAGATTACTATGAATCCAATTTAGTAGTGAGACCCTGAACACCCAGTAGACCCTTCCCTAAAATACAAAAATAAATAAATAAACAAAAATCTTAAGGACTATAATGAGAAGGAAGAATTAAAGTCAACCGTGTAGCTCTATGAGACAGAGATAGGACTGTGAAAGACTGAACACTCAGGCCCCTCCAAAGTTCATAGGCTGAAATTCTAACACCCCCCATATGATGGATTAAAGACACAGGGTGTTTGGGAGGTTGTTAGGACTAGATAAGGTCCTGAAAGTGGAGTCCTGATGAATGTGAGATGACAGTGAGCAGCTGGCTGGCTGCCACTGAGAACAATGACCTGATCCAAACTTAGGAGCATAGCTCTGGCACCCTGATCTTGGACTTGCAGACTCCAGAATGGTCAGCATGAAGTGTTGCCTAAGCCACCTGCTTTATGGTATTGTGCTATAGAAACCCAAGCTGACTAAGACTAGGATCAATACTTAGGGCAACTCAGCTCACATTTAGTAGGTAGCCAGCAGGTGATGTTCATGACACAAGGCCATAGGAATTATAACATAAACTACAAACAAAAGTAGTTGCATAGGCCCTCTTGCCTGGGACTTACTTACACTAAGAAAAAGATACAACACGTAAGTGGTCTTTTGCTATCATTTCAATATTGCATGGACTGAGGTAGGAAGACGTCATGATAGGAGCATGTGGCAATAGGGGAAACCTTAGCAAAGGTGGTGCTAGCAGACTATGCAGCATACTGGAGGCTTTCGATAAGTATTGGCTTGCTGAATGAGTCAACTTGTGCTAAGGAACTCAACTCTGTGCCCTCGGTAACAGAGGATGGAGAAAAGCCGGAGAGCACAGAGAACAAAGCTGGTTGGAGGGCAGCAAGATAGCTCAGTGGACTAAGCGCCTGTTTAGGCAAGTGCACGGTTCTTGGCTCCATCCCCAGCACCACATGCGGCACTGGCCCTGCCACCAAGCACACTGATCCTGGTCACTAAGCCCAGGCGTGGTGGCACATGCCTGCAATCCCAGCATTGGGGAAGCTGAAAGCAGAAGGATCACTACAAGTCTGAGCTGCATAGTGAGACCCTGAGCCAAATACACTCAAAAAGAAAAGAAAAGAAAGCTAGCTGGAAAGTGATTGTGAGGCATGACAAGAGGGAATCTCATTAAAGAATAGCTGACACTAAGCAAGTCATTTTAAGTCACAAAGGAGAAGGAGGCAGTTTTATAATCTCTGTAATAGGGGAAAAGACAAAGATAAAGGACAAATAAAAGCTGCAGTAGCCAAAATGCCTGGGTGGTGAGGGCCTTCTCTTGGATTCCTCCAAGGCCCAGCACCTCCAGCAGAACTCACTCATTTCCCAAATACTCACCAAGAGCATTTTATGTCCAGGCACGGTGCTCGGTTCAGGGAACAAACAAGAAATAAAAGAAGTCCTGAGCTTGCCCTCCTCATTTCAAGGACAGTATGATTTAGAAGGGAAGTAGAACACAGGAGAAGCTTTGAAGCAAAGCAATGAAGGTAATTAACAGTTGGGTTTTTTTATTTCTGTTTGTTTTTGAGACACAGTCTCACTTTGTAGTTTAGACTGGCCCAGGCTGGCCTCGAATTCATGGTGATCCTCCAGCCTCAGCCTCCTGAGTGCTGGCACAACAAGTGTGCATCACCACACCCAGCTTCTCATTAACTATAGGAAAAAAGTTATCCAAAGAAGGGACTCTTTCCCTACAAGGGTCACTAAGCCAAAGAAAAGAGGTTTGTATAAGCAAGGACAATTTGCCACCCCTACCCTGAGAGTCAGAGGAAATATTCTGTCCACAAACTATGTAATCCTACTAACAGCCCTGTAAGGGAGAAACTATGGTCACCATTGCTATTGCCATTTACAGAGGCAGAAATGCAGTTAGAGACATGAAGCGATTTGCACAAGGCCACACAGCTCCTGAGTGCTGTGACTGGGATTAGACTCGGCAGTTCAGCCAGCGTCTTGGTGCTCCTAATGCTGTCCATAATGCCCCTACCTACAAGTTGCTTTAGGAATGCACAAAGAAGCCATTGCAGAGACCAAGAGCAGAAGCCCACAGACAGTCCATCTAGTCACTGTCATGATACACGTGGGATAAAGGTTGCCATCAAGGGAAAATATATCTGCAGAGTGAAAGACTTTGGGAATTGAGCCTAGATTTAAAAACACATTGGTACATGTTAGACATACCTAATGATAACATCCATCATAGGGAATTCTTCCCTGTATATGACATATCCTGCTCTTTCCTTTTTTCCTATCCCCTTCAACCTCGATTCCCCTCTTTGTCTACAAAGGCTTTGTTTCCATTTTTTCTTTCTAGCCTCTTTTTCTTTCCTTGCCTTGTCCTTCATTTCCCCCTCTAGCCTCCTTTGTTTTCCTTTCCATTTGAATATTTTATTCCTATTTCACAATATCTATTATACATTTTAGTCCTTACACTTTCAATCTCTCACACCAGATGAACAGTGCAGTATTCACACATGTGTGTCTCATTCATTTCACTTAAGAGTGTCGTCTCTAGGTCCATCCATCTAGCTAGAAATGCTTTCAGCTTTTCCCTTTTTAGGGAAGAGTAATATATATATAT
>NW_004524796.1:2226521-2242004 GCF_000260255.1 Octodon degus
GTGATGCTATAAACATGGGCATGCATTTAGTGCTATGGCATGATGCTTTTAATTCTTTTGGGAAGATATCAAGAAGAGGAATCTCTGGGTGGGATGGAATCTCTAGTTTTAGTGGTTTGGGGAAGTTCTTCACTGATTTCCACAGTGGCTGTACCAGCCTACACTCCCACCAGGAGTGAGAAGGGTTCCTTTTCCCCACAGACCACCGGCATTTGTTATTGGTTGATTTCTTAACAGTAGCCATTTTTGCTAGACTGAGATGGAACCTCAGCATTGTTAATTTGTATCTCCCAAATTACCAACAATGTTGAACATTTTCAAAATGTATTTATTTGTCATTTCTACCTCTTCATCTGGGAAGTGTCAATTCATTTCAGATGCCAGTATTTGGGTTGGGTCTTTAAATTTCAGGGACTGATTTTTTTCTTTTTGAGTTCTTTATATATTCTAGATACTAGTCCTTTGAAGAACAGCTGGCAATTTTTTTCCCCACTCTGTGGGTTATTTCTTCATTCTTTCAGTGGTTTCTTTTGCTGTGCAAAATCATTTTAATATAATGAGATCTAGTTGTTGATTCTTTGTAATATTTCCCTTGCAGTCTGGGTTTTGTTCATAAAGTCTGCTTACACCAATGTCTGCAAGAGTTCTATCTATTCTCTCTTGCATCAGATTTAGTGTTTCTGTTTTGATATTTATTTATTTTATATATTTAGTACAGGATCTACAGGCTCTCACTACACAGATCGGACTCGTAGTGACCCTTCCTGTTTTTCAGCCTTTCAAGCACTGGGACTACGGGTGTGCAGCACAACACTCAATCTCATTCACTGTCTCAGTGTACCGCAGGGGTGGGGCAGGCACGGCAGGCTAGGGATTGAGCCCCCAGCCCCTACAACTGCCTAAGCAGGCACTTTAATTCACTGAATGTTCTGGCCGGCCCTGCTTTAGTATTTAAATCTTTGATCCATTTCAATTGTAGTTTAGTCCATGGTGAAAAGGATCTAGTTTTAATCTTCATTATGTGGAAAACAAGTTTTTCCAGCAGAATTTATTAAAGAGTCTATATTTCTTCCAGTAAAGGTGTTTAGCTCCCTTTGTGGCTGAATATTTTTAAACCATATTGAATTTTCATATCTATATGAATAACAAAAGGGGAAAACAGCCTAATAATCTTTCCCATACAGGGGGCAGAGAAAACCCAGCCACATACAACTTAAGAGCTGAAGGTTGGAAACTGGCGTTCTAGAAACAAAAGCTAAGGCCTAAACTTCCTCCCTGGACAATGGACTTCTGGGGCTGGGATGAATCAAGCCAAGGAAGAGACCAGAGGAGCAGTTAGCTGATGAAGGAGAGTAAACACATTCGAAATACATTTGAGCGAGATAGTGCCAAGATTTTGAAGTGACAGCCCAAGAGAAAGCGAGCAGACAGCTGCAGCCTTGGGCTGTAAGAGGAGAAAGC
This sequence comes from Octodon degus, assembly GCF_000260255.1. Lineage (NCBI taxonomy): Eukaryota > Metazoa > Chordata > Mammalia > Rodentia > Octodontidae > Octodon > Octodon degus. Next base: position 2,227,983 of record NW_004524796.1, read on the forward strand.
AAGTCAGCTGTCGATCAATCAAGCCAGCTGCTACAATCCGCGCGATAGGAAGGTGGGACACGTGGGCTGCCTGGGTGAGACCAGTGCAAGCAAAGATGGAAACACATCTGACAGAAAGTCGACCCTAAACTTCATTATACCCCCATTATGGTTCATTTTCATACTAAAATCTCTACCCAGTCTAGAGAACATGACACATTTCTAAGACATTGGGAGTACTGCGCAAACTCACATCTGTATAGTACTAGACTTCACCCGATACGGAGGCCGCTTTTTTTTTTGGAAGCAACACATGACCAATTAAAGGCATCCCTCTGAAACCTCATAAAAGTGAAGAGTACTTATTGGTAGGCATTGCTCCATCTGTAGAGTTGCCGGTTCTTGGCCCACGGAGTAGACAAGTCTTTTTCTCAAGCTAACCATGGGCAACCAGTTATGTTTCTGTCCCATAACAAGCCATTATTTTATTTTCGCTTTAAAACCAGGCTGTGCTATGAACTACACTAACATGTGACATTTTCTCCTACTTTCTTTTGTTAAGGGGTCAGTCAGATCTTCTTTATAAACACTGTCTCCTTCAGCTTTTCCTCCCCTTAAGCAAAAAATCCATTATTTTTTTTTAATCTCCAACTAAAGCTTTTGCCTATAAATTTTAATTATCACTGAGGCAATGACTCCCACTAGGTGGTGACAGAAATGCTAATATTTGATGACCAGAAATTTTTAAGGGAAAGATGAGAGTGCCAAAGGTCAGCCTCAAGTACTGATTGAGCCCCTTAGGAGGGCATGATGCCTCCAGAAAGTGGCCCAGACAGAAGAGGGCCAGGGCAATGTTCTGCTGATAGTGAAAGTGGTAACTTGGTAAGCTTTAATTCCCTTTAAAATGTGAAGAAGAAGGGCCAGCCAGGTAGCTCAGTGGATTAAAGTCCCTGCTTAGGCAGATGCAGGGACGGGGTTCAATCCCCAGTGTGCCATGTTGGCCCCACCCCCGGGTCACTCTGAGACAGCAATTGAGACTGGGTGTGGTGGTGTGTCCCTGTAATCCCAGCACTTGGGAGGCTGAAAACAGGAGGGTCATTATGCATCTGATCTGTGTAGTGAGACTGTGTAGACTCTCTACAGAATACATTAAAAAAGCAACAGCACAGGACAGAGATTCAGTCATATGACTAGAGTCAGATGCTTTGGCAACAAACACAAAGCTGGCATGGCACCGACCTCTGCAGAATCCATACAGCTCCAGGTGCATGACTGTCCCCTGCCTTCTCAAAACTGTTAGATCAAATTCAATTGTGGATTACATAAGTGTGAAAATGCAAGTTCTAAAAACACAAAACCAACTGCTAAGATTGAATGTTAAGATTTCTGACAAAAAAGAAAAAATGCAGGTCATTGCCATGAGTGTTTAACATGTGAAGAGAAAGTAAAGAAATCAACTATAGCAAACTTTTATTGACAGAGTTTATACTTCTATCTAGAATTGTTTAGTGTGTGTGGTGGGGGAGACTACCCAGAAACTTGGGGATTTTTTTCAGACATTGGATGGCAACATAGTGGAGCTCCTGAATTAGCACTCTAATCCTATGAAAGAGCTCTGTAATTTTAAAGCTGACTATTCTTATGTGTAATTATACCAACATATAACCCTGTGAACCAAAGGAAATGTGCCCAGGGCTTTGTGGACAATATGTAGGAATCAGCATCTGCCCCATGAAGGACCTAGTAAGCAGACTATCCTCATGGTCATTTAGTAAGCCTGGTCCGCAGAAGTGAGTATGCCCTACGTGCTCCTAGAAAGCAGCTCTCGTATCTGTCATTCTTCCAGTTCAGCTCCCATCACTCATAGAATTCATCATCTTCATTTTTGGCTTCAGATCTTTTTTTTTTTAATTTTATTTATTTATTTATGTGTGTGTGTGTGTGTGTGTGTGTGTGTGTGTGTGGCCATCTCAGCCCACCAGGGGGCAGGGCTGGCTGGCTGGCATGTGGTGCTGGGGGATTGAACCGTGGTCCGTGGGCCTTGCTAAGCTTGTTCTAAGTAGGTGCTTTAGACCACTGAGCCATCTCACCAACCCCCTGGCTTCAGATCTGACTCAGCTTCATTATTTGCCTTCCTGTTTCCAGTCTCTAGCTTCTTTCAAATATTTATTTATTTATTTATTTTAATGTATTTGGTACAGGGTGTCACCACACAGCTCGGACTCATACTGATCCTCCTGTTTTCAAACTCCCTAGCACTAGGATTGCAGGCGTGTGACAGCATGCCCAGTCTGTGGCCAGCTCAGCACACCCAGCGGTGTGACCTGCATTTTATGTGTTGCCTGGGATCCCTGGTCTGTGTGCTTGCCTCAGCAGGTGCTTAGCTTGCTAAGCTATCTTGCCTACCCTTCTTTCCAAATTTTCAATCTCTGCCCTCAGGTTTCACCTTAGCAGAATCTCAAAAAGAAATTATCCATTCCCTTCCTGGACCTGCTATGCTGTAGTACCAATTATAGGCTAAATAAGCTGAGAAATGGCAGGATGCCCATAATTGTTGACTCCACTTGAAATCAAGCTGATTAATTTTCAAGCAGTGCAATCGTATCCGATGAGATCTCCGAGGATGGGCTTTGGCCTACCGTCTGGAAAAGGAGGGATAAGCCAGACTGTTCACTTAATAGTAAGTCCTTTCCTACTGAAGATGATGCACCCAAGGATGGAAACTGAGTAAGCTGAAACTGAATGCTTACTGCTCTGTGTGACCTATTTTCTATCATAAAAAGATCAAAGAAAGTTCAAATGGAACAAATTCAATGGAAAGTGTTGGTTCTTACCAAATGCACGGAATAATCCACGTGAAATGATCACAAAAGCAAAACTGGGCTATATGTGTACTTATAACTCTCCCTAGGCAGAGATTGGAACTGAAACCATTACAGCTTTATTGCTGAACTATAGACTTTTTATATTTATTATCAGTACCGACAGTTTAAACTACTTTTAGAAAACATTAATTGTAAGCTAGCAAAATTATATTAACCTGGAAATAGTAACTATTATGTTGTGATATTCTAACAGATAACAGATTATTATGAAGCATTTTACACGGTGAATAAACTTTAGAGGCGAGTATAACCTCCACTCTACCAGTAATGAGGTTGTCTAGAAGTGGCTTAGCCCAATAATGATGGTGATGATGCCACCAAGAGCCAACAAAAGCAAAATGGTACCCTGAAGATGTTTTAGTGGGAGTTTATTTCAGTCATAGAGGAGTCCATATTTAATACATAGTCATTCCTTTAACCTATGGTTTTGCTTTCTGAGGCTTCAGTTACCTATAATCAATGATACTCTGAAAACATTTAATAAAAAATCCAGAAATAAATAATTCATAAATTTAGAGTTGTATGACTTCCTAGGAGTAGGGTGAAATCTCACACTGGCTGCTCTGGGGTGTGAATCATGTCCTTTTCCAGGGCATCCATGCAGCATACACTACTCATCTGCTAGTTACCTAGCAGCCAGCTGTGTCGTCACATCAACTGTGATCGTATTACAGTGCTTGTAACCAAGTAACCCTTACTTTATTTAACAACAGCCCCAAATTAAGTGGTTTTAGTATTTTTATTACAGAATATTGTTACAATTGTTCTGTTGCTTATCAATTACTATTGTCACTCTCTCATGGATCCTAATTCATAAATTGAACTTTACCTTGAGTATGTATGCATGCATGTGTGTATGTATAGAAAAGAGACAAAGAGGAACTACTATGGATAAGCTTTAAAATTCAGTAAATAGCAAGACACAGAGTAAACTTAAAGTTGAGGCTAAGCTCCTGATCCTAGATGCCAACATATATCCTCTAGCCTCTATTTCCTATACTGAACCTTGATATATTTTTCAGAGTCATGTAGAGCGGTTCAGTTTCTCTGGGTGAAGATATTTTCCAATCACTATTTTTCACTCCACAAAATATGTGGATCACAAGCAAACAAAGTGTATAAATGAAATAATCACATACACAAAATGAAAGTGTATACTCGTGACCTGTGGTCACAAAAGCAAATTTCAGGATAATTCAGCAGCTGTGACTTAATCAGGTTACTCAGGGGAAGCTTCTCTGAAAAGAGATGGCTGATGTGGAAGCAGAAGATCAATATACGTTAACCAGGGAAGGTACTGGGGTCAGAAGGCATAGCACTGTCAGGGTTCAGGGGCTGAAGCAAGTGCAATAGACTTGATGAAGTAACAGACGGATACAGGAGAGCACACAGAGCTGGGCTGTGGTGCGCGGTGAGGCTGGAGTAGTTCTCAGGGAGCACAGCTTCCTGTGGGATTTTTGTCTCACATACAATGATGAGACACAAAGGTCTGAGCAGATGTGGAAGTAGCAGAGGCCTGTTGTAACCAAAGGCTGTAGTCCCATTGGTGTTCTTAAAACCTCTCTGGCTATTGTGCAGGGGATGGAGGAGAAGGATGCAGCTTGGTGCACTAAGTGAAAATCACAGGACAAAGCAGAACATGATGGAAGAGGGTGAGTCTGAGTGACTCCTTCCAGGGTTTGGTTGGGTAGTAGAGAAGAAAGTACCTTTGAGTAGACAATAAGTAAAATTAAAATTGAAACTGAAATGGCGTGCTGACACAGTGTAACCTTGAAATCAAAGGGCTCAATATGAAAGCATGTTTCAAACCAAAACAAAGTGCATTCTAAAGAACACAATGATCTAAGGGCTCCTGGGACTTACAGGGATTCAAAAGCCAGAAAACATTCCATTTCAGCCCCAAAAGATCAGAAGAATTAAGGAATTCAAGTCACCCAGTCACCACTTCTTTTAAGCAACTCTGTATGCCTAAAGTAAGACAAGAATTATCTACAAGATAGCACAAACTGTCTGGAGCACAGGAGAAACTCTAGCAACCGCTATCAGTTAACCTGATTAGCAGGCTGGTACCCTGCTGCCAGATAGGACGGGGGATTGATAGTTATCCTTCAACTGACGTTCACGTCAATCCAAGGCTGACCATCCAGTGGAGTTTTATGCTTACATTACCAGATATCCTTCTCAAAATTAGGAAGGTGCGATGATATGTATACTGGCAGCTCGACAGTCAGGTATCAGGGTACAGAAGAAGTAGAGTAAAAATTATACTGCCAGGTATGCAGTCAGGTATATGTTTAGTTAGAGACAAAGGAGGACACAGAAGTTGTGGTATTCTGAGTCTTACAAGGCTGCAGGAGTCACGCAAGCCACGTGTCACATCTTGCCACTTTTTCTTTCCCCTTGGAATTGCTGAGCCTTCCTTGCCCTACCACACCGGCATCTCTCCTTCAGACTGCTCTGTTGGGCTCCTCCATCCGGGTCTTACCACTTCATATCTGGCCCAGTGCAGGAGAGGCCCCTGACCAGATCCTCTATTCAAGACCACTGCATTGATCATTGCTGACATTTGATCACAGAGGGAACAGTGATCAAATGTCTCCCAGGACCAAAGCTCAGGAGTTTTTCTAATACTACACCAATGAAAGATGTGTTTAATTTTCAGTTATTGTACCGTCATGTATAAGGTGAAACTCAAATTTCCAAGGCTCCATAGAACATGACACCATCTGCTTGAAAATCACCTGCACATTCTTCCTTTGGGTTAGCTGACAAATGCTCACACAGACTCATCTCCATCTCTGCTTGTACATTCTTCTTGTCTGAAATCCTCCTGTTCATCACAGCTTAGCCTTCCCTCCTTCCTTCCTGAAACCTTTTCAATCTCCTGTCTCAAGAATCGGCTTCCTCTTGGAGCCTCAGCAGCAGCCCATAGGTCTGTACCATATGTTCTGTTTTAGTGTGTACTGGGGGAAGCTCAGAGGCCCCACATTGAGTTACATCTCCAGTCATTTACTTTGTGAATTTGTAGGTTTCCTTTTGGTTTGGTTTGGTTTTTAAGACAGAGTTTTGTTCATTTGCTAAATTGCTCTGGCTGTATGTGAATTTGCAAACCTCCTACCTCAAAGCCCCAGAGTCTGGTTTATAGGTAGGCACCACTTCCACCTTATACTTTGCCTTTTGCTGGTATTTATCTGTCCTAGTATATGTGTGTCACCATGTAGGCTAAAGGTCTCTGAAAGAAGTTCTGTATCTCATTAACACCAAGAGAAGGGAAGAGCATAAAGTCCACTAGCAAAAACTATATGAATACATTTTTCTATATATCTATTATATATTCACTAGAGACAAGCTGGTTGACAAATTTACCTTGTTGGACATATAGACAGCTTTGGTAACCTCTCTATTTATTTATTTATTTTTTTCTGTATTTGGGACAGGGTCTCACTATGCAGCTCAGACTCCTAGTGATCTTCCTGTTTTCAGTCTCCTCAGTGCTGGGATTACAGGTGTGTACCACCACATCTGGACTCAGTCACAGGCTCAGCACACCCCTAGGAGGGCCAGCATAGTATACAGGAGCAGGGATCGGACGCTGGTTCCTGCACTTGCCAAAGCAGATGGTTAGTCCACTGAGCTAACTCACCGGCCTTCTATTGTTCTTAATACGCATCAGGGAAAGCGATCACAACCCTCTTCTGCCATCATTACCTCGTTTACACAGGGAAGAAGAGTAGCCTCCAAGATGCTCAAGACCAGATCTGCCTTTATTTAAATGCAGAACCAAAGAACTAAAAAGAGTGGCAGGACTAGAGAAGGTGCCCTACACACCATAGGACATCCTTAAGAGGAGTGCCTGAGCTCTAAAGATAAAGCAGAAACAGGAGAGTGGGATTGGCCAATATTGAGCAACCTTCCCAGATGGAATAGAAGAGTCAACACTTTCAGAAAACTATATTCTTCTAAAGTGGACTGAAAATAGAAGCTGTAGAACAACACTCACACTTCCCACTTCCAAACTTAGCACATAGCAACATAACCAAAGCTGTGTGGTGGCCAGCATCAGCATAGGCAGTTCACTGGAAATGAATTGAAAGTCCAGAAATAAGCCTTCATATTTACGGTAAGTCAATTGTCATGAGCTACAAAAACAATCCCCTGGGAAGGATAGTCTTCGCAACAAATGGTTCCAGGATAAACATACATTAATCTTAATCCCTACCTTATATCACATACACTATTTCAAATTGGATCATAGACTCAAATGTAAAAGCTAAAATTATAAAATCTTTAAAGAAAATATAGGGATAAATCATGATTTTTCATCCAGGGAATTTTTTTTTAATAACAGCACAAATGACAAAAGAAAAATACAGTATATTGGATTTCATTAAAATTTGAAGGTTTTGTGCTTCTAAGTACATGATAAAAAAAAATGTAGCTGTAATTCCAACTATTTCTCCAATGGGACAAAATACTGCAAACCATAAATCTAATAAGACACTAGTGTTAAAAATATTCAAAGAACATTTATAAGTCCACACACTGGCAGAGTCCATTTTAAAATGAGAAAAGGAATAGAATAGATATTTCTCCAAAGGAGACATAAACATGGCAAATGAGTACATGGAAAGATATTGAGCAACATTAATCACTGAGGAAATGCAAATCGAAACAATAGTGAGATGGCATTTTACACCTCGTGGGATAACAAAATTTTTTTAAAGGACAACAGCAAATATGGCAAGGAAGCAGACACATTAGAGACTTTACACTTTCTTGCTGTCAGGACTGTAAAATGATACAACCAGCTAGAACACAGTTTGGAAGTTCCTTAAAATGTGAAACACAGAGGTCCATAAGACCTAGTGATTCTACTCCTGGGTGTACAAGAGAAGTGAAAACACACCCACAAAGTTCCAGAGAAGTATTATTCATAATAACAAAAAAATAGAAAAAAATAAACTGCTTATCATATAGTGAAAGGCAAACAAAATATGGCATATTCACACAACAGGACATTTTCTGAGAACATGAAGGCATGAAGTACTGACATGTTACCAGAGAAGAACGTTGTACACAATGCGATAAGTGAAACAAGTCACTGCAGTTGCTCTGTCTACTGGGAAGTCGCACAGTGCCTCAGAAGTGCAGGGTATTAATGAAAACACCGCAGGCACTATGAGAGGAAGAAGAAGACTGAAAGGCAGGGCGCCCGTGGCAGAGGCTTACCGGACAAGGGCACATAATGCTGGACTGCTAATACAGAGTCCAACTTTAGAGATAAGTTTGGAAATAGAATTCAGAAAGGAAGTGAATCCCATGAGTTCAATGCATTTTTACGGCAAAGTTTATATTCTGAAATGTAAGGAGAGAAACCAATCCCTAAGGTACAAAAGCCAGTTTCTTTTATTAAATACGGCAGAAGTAATGACATGGTGTGGTTTTTGTTGCTTTTCTAAATGCACAGTCACGCGGTACGGCCTGACAAATAGACGATGATATGACAGGATATTAACAGTGAAAAATTGTCTTTTGATGCCCCGGAAATGAGAAAAAGAGGCTTTTTCAGTCTGACAACTGACCCAAAGCACTGACTGTAAAGTGCATACATCTTTTTCAAGAAGATTTTTAAATTTCAAAAATATAATATATATATACATATATTGCTCTCAGTTGTCCTCATTGTCACTGTATAGGTCATGAACTGTAGGCATTTAAAGGGAACAGAAAGAAAGACAGTGGTTCAGAAAAAGGAAGATAGTCTTGTATTTTTGCTTCTGTCCAAGAAAGCTGTGCTACAGAACAAAATGCCTGGAACATAGATATTGTTCAATAAGTGTTATCTGACGAAAAAGTGTATGCTCACGAAGAGCTCACAAAATAAACAGCACTATTGCTTTTGGAGAAATGTTTCAGATGATAACCAAAAACTTTGTTGATACAATTTTAGCACTGGGTTTTTACTTCTGCGAGTTCTTGCAAAATATTGATCAATTTGCCCATCACCTTATTTGCAAGATTCCTACCCTTCCACAAAGCTACATCATTAAACAATGCCATTTTAACAATGTAAACAGAATGCAATTTTTAAAAATGTGATACAGCATGTAAGTTTGTTTTAGCAATGTATTTTTCCAAGGAAATCAAAAATGAAAGCAACATCATAGTTGTTATTTTAGAAATATCAATGACTCTAATAATACAATACTGGGATGTTTCTTACACATTCAATAGAAGAAACACACAGACACTCTCTCAAAAAAATTTTAACTTAAACCTGAGGAGATAATTTGAACTTAATACAATTGCTACCATTTAATAGTTATCTTTCACAATGTAATCAGGCACAATACGCTTGTTTGACAAGTCATTCCAAAGGTATCTCATCTAAAAACAACAACAACAACAACAAAAAAAAAAAAAATCCCAAAGGTATCTCATTTGCATGAGTCTCAACTATGTGCATTTACATTTAAAGTAAATATCTTCTGCCACTATGTTTTCTGTAAAGACATGATTGGTAATATTCATTCTCTTGGACTCCAACTCACCCCTTTAAGATATGAAGGTACTTAAATGATATTAGGGGATCCAAAGAACCAAAACTAAAATAATAGCATATATATTTCTGGTAAAAAAAAATGTGAAAGTAACCAGAAAATTAAGCAGTGTTGCTTTGTACCAATTATTCCAATAATTGGTTTGGTTACACAAAAGAATACAATTCTTTTAAGTTAGAAAACCATTGAAGAAAGCTAATACAGTAATTACCATGCAAGTTACCTGGGGAATTTAAGATTAATTACTGAAGCTCAAAGATCTTCTACTGGGATAAAATCTGTTTACCAGAAGTTTCCAGAACTCCACAAAAGTGTTTTCAAGGGTGAGGTAGAGAGAAGAGGGGAAACAAGAGTGAAAGTATTTTGTATGAAGTTTAATTTTAAGTTAAGGTGCTCTATTTGTTCTCATGTATCTGGGTGTCATATTCCAGCAAATAATTACCCACCACTTTCTAAAAATGGAGAGAAGGATGGGGAAGAGACATCATTTCTTAGACTGAAACCCAGACAGACGTCCGCAAAATTTTTCTGTATTGTTTGGTGATGCAGGTGAGGAGTGGGAGGTGGGCTTCCAACAGGACAGACAGGAGTATGTTCAAAAGCGGAGAAGTCAAACAAACAACTCAGTCCTGTTCAGTTTGTACCATTATATGTAAGTGAAGTTAGATATAAGAAAAAAAGGGGAAGAACATCTTTAACTCTTTCTTAAATGGCTTAACTAAGGTCGATCAGAGACTCCTAAACTAACCTAAATTAAACTAAATACCAATTATCAGCCTAAATTTAGACTGTCTGAAGGAGAGTGTAAGTGTGAGGTAGATCCACACCTTGGCTGCCGACATGGAAGGTGAAGGTAGAAATCTGATCCTAAGGCAAGCAAAGCTTCAATGCAGAAGCATCCTTAGGATGCTTGAGCTCATCTGGGATGTCCTGCACTTCTTGAGAATCTAGGAAATATTATAGATCCTTTTCTTCAGAAATATTTACAAAATTCCACACATGATCTCAAGGGATTTAATAAGCCTCTGACCCAGACTTGGGATTTAAAAACCTTAGGATCAGGGAAGTTAGGAATCAAAAAAAACCACCAGGCTTCAAAGTTCTCAGACCCATAATTACATATAAAATAGAAAGTAGCTGAGGAATCTGTAAGAGCAGGATGGAGTCTCGCATGGCACAAAAGAAAGAGTTGCTGAGAAGACAGATTTTAGAGCCACTCTTCTTACGCAGTTACTTTTCTTTCTTGGGAAGAGTCCATTTTCTCTAAAAATATATGGTTTTCCCAGACCAAAAAAATGATCTTCTGTATCTAGGTGTCTCTGAGTCTGCCCCAACACAGTCCTTACAGAATGGACGGTCTCCTCAAAAGCTTTGTCCCTTTCAAGTCATGCTATTTATCTGTAGCACCATGATTATGCCACTGAAGCAGATCCAAGGTTTCTTATTTGGCTGTTCTTTCCTTTCCCCTTGAACTACAGAGCTGGAAGTAAAAAAGCAACCAAGTCCACCAAGACTTCAGATATGTGACCGTTCCTTGGGCACCAGCTGTATGACAGGCACTGGAGATGCAAAGAAAGTCAGGCTATCGCCCAAAATGCTCGTGCTCAAGTGCCATTCCACGATGTTTTCATAGCTTATCCCTGATGGCTTTCAGCCTCTAAGTATCATGACTCTCTTAGACTATGAATTCCATCCCTCCCAATGCTCCAATTCACACATTATGCTGGCTTAATACTTTCCTTAGAATGATAAATTCATTGTATAATTCCCTCGCTGGGAATGTCTCTACTGGGATCCTGGTGTGTGCAGAATGCCTATGGGCTTTGGTAATTAAAGCCCTCTGCATCATCAGACCTTCTCCACCTGTCTACACTTAGCCCCTTTTATCCTCAGTACCCTGCAGTACAAGTTCATGACTCCCCTGCAGCTACCTTAAAACCAAATGGCCTTTATTCCTGACCTCATTATTCTGAGGTTGGCCTCTCTCTCTCTCTCTTGTCCATCCTCAGACCTACTGCTCAAGTCTTGCCTTTTTTCACAAAATGTTTCAGCAAATTACACCCCACGGTGATCTTTCACTGACATATTACAGAATTGATCCAGATCATTCATTTTCACAGGAAATCATCAATATTCTATTTTTGGGTTTTGTCTTCTCAAACTGATGACTGTTAAATTCTTTGAGGTCAGTAAAGAAACGTTGAATCGTTTGCATACTTTAATACATCTATTTACTTAATAAATATTTCTTGAGGTTCTCTTTTTTATACATATTATACCACACATTAAAGAGGTCTATGGTGTTTTGACATTGTGAATCATAAACAAATATTTGTTGGTGAGTAAATCTTACTCCCTTTTCTGGAAAGAAGCATGTTTAAGAAAAATAACTTTTAATCTCTCTATATTGAGATAATTTGACTGCAGGTGTCCCCCCATTTTCCAACTGGGTTGCAGGTAGATGTAGAATGTAATCACTTTTCTCCTGTTCCTCAGAGTTTAATGTAATTTTTGCAATGGCTGGTAAAATATTATTGCTTTTTAAGGATCACATTTTACTTTCCTTCAATTTGATATAAAATGTTATAAATAAATAAAATGGAAAGCTATTTAGTTATTTGTCATTTATAATGATAAAGCATGTTTCTAGAATACTAGTTTTACAAATAGGCAGAGTCTCTCAGATCTGTCCAGCTATGCTATTGAAAAGTTAAAAAAGTGGATTATTTATTAGGATTCTGTTGAGAATTTATGTAATTTAGCTTACAAATGTAGTGTATCTATGAAATAAACATTATAATACATGTTCAAGTAAATAAGTAAATGTCACTATGACAATTCTCTTGAAGTACAGTAAACCGTAAGTGGTACAGGCCCAAATGTTTACTTAAAATGACCCTGTATGGATGGATAGGCCTTTGGGTCATTATCATGGTTACTGGTACACTTTCTATACCGAGATGGTACTAAGAAGAAAATGTATCATCCATCATACAACCTCTATCCATCATAGTCTCCAGTGTGGATGCTCATGCAAGTTTGGATTTTCAAAGATTATTAATTTTTGCTTTTAAAAAAGAAAGGGAGGATGGAAGGAAAGAAAAAAAAAAAAGAAAGATGGGAGGGAGAGAGAAAGGCAGGGAGGGAGGAAAGAAAGAAGGAAAACAAAAGGAAGAGATACAAGGAGGAAGAAGAGAGGAAGAAAGAACGATAAAGAAAAAAGTAAGAAAGTCTCTTCAAAAGGGGAAAAAATTTTGAATCAGACGTTGTTTAAGAAAAGCTTCAGAAATCACTTAAAGCTCCAAATAATGTTACCTTCTTCTAGAGAGGGTTTACTTTTGCTTGTATTAGACTAAGGGCAGTTCTCCCAAATCCAACTGAAGATGGAAATAATTCAAATTCAGGTTTTAGTCCTTTAGGGAACTCGCCTTTTCTAGGGTTGCTGAAAGCCCTGCTCAGCTTCTCTGCCCCTGAGCCATTTCACAAGTACACTCAGCAAATTCTTCGTGAGAAACAAGAGCTAGACACTGAGCTCACCGTTCTGGGCTTTTCCTCTTCCTCTGGACGCAGTCTTGCAAATTCTTCCTGTTCCAGTGGCTTCCCAACACCTTTAAATAGAGTTTAGTGTACTTTGTTTGCTTTACCTTCAGAAGGCGTGCCCTGATTCAATTTAACAGGCCCTCTACCCCTGGGTTGTACTATCAGTACACACTTGCCTTTCTAGCTCATCGTCAGGATTGATCTTCAATCGCTCAGCAGCCGAATAACCTATTCCTTTTGTACTTACTCAGTAAGAGGTCTCTCCAAATAAGACTCTGCTGCTACTCCAAGCCCTGTGATAGTTTAGATTGTGATGTTCAACTTTCTATCAGGTCTCCCTGCCTGGGATAGAACTAAGTGCTCTGAAATCCAGTCTTGAATAGGACTGTGTGACAGAAAATATGAAATAGTTGACTAGGAATCCCTTTTCTGGCCTCTCTGAAATGACAGCCTAAGATGTAGGAAGGCATGATAACCAGGTGCCTGCCCAATGCAGGGAAAAAGGGTACTCTTAGTTTTGACCCAAGCAGGAAGATTCTTCTTCACCCGAAGAGACCAGACCTTGGTCCAGACCCCTCTCACACTGACAGTAGAACCAGAAGCAGGTCCTCTACAGCAGCAGAAATGGACAGAAGGAGGGATGGGAGGAGCCATAACAAGATGCAAAGAAGATCTGACTTCCCACAGAAAGGAAAGATGGGCAGCAGGTACTTTTGAGACTATTTTAGAAGGAAGCAAAGACTCATTAATAAGATTTTTAAGGACTTATGACTTAAACTTTAAAAACACGAACAAGGAAAAGAAGCAGTATTCATCTTTATTGTAATATAATAAAAACAATCTAGCACAGCTTGGACTCTGAGAGGGATGCACAGGAAAGAATCAGAATGTGGCAATGAAATAAAACTCAGAATAATCTAGACTACTGCTGAGGAAATGGCTCAGTGGGCCAGGGAGATAGCTCAGTAGAATAAGCGCTCGCCTGGCAAGTACAAGGTCCTGCGTTTCATCCCTAGTACCTCAAGAAGAAGGAGAAGGAGAAGGAGAAGGAGAAGGAG
>NW_004524796.1:2242169-2243678 GCF_000260255.1 Octodon degus
AGGAGGAGGAGGAGGAAGAGGAAGAATCTAGAATAATCTAGACTACACAAGAACAGAGACAAGAGATAGCTCAGTGGTCTAAAGTGCTTGTTTAGGCAAGCTTAGGTAGGCATAAGGGACCCTGGTTTGATCCCTGGAACCACATACCACACCAGCCCCACCCTCAGGGCAGGCTGAGCTGGCAAAAAAAAGCACAGAGACAACTAACCTAGCTCTGATATTTGGAAGTGCTGAGGAAGCGGTATCAAATAAGAAACCATGCAAGATATTGCTAGGCAGGTTATAAAGTCTCTAAGCCTAACAAAGAGGGTTTTGTTGTTTGTTTAGTCTTGTTTTTCCAGTACTAGAGATTGAGCCCAGAACCTTGCACATGGTAAACAAGTGCTCTATCACTGAGTTACATTTCCAGCCCTTTTATTTTTTTATTGCATTATCGATTTTGATGCAACTTCTCATAATTGCCAAGGCTGGCCTCAAACTTGTGATCCTCTTGCCTCAGCTTCCAGAGTAGCTAGCATGACTGACATAAGCCTCTGTGCCTGTTGAAGGCATTTCTTCAGTGATCAACCATAAACCTGATTGGGCCAGGTGGATGGCTCATTGGTGGGTTACCACCTAGAGTGGAACACAACTCACATTCCAGAATACTGCTTGCATGAAGAAGCTAATGAAAAAATTGAGGAGTATATGCAAAAAAAAAAAAAAAAAAAAACACCACAAACAAGTTTTGTTCTTGAGTGATAGGATTATTAATGATTTTCTTCTGTGTATTACAAATATTTTCTACTGTAACACATTTTATTTACAGAATAAACAAATACTACCAAATATAAGTAATACAAATAAATGGCATCTTCTAAAATATAATAAAAAGCATTTAAAGACTTTCAAAGTTTCAGTTTTTAATAGTTAACTCCAGTAGCATAATTATTAATTTCTATATAAGGAAATGGGATAGAATGCCTCACACGAAGGTCTCAAAATCAATTACCCTGATGGCCAGTGGGCCCCTGGTTTTAGTTTCATTTTAACAGCATATTGCCTATTGTCCTAAAAAGCAAATGAGCATAAACACATTTTCTTCCAAATTATTTCTAAAAAAATCATTTTACCTGAAGTTCTCATATTCTTCTGCTTGTCGTTTCCACGGGCAACTTCTTATATTTGTGATCATCTGAAGGTACTCATTCTCTGAATATCTACAAGGGAAACGGGGAAATACATTAAGAAACGTTCAACACTGCTGGCCATGAGGGAAATGGAACAACTCTGAGATTCCATCTCACCCCAGACAGAATGGCAATCATCAAGAAATCAAATAATAACAAGTGTTGCTAAGGCTGTGGGGAAGAAGGCACCTTCTACACTGTTGTTGGGAATGTAAACTCATACAATCACTATGAAAATCAGTACGGAGGGCTGGTGAGATGGCTCCGTGGTCTAAAGCACCTTCTTAGAACAAGCTAAGCTAAGCAAAGCACAGGGACCGTGGTTCAATCCCCCAGCACC
>NW_004524796.1:2243779-2244945 GCF_000260255.1 Octodon degus
CTGGCCACACACACACAAAATAAATAAATAAATAAATAAATAAATAAAAATTAAAAAGAAAATCAGTACAGAGATTCCTCAGAAAACTACAACTAGAAATTTCATTCAACCCAACTATTTCCCTCCTATGTATCATCCCCAAAGAATGAAAGACATCATGTTGCCGTGATGAATACATATTCATGTGTCTTGCAGCACAGGTCCTAATAGATAAATATTGGAAACAGCCCATGGTTCATCAACAGATAAATAGGTAAAGAAAATGTGACATTTAAACATAATGAAGTACTGTTCTGCCATAAAGGAAGATAAAATTATATCATTTGTAGGAAAATTCATACATCTTGAGATGATATTAAATGAAATAAATCAGATGCACAAGATTAAATATTGCAAGGCCTCTTTTACATGAGAACCACCTTCCCCCCACACACAAAAGGAGCCAAATGGCAACATAATTGGAAAATAAAAGTCTCGTGTATTGTTTTCTTAGAGAACCCACATTTATAATTTGCTCATTTTATTCCTCTACACCTTTTCTGAAGCATACTAAAATAGAAATAATTGAGTATCATATTCTTTTCAAAACAACTAAGAACATGCAATTCGCAAATAATTATTGGGTTGGTTTTCGAATTCATAAACTGCCCATCTCATAAACCACACTTTACGAACTGTCACCAACACCAACTCACATACATAGCTTACAGTCATTTCATCTAAGCTTTAATTCACTGGCAAATGATGATATTTTATAGATGCTTATCATAAATATGCAACCATTTGTTCAGCTTCTAAATTGATATTTACCTTGGGAAGTACAGATAAGATTTTCCCAAAATAACTGTCTGAAGATTTAACTTTGACCAACACATTAGAAAACAGATAGGCATAAAGTAAGAGAGATGCACAGAGATATAAAAACCTATAGGAATAGTGCGCACAACTTAAGCAGCCTAGGTTCAAATCTCAAATTCTCAAGTGCTGAAAACTCTACCACTGAGTATTAATTCTTAAAATGAAGAAAACTATTTAGTCTTTAGGAGTGCTCATTTGAAATTCAAATATCTCTTTAAATGAGAAAACTCTTAACTTTTCTTTCAATTTACCTTTTAGTCGTTAGTTTCCAAACATTACAGACCAAGGGCCTGTAAGAATGGGAGCAA
>NW_004524796.1:2255665-2256923 GCF_000260255.1 Octodon degus
CAAGGGGGTGGAGAGGGTCTCGCCCATGCTGCGCCTGGGCTGGGACCAGTATTTGGTCCCACCAGCGCAGGGTAGCAGGAAGCTCTCCCACACACTCAGGACCTGGGCTAGGACTAGCACAAATGCATATTTCTGGGGGTGGAAAGGAATCAGGAAGTAAGCAGCTGAGTCTGGGAAGTTTGTTTCCATGTCCACATGAATAAAATGAATCAAAAGTTCATCTCTGAAAAAATCTATTTCCTCTAGTTACGAAACAACCTTTTCCCTGAATTTTGCTTTCCTGTGGTTTCTTTCCCTTTGGTGATGCTACCTACATGAATTAATTTTTTTCCCCTTTAGTTTCCACCAATCCAGCTGGAAAAAACACTAAAAATCTCAAGACTGTATTGAATACCAAAGGTGAAGAAAAGCGAAGAGCTACCACTGGGAGGAATTAAAAATAGTTTTATAACACACAAGCTTCCAACCCTAACATATTTAGCTCACTTCCACAGGCCCTAGAATTTGTCTTAGTAGACAGTGTCTTGAGAGCTGCAGGCTCTGACCTAAAAAGTTTGCTTAAGTATAGGACTTCCTAGCTAAGTGAACACCATCTCCCTCTACATGGTGGGGGTCACCCAGAGACTCTTCTGCAAGTCACTATTGAATCCCAAAAACACACTTTAGAGAGACATGACACCATGGCTTCTCTGGCCTGGAGAAGGGCGGTCCACCATCAACGCATGAATTTAAATCTTGTGGTAATATTGACACAGCAAATATCAGTGCTATGTGTACAAAGGCTTATGAACCAAAGTAACTAAAGGATTGTTTTTTCACAAAACTCAACTAAAGAAAAAGTGGAAAGGGACAAAGGCCAAGTACTATTATGTAATTAAATCAGTGAGAGTTGCAATCTTATTTTAAGTTGCCAAAATTAAACATGAGATGAAAAGTGAAATGGCAAACATCCTACTATGAAGCTTAATGTGCCAAAGTTGAAACTTTTCTCAGTGTTACTGATTAAGTGTAAAATTTCTTAGACTGTATAGCTAAGATTAGTAAGCCTGAAGATTTAGTTATGTATTTATGAGTCTAAATATTTAATCTATTAAAAATCTAAAACATATAACTGCATGGCTTAACATTGTCATGTTTCCTAGCTCATCACCTTTCCCTCTCTTGATTAGCTAGTCCTTGAAATCCTGCTTTCCCTTTCCTTGTATTATATCTCTCTATTTGTATTTCTTCCTTGGACTCTTACACTAGGGAGACTATA
>NW_004524796.1:2259168-2272894 GCF_000260255.1 Octodon degus
TATGCAGTGTATTATTGAAAAAAAATAACATTTTTGGTCTACAAGCTTTGAAATACTACATAAATATAACATATGTATGTTATAGTACAAATCTGATGATGTCTGCCTATACTTGTACAGAAATTGTGTACCTAAACCCATGCAAATTTTCCTATGAAGAATTTTATTGTTATCAAAAAAAAAAGCAAAAAAAAAATCTAAAACAAAGGGGAAAACAAAAATGAACAAAGAATAACCCACTGTGAAACATACTTTTATGGTTTAATATATGCGTATTTACATTCCTAGCATGATAAAAGAGACAAAATTGAAGAAATAATGGTAAATTCTTTCCCAAATTTAATGAAAACTATAAATCCAGCAATCTAAAAAGGAAACACCAAACACAAGAAATATGAACAAAAACAAGATATATAAGAATAAAACTGTTTGAACAAGTAAAAGGAAAAACATTAAAATCAATTGAAGAAAAGACACTATAAACCAAGAAATAGATCTAGGAATGGCAGCAGAATTCTTGTTAGAAACAATGCCACCTGGAAAACATGAAGAAGTGGCACTGAAATACAGAATGTGGGTCTTGAGGGTCACTGTCTCCCTAGAATTCTGCCATTAGAAATGTAGAAGTCTTCTTTCTTTCCTTCCTTTCTTTTTTCTTTGCAGTACTGGAGCTTGAACTCTGGACCTTGCACTTGCCAGGCAGACACTTAAGCCACTGATCTATCTCCCCCCAGAAATGTTTCAAAAGTGAAGGTAAAATAAGGGATTTGTAACACCACAAAAGACAAAATAATGTATGTACAGTGCAAACAATGTTAAAGGAATTACTCTGGGCAGAACAGAAATGAAACCACCTTGGTATCTAGATTGAATGAATACAACAAAGAGCTCTAAAATATATGTAAACATATATGAGAAACTTTTCCTCACTTTTGTAAGTCTCCTTAAAAAGATAATTGAGAGTTCAAAATAAATATAATAATATAATGTTGGAGAGGTGTGACAGGTGAAAATCACATAATTTGATAATGAATAACTCAGCAAACTTGTTGGGTAACAAATCAATGTACTAAATTAATCATGCTTCTATACACTAGTAAGAAATAATTGGAACCAAAATTAACATTTCTACTATAACCTCAAAAATAGTAGTAAATTTGACCAAAGACATAGAAGGTCTGTGGACTGAAAAGTAAAAACTCTTGCCTAGAGAAATTAAAGAACTTAATCAATGAAGCCATCTCCCACATCCACTGATTAAAAGACTCAAGACTGTCAATTTCCTGCAAATTAATCTATAGAACTGATGCAATTTTAATCAAAATGTTGTTGAAATTAAGTAGCTTTTGTTGATACTAGAAAGCTGATTCTAATATTCACATGGAAGTTCCAAAGACCTAGAATAGTCAACAGAATAAAAAACCTTAAAGTCTAGTAGGAAGAGGTATACTACCTGATTTCAGGACTTATTATAACATAACAATAATCAGAACAGAGAAAAGTCAATACTATAAGAATAGAAAATTCAGAAATAAAGATGTTCAATATGGTAATTCAGTGGGAAAAGTATAATCTTTTTCATAAACATTTTTGGAACAACTAAATAGCTACCTAAAATCAGTAACAACAAATCCTCAATTCCTAACCTGTATACAAACATTAACCCAAAATGGGTCATTAACCTAAACATAAAAGCTATAATTGGAAACCTTCAAAGAAACACAAACCATTTTAGTGACATTGTTATACAGATACTGAGGTGGATTGCCAACTGGTGGTCAACTTGTTACACCTGGCTGGACTGAACTAGGTTGGTGCTGAGTGTGGGAGTCCCACCTGAGGGTTGCTGCCAGCAGCATAAGATGCAGAACTGGAAAAGTTGTTAAGAGGCTGACAGGGAAGTTGTTCGGAATCTGTTTGGGAAGCTACTGAAAGGCAGAAGCTGCTGGTTCTCTTGGGCTATTCTTCTGGGGGACTTTGTCATGCTGATTTTCCTGGTGAGCTTGGCTGTAATCATCAGAAGAGAAGCTTAGGACCTCATTGTCATTGAGAATGCTGTGGTTCATTTGGGGGAGCTCTGATCCTCACTTTGAGCATCACTTCCTGGCTCCAGAGGGGAAGATGGTGAACTCCTATCTACTGAAGAAGCTTGTCACATTGGCTTACCTGATGGGAACTCAGCTTTCCTTATCCTCAGAGAAGCTTGGGACCTCACTGTTGCTGAGGATGGCTAGAGTACTTTTTTTTTTTGGGGGGGGGGTTATCTTGAGCAGTGCTTCCTGGCTCCTTGCAGACTCCTCAGCCTGCCAGCACAGATCCTTCATCCTGCAGGCACAGGATGAAGGTTTTCTAGTTTCCACCACTGACCTTTTGGCCTTCAAACACAGATCTGTGAAATAGTCCTGCATAAGACTTTGTTATGGTCACTAAGCCTCCAGTTGATATGGGAGGCATTGTTATGGGCTCCAGGTTTGCAGCTGGACTCATGCAGGATATTGAAATACAGGCCCTCAGCTGGATTCTTTGGTCTTTAGTATGTGGACAGATTTCCTGCACCCTTTGATTCTTTGGGTGATTCATTATAAAATAATCTTATAAAATGTGTCTTGTATTATATTATTTCCCCTTGCAAAACCCCAAGACATGATACATACCATACACATGATGTACAAACTACAGAAGTATGCATCTACAAACTAAACACTAAAATTAAAGTATTATCTTCTATAAAAACCACATAAAGAACTTGAGAAAGTATATTACAGAATAAGAAAAATTATTTAAAACATATATCATATATGTAAAAGAGCTTCCATCCAAAATACAAAATCTTACAATTTAGTGATAAGATAAACAACTAAAAATTTTACTAATAATTTGAACAGACTCATCACCAAATATGGGTGGCAAACACATGAAAACATGCTCAATATCATTAGTTACTAGGGAAAAGCTAGTGCAAATCACAATGATAATGCATTATACATCCACTAGAGTGGCTATAATGGAAAAGATAGATATATTAAAATATTGGCAAAGAACTGGGCAAATAGAACTTTCATAATTTCTGATGAAAAATAAAATATGCGAGTTTTTTGGAAAGCCATTTCTTAAATCAACCTACAGTGCAGTCCAGCTGTTTCACTCCCAGGGTATTCACCCAAGAGAAAGGAAAACATACGCCCGTGCAAAGACTTGAACACTAATGTTGAAGACAACTGTATCTGTAAAAGTGGAGGCTGAAAACACTCCAAATGTCTATCAAGAGATGAATAGATAAGCAAATTGTGACATCTACATGACAATGGAATACTGTTGTTTTTATTCAGCCTTAAAAAGAAATGAACTATGAGTACCTGCAAAAACATGGATTAATCTCAAAATAATTACACTGAACGAAAGAAGCCAGACACAGAAAGAATACACAATACAGGTTGCATTGAGAAAATGCAAACTAGTCCACAGTAGCAATTCATATAAAGGGTCACCTGGGGATGGGGTTGGCTGCTAGAGGTAGGAAGACAGTTCAAGAGGGGAATGGATTACAAAAGCGCACTGGATGATTTTTGTGGGTGATGAGCATGTTCATAATCTTGATTGTGGTGATGGTGTGCATATGCCAAGACCCTTAAGTTTCAGCTGACAACATTATTTCCTTCTCAAAAACCTTAAAATATTCAATATTGAACTATAAATTTTACTTTCCATGGCGATATAACTAAGAAAATGCAATCAGCCACCACTATGGATCTAATATACAAAATCTGAAATCCTGCTTACTATCAACATAGAATATATTTAAATTAGTATACTTTTCAAGATGCCTTGGGTGACTAAATTGCCAACATCCATGAGTTCTCTGAGTGCCTGACCGGTATTTCTATAACAGCCTTTCTCATATTTCATTATGAGTTTATGTATTAGTATCTTACTCTATCCCCTCACTCCTCAGGATTTTGATAGCTGACCATTTCTAGACTGGTATAACCTCATTAACCTAGGAAATATTTCAGTGTAACCTGGAAATACAATCAGGCCAATAAGAACTCTGCCCAAAAGCAAGGCAGTATTTCCTTGTGCTGTCGATTGTGGCTATTGCTTAATGACTTTTCCCAGCAGTGACATTCACTGAAGAGCTACCCCTAAGTCACCCTATATGAACACATAGCCCTCCTTCAATGTATTATTACAGCTCAATAACTAATTAGTCATTTCTGTCACTCTGGTAGTCCAATCTCATGGCACTAAATATGGTATTATATGTGTGTCTCCTGCCAGACTTGCATCCTTTGATCCTGACTAACACATATGTACTCATCTTCCTCTTTGAGCTCCCATTGGTGGTGACCAATGAAAAATTGGCTGAATTGTTCACATTGAAAACAGAAAAGGGTTATGTTGCTATGTAATAGAGACCTAACCTCTGCAACTGAAAAACAGGAAGTGCAACACAATCTTACCTTTTCTTTTTCTTTTCTTTTCTTTTTTTTTTTTTGTTTTTTAACTAATTCTTGGATTTGAGAGTAATTTTTCTTAACCGTCTGTTCGCATAGGGTGGGTGAAGACAGCCTTTCTTTCCGTCCTTCCTGCTTTCTCTC
Organism: Octodon degus; assembly: GCF_000260255.1. Classification (NCBI taxonomy): domain Eukaryota; kingdom Metazoa; phylum Chordata; class Mammalia; order Rodentia; family Octodontidae; genus Octodon; species Octodon degus. The sequence goes on from NW_004524796.1 coordinate 2,263,767, forward strand.
ACTACTGTATTAGTCCTGGCTCATAGAAGTAGACTATTAAACTTGCTGGAATGTTGTAAGTAGGCTGTTAAACCATTGGTGCTTAAAACTGGCCATGGCATGTTTACATCATAGGAATTGGTAAATGTGACAAGTCAAGGATATCTACCACTCCACTGGCCCAAGCTAGTTGCTAAACATGACTGCTTTCCCTCCTGCTCCTACACTTTCCTGTGTGAATTATGGCATGTTGGCCTAACCTGTAACCATTTGCCTTTCCCACAGTTAGAGCTGTGCTGAACCTGGCCAGGATCTTAGGAACCATATACCAGACTCATCAAACAGGAATGATCCAGAGAAGTCCAAATCCTGGGTTATACAAAACTGTCACAGAGGCTCCAAACAGCAACTCTGGCCTTGGGAAGATAAAGATGACTTCATTTCCACCACTATTCTATGCTCTTGAGTTTTGTGTACCTATACTTTGGCTTACTTATAGAGTTTATGCCATTTCAAAATCATTCTCACCTGTATCTCAAGCCTAGTCTGGAACAGAAGAATTGCCACCTCTTGCCAATTAGAATAAACATGTACTATGCAATATGTATGGTCTTTAAAATACTTTGTCTTAGTGACATACATTCCCAAATAAATTGTAGCTGCCTTCAATTTAGCTTAATATTGAAAGATGTCGATCAGACTGTTTCTAATTTTATTGCTGAAGTAGCTGCCTAAAATGGCTTTGGGTTTTATAATTACCGATATTTAAAAATCAGGTGAGTTCATTATAACACACCTAGCTATTATCAAAAAGAAAATACTTCTGGCATTTTACAATAGGAAAACAGTACTCAAACTACATACTCCCTGAAATTGCTTAAGAGATTTTGTTATGTCTAATCTAGGAATGAAACATTTTCCTCTGATTTTATAAAGGTAAACCTTAAAGAATATGGAATATCAAAAGTTTTTTTTAATTTCTCATATACTTACCCTTTTCTAATAAAAATAAATCACCAAGCAGCAGTTATAGAAAAATAAGACTGCCACAGAACCGTCACCATTATAAGGTGGGAGCATGGTGGTGGCAGAAAAGTCAGATGAGAAGAGCAATCCAATCCGCACATGTGCCTCAAGGAGGAACCAACTGGTGGGATGAAGGTATCTCTGCAAAAGCTGCCTGTTAAGCAAAATGCCCCAGATCACCCCTGACTTTCTGTACATTTCCATTTATGGTGCATTTTACTTTACAAAGTAGAAGCCTCATCCTGAAATCTTGGGAGGCAGCTCCATGTACCACATTACTTCCATGGGTATGGATGACAAACCAGAAGTTCTGAGAAGGTTAACAGCTTGCTCAGTCTTGCACCGCAAGTGGATGAGCTAAGAATTAAACTCATGTCTTTTGATCCACATTCCAGCCTTTTGCAATATATCATACTGTTTCTCATCTATTTCATAATGAAACTGAAAATTAGAAACATCAGAAATATTTTCTGGTCTTAAGACATACAATAAATCACACCAAAAAAAGCAGCAATATATTTTCAAAATAATGAAAAAATGCCTATTTAAATCATTATTAATAATATTCAAGATGAGATACACATTGTAAATAATACACTAAATGACATGCAATAAATACATTAAAATTGCTTCATTTTCTAGAAATGTCTCTAAAGATAAAGGCCTACATGCTGTTACTACTTTTATCTCAATTTAGATGTTTATAGGGCTTTTTAGTGCTCCAATTCATGGTTAATTGGAGCATTAAGTATTTATTGGGTAGTTACTAGAGGTCTCAAAGTTAACTTGGGATTTTCATTTATTAGTCCAGTTCAGTCACCTGAGACACTGACTTTATCTTGCCATAATATTTCTCCATGGTACAAGCCTACTTCTTTGCAACATTATAACATGGTAATATTATGTTAGCAGGTTTCTTTAGGATGCCCAGTGTGTATGAAGAAGTCTTTTGTAGTTGCTACTGAGTCTGAGCTCAGCTGTACATGAACATAAATTCTGCAAATGATTACAGCACCACCAGATTTTCAGTCAATACAACAAATCACTTCCAGTGGACAATACTTTGTAAAGGAATGGCTGATGATTTTATGAAAGAGAAACAAAGAGGAATGTGTGGTCCTTACACTGGGTGGAGCCATGCTGTAATGGCACAGTTTCACCTCCTCATGGGAAATTGCACTTTACATTGGTTTCCAATTCAGCATGATGCTAACTACTAATAAGAATGCTGCAGGTATTATCAATCAGCATGGGAATGAGGTATCTCAAACTTTAATTCACTCTATAACTTTTAGTGTCTCTGAGACAAGTTTAATAAATACTACAAAGTTGCTTCAGAGATTAACTCTGAAAGATGCCAATGTACTTCTTCACAGCCACAGCGTAATCTCTAATGTGCCAGCTGCATTATTAAAGAATAGTCAGACATTGGTTTTTTAAACAAAGCATACTTTCTCTGTCCTAGATAATTAAATTTGAGAGTTCTGGTGTTAATTATATAAGACACATGCTAGGAACTGAGGCAAGCAGTGAAAAGCAGCCTTAGTCAAACAAGAATGGTTGAAATGTCTCTTCACAAAGGGTGGGAAGAAGTGCAGGGGAGGCTACACAGGTTGGTGAAACACTCAGGCTAGCAGCAAGGTAAGGCAGGAGAACTGTTTGACCCTATGTCTACACGTTAATGAGAAAGGAGACAGGTTGAGAAGAGTACAAATGGGAGGTGTGGTATATGGTAGAAGAGGCAGTCATCCCTCACCTGAGCCCACCAAGGTCCAGACATGAACATCCTAAATCCCATCCACCTTCCATTCTTAAGCCAACTATGCCCATGAGCTGACATTAACCAGAAGCCAGAGAGTATGAGAGGCCAATTAATGTAGTTGAGGCAGCCAGTTTCTACAAAGCAAGAGGGAAAAAAGCAGAGTACATCTGCCTGGTCAGCAGAGAACATAGAGCTCAAACTGAAATCTATATGGTTCTATTTCATGATGATATTTTGGAGTAACCGAACTTTACTTCAGTAGCTTACATTGATAACAATACCAAAAATCAAGCAAAATATAAAATGTAACTTTTAGCATTAAGAAAGTTCTTCTTCACAAATAAAACATGTAAATATGTCACCAAGATTCAAAAAACAAATAAGAGTGAACCTGCTAGTTTAAAATTTTTATATTTCTTCTTGTAATGTGAGCACTACCTTATTTTTCAAGGTGAAAAACTGATGGCCTGCTTTTCAAGTTTGTGGAAAGAAGTCTCCAGACATATAAGATGATATCCAGACTATGTGACTAACAAATATAATGTTAGTATTTACAAATACCCTATAGTATATTGCTAATAATATGGGAAAACCAACAAATTTAGTATTTCTCCATCTCTTGAATAATGTTATAAAATCAGCATTACAATACTGAGGGAACTAACATAGCTTGAACACTTGGCAAGATTTGGCTAGTATCACTTAACCTGACTCATATGGGCAGAACTGATCCTACTCTCCTCTGTATTCTTTGCAGCAACTCTACAGCTATTGCATATACCTACAGCACTTACCCTCTTATTTTACTGAATGCATACTTGTTGGACATCTTCCATCTCTGATGCATTGCTGTGGGCATCACAAATACAGTCAATTAAGCACAAAATCCATGCTATCTTAAAGTTTATATACATTGCTCCCATGACTGAGAGCAACCCATGATAATACATAACTAATGGCATGTTAAAGTGATAGGAATTTCATGTGTTAAGGAATACAAGGAAAATAAAGTATGACAATAAAGAAAAAGAGTGTGTAGAATACAGTTGCAATTTATGTAGGATTTCCAGGAATGCCTTCTCTAAGAGGAGATAATTGAGTGAAGCTTTGAGTGAGGTGTTCAAGCTATCCACATACAGAGAAAGTTCATATGGAAAGTATATTCTAGGCAAAAGAAGAACAATTAAAAAGAGGCAGAGGTAGGCGTGATATGTTCCAGAAACAACAAGATAGTCAGGGTGGATTAAATTCACCCAAGAGTGATTTATCGATCCATTCATTAAGTAACCAATGATGAGATTGGAAAGGTAATGAGAAATAAGATACTATAGGCCTTGCTACTCCAAGCAGGGGCCTCAGATGAGCAACATTGGTACAAATAGCACAGGCTTACTAGAATTTCAGAATTTCAGACCACATTCTATGCCTACAAAGTCAGAAGCTGTATTAAAACATAATCTTCCAGGTATTTTCAGCTACATTATAATCTTTAGCAGCTTTCTTGAGGTATGACCTTCCTATGTACAACTTACCCATTTTCAGTGTACTATTAAATGTTTCTTATTATATTTGCTATATGCTTGATTAGTATCACAGTTTTAAAATGATCACCTTGAAAAGAAAGCCTGCATCTTTTACCTAGCATCCCCTGAATCCTATAAATTTTGGTAAGTTGTGTCTTCTTTCAATTCATTTCAAAGTACTTATTGATTTTTGTTCAGATACATCAGATATTTGGAAGTGTATGTTTAACTTCCATGTATTTGTGAATTTCCCAAATGATTTTTTCAGCTATTTAGAATTTCATTTCATCATGATCAGAGAACAGACTTTTATATTATTTCTATCCTTTTAAATTTTTTAAATGGCTTAGCATATGGATTATTCTGGAGAACGTTTTTGTGCACTTGAGAGAAATGTATATTCTGTTCTTGTTGGGTGAATGATTCATAGAATAGGTGACTATTAGATCCGGTCTTCTACTTATGGTGTTTTCCAAATCTTGTATTTAATTGATGATGTATCTAAGGACCCTGTCTATTACTGAAATTAATGTATTGAATTTTCCAATTATTGTTGAGTTATTTCTCTGTCAGATTTTGCTTTTCGTATTTTGGTGCTCTTTTACTAAGTGCATACTTTATATATATATATATATATATATTCCTGATTGATCCTTTTGTTATTGTAGAATCTTCCTCTTTATTTCTTAACTTTTTTGTTTTAAATACTTACTTTGTCTAATATCAGCCTAAGGATTTCAGCTTCATTTGCATGCTGTTTGTGTGATACACCTTTTTCTATCCTTTTTCTTTCAATCTACTTTAAATCTAATGTGTACTTTCTGAGAAGAGCAAGTTCTGCATCATGGCTTTTAAACCAGTCTGGCAATATCTGCCTTTCAATTTAGTGACTTGAGCAATTCAATTTTAATACATTAATACTGATATACTTAGACTTACGTATACTGCTTTACTTGTTACTATATTTCATGTACTTTGTTCCTATATTCCCATTTTATAGTTTTCCTTTGCCTTGAGTAATTTTTCTCTAATTTAATAGAGCATTTTCATTCCTTTAATAATGTTAATTAAGTGGATGCTATATGATTTACCATACTCATCCTAATACCATAATCATTTTCATGTTTATATTGGCTTAACTGCGAAAAATCATTAATCCTTTAAAATCTATCCCCTTTTCTCTCTTTGGTAATATTATTGTTACACATATAACGTCTTTTGATACTAAAACTCCAGCTACACATTGTTATAATTATCACTTTGACATCTCTAGTCATCTTAACACATGACACCTTCAAGCACAAGGTCCCAAGTTCAGTCCTTGGTGCCTGGTGCAAAAGAAGACTTAATGACAGACTACATACAGTAAAGGACAAGAATAACAGAGTCAAATAACTCCCACATTGCAGGCTTGAGCAAAGAGAAGATAAACACATCATTAACTGAAAGGAGGGAGAAAGTTTTTATTTAAAGTGTAAGAAGAAGTCTAGGAGGTCAATGTTAGGCAGGTGATGTTTAAGGTCTCTTACAGACCCCTCTAGAATGTGTTATTTGGGTACAGATACATACCTATACCTGTATATCAGGGAAATAGTCTAGGCAATAGATATTTATCTGGGAATCATCAATGTATCACTGGTACTTAAACCCAAGATACTAAAAGATCCTTGAGGGCTGAGAAGGAAAATAAATTAAGCAGAATATTGAGCTCTGGGCCATCCCAGTGTCAGAGGGGCAATGTGGAGGAATCTGCAGTAAAGTATGAGGAGAAGCCAGAGTGATGCAAATAGTTTACATGACTCTCTTCATATAAAGTGAGCTGTTAAAAGGTAGAAATGATGCTTTTATGGCCTTGCCCATTGTCCCAGTATTCTCAATCTGTTTTCAACTATATACACCTTGAAAATTCTCCCAATAAATAAGAAACCCACATTCACGGGTAGCAATAACTGGCCATCAACCATGATGTTACTAAGAAAAGCCTCACTGATCACCCAAATTGCAATTAGAGTAACTGCTATGTATGATAATCCTATGTAAACATAATATCACTATAGAAGCTTAAGTAAAATAAATAACAGGAAAGATCTATATAGTAATTTGGGAGATGGATCACTCAAGTAGTGTCACATTTTAAACAAAATGCCTTTTCTTTATAAATTTGTGACCCATAATTCTGTTCCTATTAAGAGTAGTACCATACACTTGTGGAAAAAAGAACTAAATCCTGGCTGTACGATTTGTAACTATCTGATGCTGCACAAGAGATAACCAAGCTCTCTGAGCTCATCTGTTTTACTTGTGGAATTAAAATAATCATATGCACTCTGAAGAAATACTGAGTGTGTTATCAATACATTTAGGTTACGTGAAAGACAATAAGCTCACAAAAATAGTAGTTCTCCTTATGACTACCCATAACAATGGCAATAGTATCATCATGATGATGAAAATAGTGTCGAGGGTACGAATTAAGTAATGAATTAGGTATCCATGAATACATAACAAATTACTCTAAAATTCAGTAGCTTAAAGCAACCAGAAACATCTATTATTACACAGGATAGGAATTCAATAGCAGCACAGCTCAGTGGTTCTGGTCCTGCATCTCTCATTAAATTGCACTCACTTTCAGTGCTGAAGAAGCTACTTCCAAGCAGCTCATTCACATGGCCTTCCTGATGATGCTAGACATTACAGGAGGCCTCAGGGCCTATCCCTGTGGAGTGCTCTAAGTTTTCATGACATGGCACCTGGCATTCACCAGGGCAAGCAATCCACAGGACAGAAAGGCAGAACTTATGAGTCTTTCAAGACATAGTCTTAGAGTCACACATCTTTATTTCTGCGATAGCCTATTAGTTGCCCAGCCTATACAGTATGGCAGGGAATTGAGAATTCTGTACACATTAGGAAGAAGATATCTGGGACCATCTTGAGGGTCTGGATGCAACAAATAGGAAATAAGTGATACTTTTAACATTGCATACTATAATTGCATATTTTGAAATAGTACATATTTCCTTTCTTATTTCTGTACTGCTTTTTAACTGGGAAATAATTACAATTATTTCTTAATGACTTTAAGAGTCATTATTTTTATTGTCATAGCCTTCCCATTAACAATTTCTTTCACATGATGAGTTACTTGACAAAGTATGGGGGCACTTAATGATATAAATACCTAATTGACATTTTAGTCTAACTAGAAAGCCAGTTTTTCCATTTTCTCTGAAAGAAAATATAGTTTTGTTCTCACAGACAAACACTTAAAATAAAACACTATTTCAATCTTCAGTATTATAAAAAATGATGGTAAGTAATTCTTCCCATACATTGAACTATGTGAGTTAGTATTTTCCTGGTTATCTTCCCACATCAACACACACACACACACACACACACACACACACACACACACAAAGGTAAAAAGTCTTTCATTTGTCAACCTTCCACTAACAGGTTTCCAGATTTAGATTCCATATTCTATCTTTAAACTTAAGAAACATGAACTTCTCAGAAGATGACAGAGTGTTGAACAGCAGAAAATCAGCCTCTCTAAGATTTGGAGTCCAGACCCTGAATATAGCAACGTAGAGAAGAGAAGAAGGAGGAAAGTGAGTCCCCAGGACCACGCAAGGATCTAATGCAAGAACTGGAGCCCATAGGAAGAGCAAAGGGAGGGAACTCAAAGCAAAGAAGGGAGGTGACAAATGGTACTTTCTCCTGAATCCTAACTGGCAGCTCAAACCTGCCGAGGCATGGTGACTACAAGTGACCCCAGGGACCTCCATAGAGAATGAAGCAGTGGGGCAGGCAGTAGACACTGTGGGCTGCAGAGGCTTGTTTGGTAAGTATCTCTAATTCTGGTTCAGACATTTCCAGGAGAAAGTGATTGGACATTTGCCATTTTGGAAAAGGACCAGCTGAAACTAGGTCTCAAAATTGCTACAGGTTGGCTTTTCTGGTGGCTACCAGTAGTACATGCAGGCATGGAGCTTTTCTGGCACCATTCAAGAACTTTGGCAGACTCTGAGCAGCCTGTGGGACTCGGGTAAGCTTTGGCTTTCCTTATCCCGCAGCACGCAGGCGTGGAGCTTCTGCTGGTGCTAGTTTAAACTTTTAAGAACTTAGGAGGACTCTGAGTAGTCTTTGGGATATATGAATACTGCAACTTGTGGGCTCAGCAAAGCAGGTGCGGAGCTTTCCTAGAACCATTTAAGAACTTTGGCAGACTCTGGGCAGCCTGTGGGACCCTGTCCAGGTGATTACTGGGAGCTACAAAAATGCCAAAACGCAGGAGCAAAAGGCAATCTCAATCCTTTAGCCCACCCAAATCCAGGAGACAAAACATACAGGAACTTGGAAATCACACACCTGAAATCTCTGAAATGCTAGCAACTGAAGGAAAGAAACAAGTCCATCAGGCTATAGAAGAAAGAAGATCAGAGATAATCTCTCAGGTCCCAAAAAACAGAACATCAATTGTGAAAGAATTGCTCAGCATAGTTAAAGAAGACACAGATTAAAAAAAAAATAAAGGAGAATAGAAAAATAATGGAAACACTGAATGAATAATACAGGAAAGAATTAGAATGCAATAAATCATTCAAACAGATATCCAGGAAATTAAGAACTCCATTGAAAGCTGGCAAAACTGCTTGAATGAAACTGAAGATAGACTTTCAGATCTCAAAGACAGTTTTGCAGCTAATGAATGTGAAATAAAAAATCTCTTAAAACTAAAAAGGAAAGGGGCCGGGGAGATGACTCAGTAGGAATAAGCGCTTCCCTAGCAAGTGCAAGGGACTGAGTTCAATCCCCAGTTCCGAAAAAAA
>NW_004524796.1:2272994-2285057 GCF_000260255.1 Octodon degus
ACCAAATATATTTAAAAAAAAAAAACTAAAAAGGAACCAGTAAATAACAATTCAGCAGCTATAAGAGAATGCAAAGAAAAATAATATAAAAATAGTAGTTGTCAATAAAACAGTAGGAGCAAATGACATAAAAAGACTATTTGCAGAAGGACTAGCAGAAAAATTTCCAAACATGAGAAAAGAACCTGACATACCAATAAGTGAGGCATACAGAACTCTACACAGCCATAATCACAATAAATCTTCAGTTAGACACACAATAATCAAGATCTCAGAAATTTAGCAAAAATAATAGAATATTAAAAGCTTCCAGAGAGAAGAAACAGATCACCTACAATGGAAAGCCCAGCAGAATCATACCAGATTTCTCAACACAAACTGTCAAATCAAGAAAAGTTTGGAGTGAAGTATTTCAGGTCCTGAAAGAAAATAACTTCCAACCCAGGTTGGTGTACTCTGAAATTATCTGCCAAATCAGTGGCAAAATAAGATCCTTCTATGATAAAGAACAATTGAAGAAATTCATGACCACCATATCAACCCTACAAAGAGTACTGACAGATATTCTAGCAAGAGAGAGACAGAAGTGAATACAGGTTCAAGAACAACAGAAAGGAACCACCAAACAGCAAGTAATTAAAAAGAGAGGAAAAGTACAGAACTTATTATAGGAAAATAACATGACAAAGCTAAGCCAATATGTATCAGTTATAACCATCAATTGTCACTACCAGTGTCAGCCATGGTAGATACCCAGGGTCAGAGAGCCAAGTTTGAACCAGCAAGAGGCACCTCCAGTTTTGACAGCAATTACTCAGATCCAAGACTCACAAAAAGAAACCAAGATCAGCATGAACTTCAGTGGAGTTGAAAGGCCAGCTTTCTGGGTTATCCATCACCCTACCATAATGTTACTGCAGGCTTGCTGGGATCAGGTCTTTGTCTGCCCTCTTTGTCTACCAATGACAATAGAGACATGCCCTGACTTTTTTCTTCTTCTCTTTTCTTTTTTCTTTATTTTTATTTTTATTTATATATGAGTGTGAACATTGTTTCTAGTTTTTTTGTTGTCATTTTATCTTGTCCATGTTGTTTGTTCCTTCTTTCTTTCCTTCCTATTTTTTTCAGCACTTAGCCAAAGTTTACATAACTGTCATTGTACTCCAGCCTTACTGCAAACTCTTGTTCTATGTTGTGTTCTCATCTGTTTAAAATTTTCTCTGCTGAGGATAAAGTCACTTTATTGAGGAGATATTTGCTGTATACAACTTTCTGGCTTATTTTAGTTATAGAGCTACAAACCTCATACAGTTAAAAGTGACAAATTCAGAGCTACCATTTTATGTCATTTTCTAGGCTGGGCTTGATGTTCTGGCTATTATGTATTTAAATATATTAGTCAAGGTAACATAGTTGCTGTAATCAGTTATTTTTCCATTTATACCAAGACCAAGATTGCCTGAAAGTCATAAATGATACCACAAGGCATTGCCAGAGAACCAGGGGCTAGGCCAAACAGGCAGGAAATTCTCATTCTGAATAAATTGAAGAGGCAACAAACTCAAAAGCCAAAAGCCACCTACACTTAGAAACATCTCTCAAAAGTAGTCATATCCTAAGGAGCTCTCGATACTCGCAATAAAGCTACCTACCATAAGCAATGTACAAGCAGCAATGCAGAAACTAAACTAAAAAAATTGCAAAATGAGAAGTCCTGGAATCAAGATGCAACTGAGGACTTGCAGCATTCCAAAGACAAACCCAGGGAGAGTGAGATGGAAAATTCAAAACCCACCTTCCTGAGCTCTGGTAATAGTGAAAGTAAAAAAGCAGATGAATGGGGCTATAGAAAAAGCTAAATTAGAAATAATTTCTCAGATAACTAAAGAGAAGGTGACCAGAATGAAGAACATGTTAGTTACTGCAGAGTAAATATAGATTAAAAAATAAAATAAAATAGGAAAATGATGGAAACCATGAACACACAACATAGGAAAGAAATGGAATCTTTGAAACATGAAAACAGATATCCAGGAAATTAAAAATACATTCAAAGTATATACTGTACAACCAACTAACATAAGGACAGAATAACAGACATAGAATTCAGCTTGTGGTTAGCAATGATGAAAATGAAGATTTATTGAAAACAGGAGAAAAAAAAACAGGAGAGACCATAAAAACTCAGTTCAACAGCCACTAGATGATGCAAAGAAGGATAAGATAAGATTGATCAGAGTCAATAAGAAAACAGGCAGTAGCACAAATGACATAAGAACCCTGTCCAGAAGTAATGACAGAAAACTTCCAAACTAGGGGAAAAAATATGACATACATATAAGTGAGGCCTACAGAACTCCAATTATCCATGGTAAAAAAAATCTATACCAAGGCATATAAAATAAAAATTCAAGAAATTCAACATGAGCATAGAATATTAAAAGCTGTTAGAGAAAAAGAAACAAATTACCTATAAAGGAAATCTTATCAGAATCATAGCTGACTTTAACACAAGGCTTCAAGTCCAGGAGAATTTAGAGTGATGCATTTTAAATCCTAAAAAATAATAATAATAACCTTCATAGCAGATTGATAAAACTATCTTTCAAAACTGGTGGAGCAAATACTTCCATGACAAACACTACCTGAGGAAATTCAAGATTACAAATCACCACTCCAATATGTTCCAAAGGTGAGATGGGTATGGTGATGTGCGCCTGTAATCCCAGCACTTGAGAGACTGTAAACAGGACTATCACTACAAGTCTGATTTAGTAGAGAGCTCCTGAACGCCCTGTAGATCCTTCCCTAAAATACAAAAAAAGAAAAAAAAATTCCAAAGGATATTTTAGGAAGACATAATGAGGACTACACCTCCATCAACCCCAACATAATGTTCCACTGGCAAGGCAAGCAATTAAATAGAAGGGGAGAAAAGAAAACCAACAGGAAGATAATATGACCAGAGTAAGTATAGGGATCTGTTGGACTCTCAGTAGTCCCCAGGAGAAGATGGTAAGAGAATTCAAAAAATAAATACAAGCGATAATAGCTGAGGTCAGGTGGTAGACCAAGCTTAATAGGCAAAGGCAACAACATCAAAGCATTTATTTATGCTTTCTCCAAGTTACAAGACACAATGTTGCCTAGGAACTAATGGCTCACAGTGTCCAGGAAGGATGTTTTGCTCAAGATTGAAATAGCTTGACTGCTTTAGGCAATAAGGACTCATCCTGCCCTCCCACATAGGATCAATTTCCAGCTTTAGTGGCTCCCAACAAATAAGTCAGTAACATATGGACTGGGGAGACAGCTCAGTAGAATAAGTGTTTTCCTGGCAAGCACAAGGTTCTGAGCTCAATCTCTGGTACAGAAAAAAAAATCAGTTATAGCCATCAGTATAAATGGTCTCAATTCACTAATTTGAAAAAAAAAAAAAAAAACCCAGCTTGGCAGAATGGATCAAGAAACAAGATCCAACAGTATGCTGCCTACAAGAAACATATTTAACACAAAAAGAAAGTCATAGACTGAAAGTCAAAAGAGGGAAAACAAAAATGTAAGAGAAACCAGGAAAAAAAAAAACCAAACAGGGAGATGTAGTTACTGTTTTCTGACAAAGTGAACTTCAAACCAAGATTGATAACAGAGATAAAAATGTCACTACATCCTTGTAAAGGGAAGACTCCCAATGGAAGAGATAATAATCATAAAGATATAGGTACTAATACTAGTGTTCCAACTATATGAAACAAATTTAATGGACATGAAAAATCAAAGCAAGATAAACTGGAGACATTTCCAAGTAAGTGGATGCACCTTTAGATTATACTCCTAAGTGAAATAATTGGGCACATATGTTTAAATATCATATTGTTTCTCTGGTATGAAAAACCAAGAGGATCAATAAAGACCAAAAGCGCATAACGGATATTGGGAGGTGGGAAGAGGATGTTCAAATGTAAAGGCAAGCAAGGGAGGAGGGAAAAGAAAGGAAGGAAGAGAAAAGGAGAAGAGAAGGAAAAAATGGAGACAGAGTTTTGATAAATAAGAAGAGGAAGAGGATTTGAAGGAAGGGGAGGGGTTTGGGGAAAAAGAAAAATCAAGATATATATGGGCAGATACAAATTCCCTGTGATGAATGAGATCATTGTGCACATATACAATGTATCAATAAAATTAATTTTAAAAAATAGAAGGAATTACATTTCTTTAAAAAAATAAAACTCATGTTAGTTCACAGTAAAAACAGCAAATTACATATATAATATATACGAATAAATATATAACATCGTATATAATATATGTGAATTTAAGAAACTCTTTAGGCCCTAAGACTGTTTATTCTGAACTACATCTACAGAGCTCTGCACGTGCTGACGATGGCAGCTGCAGCAGCAAGGTTGCCCCAGGCCACGGTTGTTTGACAGGTGAGCATAATTTCTCGTGGCATTTCTGTTTCTGTAACCTTTGTACCTGTTACTTCTAGAAGAACATGCTTGACAAAGACACTGTGGTCTGGGTCTCCTCAAGCCAAACTCACCTTCAGCACCACTTCCTTGCATCATGCTCCAGCTGTCACCCTGCACACATCCTCTTTTAAGGGGACAGCTGTGGTCAATGGAGAATTCGAAGAGCTAAGCCTTGAGGACTTTAAGGGGAAATATTTGGTGCTTTCCCTCTACCCTTTGGATTTCACCTTTGTGTGTCCTACAGAAATTGTTGCTTTTAGTGACAAACACAATGAGTTTTACGATGTGAACTGTGAATTTGTGGCAGTTTCAGTGGACTCCCACTTGACTCATTTCACTGGATCAATACACGAAGGAAGAGTGGTGATTTGGGCTGTATGAACATAGTACTTTTGTAAGATTTAACTACATAGATTTCCCAGGACTATGGTGTACTGTTGGAAGGTCCTAGTATTGCCCTCAGGACTCTTCATAATTGACCCCAATGGAGTCATCAAGCATCTGAGTGTCAATGATCTCCCAGTGGGCCGAAGCGTGGAAGGGACCCTTCACTTTGTGAAGGCATTCCAGTTTGTGGAAACCCACGGAGAAGTCTGCCCAGTGAACTGGACACCAGATTCCTCTACAATCAAGCCAAGTCCAGTGGCTTCCAAAGAGTACTTCAAGATGGTCCATCAGTAGATGGCCATGTGCACCTATAGCTGCCCATCCAGACCAAAGCCACAACCACACACCCACAGGATTTTCAGAGACGACTATTTATAGACAGCAAAGCCCAGTTACAATTGTCCTTAGAAATAGTACTCTAAATGCACTGATTCTGTAACTCTGGCTAGGGCTTTCTAAAGGCAGTCAGTTGCTGACCTCAGGAGATCTCCCTGGGCCATCTCTACAGCTAGCAAAGTTTTCAGAAACCCAGTTCCAGTTTCCTCAATCAGTGAGCTACATCTACTTACTGGTGATTGTTAAATGACTTCTAGAATAATTCAGGGCATTAATGCAACAAGGGTTCAGGCAATTCTGTAATGACTTCAGTGCTTGTTCACAGACCTCCTAACATAAAATCTCCTATCAATAAAGAAGTTACCGAGAGAAATTTAGGACAATAAGAATGGGGCATGTTGGTGTTCGGTGTTAACTTCTTATTTTCTGGCCAATCCCTCTCCACCATGAAAGGGGGCAGTGATGTATTTTGGTTCTCTTAAAGGCTGACCAGAAAAGGCAAGGTGAAAGGTCTGAGGTGAGCAAACAGACAAAGCTGTAAGTACCACTTTAGAAAGCAATTAAAGGCCACAGATTTAAAGCTGAACAGCGTAAATCATCTATTATTCTAGGCCAGAAGATCTTAGATACAACCAAAAATCTTTCTTTCTGGCAGATAACTTGAAATTTAGGAATACTTGCTTTGTTAGCAGGCTGTCAAGTGATATGCTCACGCTCCAGCTTTTGAAGTTTGATCTGCCATAATTTACGCCTCCTCCTTTCATGCAGCAATTCAGGTCATGTTGTTCTCTCCAGGATAAGAGAATGAAGAGCATTTAGGGCCAGACTTCAACTTTCTTTGTGTGTTAACTTGCAAAACAGCACCTCTAGCTAGCATCTTGATGCCAACCTGTAAAGAGGCTATCTTTCAGAAAATTCTATTGTCCTCAGTAATTAGCAATGCAACTGCCTGAAACAGTTCATCAGGCACATTTACTTCTCCAGTATCGTGAGGCAGATGCCACACCTAGGCAACACAAGGCAGACATTCTAAATCTTAATTCTGAATGTTTGTATCTTATCCTGGAAAAGCCATCTAAAGAAAAGTGAGCCTTCCATGCCTCAATGATTTTTCAGAAAGTGACAGGACAGTAGCTTACAGTCTCTTCCAGAGAAATCCTATAAATCCTTTCATGGGGGACATGACTAAAGCTGTTCAAAGGCTCAGAAGGTGTTACATTTGCTACTGTTTAAAAACAAATGCTTCTTCCCACTTGAAGAGAGTACAACTCAGCTATAAAGAAAGATAAACTTGAAGCTTTTATAGTAAATGGATGCAAAATTTAAATAAATGTGTAAACATTGTATTGTCTCCCTAGCATAAGAAACTGAAAGAATAAATAAAATCTGAAGGTACAAGAAATATTGTGAAAGGGAAACAAACTCCTAGGGAAATGAGAAAAGAAAGAAGAAGGGAAAAAAATACACACACACACACACACACACACACATACACAAGATAGCTAAGACAATTATACTACTAATTTCTATTGGTTTATTGTAAGGAATAGTTAATGCTTAATTTATTTTTGACCAGTTTTACATGCTTATATCTGGTACTCTAAACTACTTTGAAGATAACAATATGCACTATAACAACTATTGCTGATTTCCTATCATCTTGTTTGGAAATTTTGTACTGTTTTTTAGTAATTTTCCTTATTTTAAGAAAATATCTTAAAAATAAAAATAAAATAAGTTTTAAGAGACACCTTAGGGCCTGTAGTCAAAAGGGATGTCAGATGAGAGGGCTACTGTATACACAGCCGATGCCTGGCTGCCAACCTCAGACTGGTGCTTCCTTTCCATCGCATGCTGCGGTTGCTTCAAGCAGATGCTCCGCTAGGCGCTAGGACCTCAAAACCAGCCCTACATCAATTCCACTCCATTGCCCAAGCCCACCACATGCTCCCAACTGCTCCCTGGACCAGACCTAGCCAATGGAATCTGAGTGGAATGATTGGTAATTGACTCTTCCCCTTTCACTTTATTTTCCCTTTCACTTGGGGCACCACCTGTTGAAGATAAGGAGAAGAAAACAATTTACTGAGACACCCTAGGAACAGCCACCAGAGACATTTGTCTGATCAAGTAGAAACAGTAAGCACTGAAGGAGAAGAATAAAATCTTGTGCTAAAACATTGAGTATTGAGAGATTTTGTTAGAATAGTTCACGTTCTCTGACCAAATAGTAAAAATTAAAGTAACTACATTTTAGGGGATCCTAGATTCTTGGAATAATGGAAAAGAAATCAAAGGCAGTGAATGCTCCAAAAGTGATATAATTTGGATTTTAAATGTTGTAGTTTATGACCTTACAGACAATTTTTTAACATCTGGGAATTAGAAATGCATATAAAATGTACTGAAGTCCTAAGAAATCAGTCCATCCATCCATTCATCCATCTATCCATCCATTCATTTATTTATTCAACAAATATTTCCTAAGCAACTAATTCATGCTCAGGACTGTGACAGGCACCTGGAACTGTGAATAAGACCCTGTCCCACTTTCTTGGAGTTCACTTTCTTAAACAAAGAACAAAGAATTATGACACATAATCCCCTATCCCACTGGCTGTCCTAATGGTAACTGCTTAATTTTCTTTTATTCAAAAAATGTAGTTGTGACTAGTGGAGAAAAAGAGTGCTATTTTCTTCTCTATATAACTTTGTCTTTCTAAATTGTATTTTAGCAACCTGAAAGGGACAAATTGGCTGAAGAAAGAGAACATTCTAAGTCTTTAACAGACCGTGACAAAAATAGGGCTAAATAATTATTTCTAAGAAAATGAAATTACTTTTTTTTATCACGATACCATGAATGGCTTTCTCAATTGTCCCCTGTAAGTCTGTAATAACACTAGCTGCAGAACACATGATTCCTGACAATAGACAATACAACTGAAAAAATTAGTCTCCTGTGTTCAAAATAACACTTTCATAACAATGGGAAATTCGTGCTTGCTCTCTCCAGACCTTTGCTGTGCAGAATACCAGTGTAGGCTAATTATATGAGCTAGCTGAAAATTGTGTGCATAATGGAAAGGCAACCCCCTAAAGATCCACACAGAAAAGGTCTTACCATCAAATGCAAAACAACGGGAAAAAAATAAGAGAAAAAAAAACCGGAGAGAGCAAACATAAGAGCATGCACTGGGGCATCCTCATTAGCATGCTGCAGTGAACTAGTGCTGTGGGTTCTCACCAAAGACTTGCAAGAACTTCCAGGCTTCAAAATGACACCTTCCATGCTAGAATGCCCCCATGCTCAATCAGTGTTTGGCCATGATGTGCAGCCACTGATCATCCCTTTGTTGAAAACTGTTGTCGTTTTCGGGAGCCAGAGTTGGAAGTGTTAGAGAGCTGAACAGAGTATCAGGCAAGAGCCATGTGTTATCAGAACATCACCATCAACGTGCTCAGCACGCACGTTGGCCAATGAGCAGCCGGGCCTCCCCAAGCTATGCTGGAGCAAAGATCAATTTCTCCCAGTTCCACTTTTCTTGTGTCTTCATGCTATATGCTTGATCTCTGAAAGGCAGTTTGGGCTTAGAATAAAGTCTTCCAGGAAAAGTCGAGCAGAGCCTTGTAATCCCCTCACATCCAAAAAACAACAAACAAAATAACAGGTCCACCATGACCAAACAGATGTGACATGCCATCTGTCATACCACAGATATTTTATTGTGTGAGGAGAGAAACATTTGCACAAGTGTTACAGCCAATCTGTAGTAAGTTGGGGTCCCTTTAGAAACCCTGGTCAGTTCAAATCATATCATTCAGGGCTTTGAAGAAGAGGCTGTGCCCCAAAATGTGGGCAGCTGCTATGGCTTGTGTCTAGATGTCCCCCACAAACAATCATGTGGGTTATAAGTGGGGCTTCTTCAGAGATGGCTAGATCTAGTCTGTGCGAATTGATTTATGATACAAGGCTAGGATCAAGGACATGTGGATTAAGGTTATCACTGATACCTGCCCTAAGTAGCCTAGATAAGATGAAAGGTACAGAACGATGCTGTCAAGATTCCTTGTTGCTTTTGCTACCTTCTGAGCATGACAAGCTAGTCTCTTTGTTGCCCTCCGCCAACCCGACCTGCCTTGAAGCCAACAAATTATAGACTAAAATTTCTACAAACTGTAAGGCAAAGAAACCTTTCCCCCTTCAACTTTGGGTGTCAGGTATTTTATCTTAGCAAAACGAAAAGTGCCTAAGACAGCAGCCTAACTTATCCCTAAAGTGAGGCATCCAGTAGAAGGAAGAGAGAAAGAGAACAGGAATAGAAAGTGAGCAAGGAGGAGGGGGGATGAAATCTAATTCAAGTCATGGCCTTAATCCAAATGACCCAGTCCCTTCCATGGATTTAGGTGGCAAGGAGGGAGCTTTTCTCCCAAACACTGATGTCATCCTCCTGTTCCCATTTGATGATATCTAAAGAAAAAATAAATGCAAAAAAGCACCAGAGTCCCTTACCGAAGTCCAAACCATTCCACTTTCTAGACAAGCACAAGCCCAGGCTGTGGTAGAGGGCAGCAAGCATATCGAATAGAGAATCAATGCAACGAATTCCTCTAGTATGCTGGGGGATCAACACTTGGAATTGAGGGAACACACACACACACACACACACACACACACACACACAAATATTGATAGGCTATGCTCTGTTATATAGAGCAATATCAAGGATGAGACTGTCAAACTGGATTAGCTGCTGACACTACTCATGCCCAGTACTAAACTTTCTAATAATGTAAGGATCTGGGCAGTTGAGAGACTGATAAACCATGGAGAAATCAGGGGCATCAAAGTTAATGCCTGGATTCAATCTTCCCACACTGACCTAGTCCAGAACAGTAGTTGAGGTCTCTAAGTGAGGCTTAGAGAGGTGGGATTTCTCACAGAGTAGGAATATTTCAGTTATGAAACATTTTTTCTTTGTTCCTGTGGATGCCCTGGTCAAGCATGACCTGCTTCTTTGATCCCAGGTCCTACTTACTATGGGTGACACCTCAGCCAGGGAGCAGCTTGCTAAGGACAGTCCATGGGTCTAAGGTGTCCTCTTAAGAAAGTCAGAAGGCTATTTACTCAGAGGCTGAATAGCAGAGCAAACCAGGCTACTGACCTTGCTTTCTGTTCCTTCGGGCTAACCTGCCAGACCCCTGGGGAAGGAAGTGAAAGGACTACAGGCAGCTGTTTTAATGCCTGCCTCCCACAAGTGCTATTTTTAAAATTAAAAGAGGAAAAAGGAAAGAGGGATGTTGTGTGTGTGTGTGTGTGTGTGTGTGTGTGTGTGTATCAGAAAGACAGAGACACAGAGAGACAGACAGAGGAGAGAGAGACAAAAAGACGGGATGCAGAAATACTGATTCTTAGGGAGACAGAAATACAGAGGTGAAACAGAAAAAATATGGAGAAAAATAGAGGAGGCTGCTGGGTCTTCCTTAAATATGTCTGGCATGAGGAATATAGCTTTCTCTTTCTGCTGAACAACCTTCTACTCCATTAGCCAAGCACACAGCAAAATGAAACTTGGATTACCTCCCTTAAGGGAGACTTTAGGCTGAAGCACATGTCCCGCCCCATCTCCACGCACATCCTCCATCCAGCACTGTTGCATTCTGCCCTCCCAGCACAATCTCAATAGCTCTCTTCACTTTGGAATCTCAGGACACAGTGCCTCTTCTGTCCAAGAAGCACAGAAGTTTTGGATTTCCTTCCTCCAGTCTGAAGACAAAGATGCAATTGGCTCCCTAAAATCAGGATTGTAAGTAGAAGTAGGCAGAACAGGAGAGATCTAGAGCTGGAACCAGGGCTTAATCCTTAGCCTGAAATAATAACCTAAATTTTGTACAAGAAGATAGTTTTTTAGGATAGGGTCAGAATACATATTGGAGCTTCAAAAGAAGTGAAGGTCTTAAGACCGGGCATTGTGGCGCACGCCTGTAATCCCAACACTTGGGAGGTTGTAAACAGGAGGATCACTACAAGTCCAATCTACACAGGGAGACCCTGTACACCCTGTCCTAAATACAAAAATAAAATAAAAGAAAAGAAGTGAAGGTGTTTAAGAGCATGGCTAGAAAACTACACCATGTTTTCAATAAATATGGCTCTAGAAACAGACAAGTTGAGTCCTTTTGCCAGGGCATGACCCGGATTGGCATTGTGTGACCCACTATCCATCCTCCTCATCAACAGGAGCATCTCAAAACCCTACTCCAAGCTGGAGAGTGAATCTAGACTCACTTTGCAAATGACTGCTAAGATGCTAGGGAGAACTTAAATGCAAAATACTTATTGTCAAATTAAATTAAATATGAAGAGTGATACTTACCCTTTTGTTTTGTTGGATAAAGACTTAATGCCATGCTGCAGATTTTTGCATTTCTCTGTCAGTTGGAGTGACTTCTCATTCAGATACGTGCTGTTTCATAAAAGAGATAAAAAAGACTGATTAGAATGAAAGCCTATAAGATAGTGTTAACATCAGATTTAATTGATAAGGTGTGTTCAAACAAAATCTGATTTTCATTCCACTGTTGGATTTCTCCATGGAAAAGGAAATTGATATTTTGACCTCTGAAGGTTCTAAATTTTCAAAAAGTTTACACTACCAAGGCAAACTAAAAAGAAAACTATTTGGACACATTCTACTTTCACATTTTCATATTTGAGGTTGGTATGTAAGATGAGTAGGTGGGCTGGGGAGATAGCTCAGCAGTGTAAGTTAAGTGTCTGCTTGGAAAACTCAAGGTCTTGAGTTCCATCCCCAGTACCAAGAAATAAAAGAAAGGAAGAAGAAAAAAGAAAGAGAAAGAGAAAGAA
>NW_004524796.1:2285157-2324568 GCF_000260255.1 Octodon degus
AAAGAAAGAAAGAAAGAAAGAAAGAAAGAAGAAAGAAAGAAAGAAAGAAAGAAAGAAAGAAAGAAAGAAAGAAAGAAAGAAAGAAAGAAAGAGGTTACTGAATGGTTTTAATGTATGGAAATAGCCTTTAGTTTTAAAAGCTGCTCACTGTCAGGAAGCATGAAAACTCAGGAGATTAGTAAATAGTTCTTCCCATAAAAAACACAGATAAAGCTGGCCTGTATTATAATAGCTGTGATACAACATGCCTGATACTGTTGCTTTATGAACTTGGAAAATTGGAAGCTTAATAAAACTGACCAAAAAGCAGATTGAAGAGAAAGGTGATAGAGTCACGAACATAACTGGCCTTGAGGACACAGGCATCATATTAGCTGCATATTTAATATATGCCCACATCTTCAGAGGAAAGGTAATAGTTTCTACCTCTGAGTATTTCGATTATGACATGTATATGTTGTACAAAACATCTTAAAGCATCCGCTACCATGCTTCATAGAAAGTACTAAAAAATTGACTATCACTTTCCTTAAACTTTAAAAAGATGCACACAACCATCTTATAGTTAATGCAATTACTTAGTCACTGTAAAGTAACTGTTGGGAATAGAATATGAGACACTAGATGTGTCTCATAGGACAGGGAGACAAAACAGTTGTGGTCACTTTCTGTAGTGGAGCCTGCTATGTGGTTAGAGAGCAAGGTATTTACTAAAGCACCACACACACACATACACACACACACACACACACACACACACACAAATATAGCACTGTGAACTGTGGTGGGTACAGCTGCATTAGAGTGAATGGCAGGAAAGAAGAACAGGGAGGTGGTTCCCACTGTGGCATGGAGGGAGTGTCATTCAGGTGGAAAGCCCAAGGAGGCACCAAGCAATCAAGGACCACTTTGGACAGTCAGTGACGTTGCTGGGGAATGTTCCAGATTGAGAAAACAGTGTGGTTTCCCAGTGAACCTGTGAACATGAGTTGGTGGACTGAGTAAAGAAGTCCCACATGCCCCGGTGGGTTGGGCATCATGCCATCACTCAAGGGTCACAACAGAACAACAACAGAAGGGAAGCAAAGGTGCATTCACTCTCTCTATATGAGGAATGATGAATGTACCCATTGCCTCCTGCCTTTGAATGTCGATGCGCCTGAATTGTAGCTTCAGATTTTTTTTTTTTTTTTTTTTTTTTTTTTTTTTAGAACTGGCAATAGAACTCAAGACCTTGCACTTGCCAGGCAAGTGTTTATTCTATTGAGCTATCTCCCCAGCCCCTCAGACTCATTCTTGAGCTTCAGGAATGAGGCTGGGATCCTCACCAACTGGCCCTGTATCCAACCAGAGGCCTTCAGACATGGACTGGATTACACCAAGAGCTTTTCTTAGTCTTGAGTTTACTGAAGACTGATTATGGGACATCTCTGCCTCTGTAATTAATCTCACCATAAATCTTTCTGTGCATCTATATGTGACCTTGGTGTTCCATTTCTTTGAAGAAACCAGGCTTATATAGAGACCCAAATGGTTCCCATCTGACCATACCTTTGTTTCAGCAACTGGCTTCCATAACTGTGGAGGAGGAGCACAAAGGACTGTAAAATCCAACCCTTTGTGTGAATGTTTTAGCACAGATGTGTCACTGCCACAAACCAGTTACACAAGCCCTGACCTGACTGAAACAGTAAAAAGAGAAATTAATGTCCTTCCCTAGTTCCCAAAGAAGAGATCTGAGCACAGGTAATGTGACAAGAAGCGACACCAAACTCTCATTTTGTTCACAAAGCCAAGGGTTTGTTTTCCTTTCTACAGAATGCCCCCTGGAGCCCACACCTCACCTGTGCCTATTAGCAAGGCTCATGGGAAGATCTGAGATCCGTTCCAGATGGAAGATAGACAGTATTTCCTACAACTCTGTCTATGGGAGGAGAGAGAGGTATAAAAGAAAAGATGTAAACAAGACAGATTCATGATTAATCTTCCAATATGTCTCAGAAATGCTTTCTAAAAATGCTGGGTTCAGAGTACCTCAGAAAATCCCTCTTAATCCTGATATGGTTTCTTTCCCTGCCCCTTCCTCTCCCCTTCCTTTGGTCTGAACACTCACCTTGGGTGCTGTCTGACTGTATGATCATGCTCTCGAAGGATTTTTTCATTTCTGATTGGCCATGTGTTTTAGTCAGGCAGCATCATTAATGAAGTGAATTACGGAGCTAGCAATGCCTTGAACTATGATGGCTTTGCAATAGTGAGCTGTGCAACCCTGACAGCCGGCTACCAATGGGAACCTTTTCTTAAATCAGAGAGTGTCTTTCTTAATAAAAACTCAGAATCAGTTTTTCCAACTAAAAAAATCACAGAAGGTAAATGGAAACCAGATGAGTATATCTGGGGTAAAAATGGAGGTGACAGAATGAAGGAGAGAAAATGGGGTCCTCAGAAGCTCAGATTTAGGAAAAAGGAAAGTCAGCCTCAAATCTGGGCCCTATGCTGAGCTTCACCTTGCCCCTTAAGGTTTCCCTTAATTCCTCTCAGTTAAATAGGATGTGTGGAAAACACCTGGCACAGAAATCAATCAATAAATGTTGTATTCTTACCCTACATGATCATTGTATTCTTTTCCCAGTCAGTCATTGTCATTACTGCTGGGACTAGAAATCTCTCACAAGAAGGGAAGTCACTCAAAAATGAAAGCAACAGGGAAGCTCTTTTAGTCCTTTTAGAGCCTTGCTCTCTCTGCCTTTCCTGTCCCCTTTCATTCAAAACCTTCAGAGTTTTCTTCCTTTTCATCTAAAATTATTCCAACTTGCTCCAGAAATAGTAAAAAAAAAAAAAAAAAAAAGAAGCCTTCTCAGTTCTGAGTTGACAGAAAACCCACGAACAGATCCTGTTTGTGAGGTTGGTCCCCACTGCAGAGATGTGAGCATGAGCCCACTTTAACCTACTGTTTGGGGACATGTCTCAGACAAGTCATACGATAGAGAGAAACTGATCGAAATGACAGTAAGACATCTAAAGAATTAGAATCAAAAACAACACAAGGACAGGCAGATTTGTAGCCCTAGGAAAGGTAGCTGGGGGTCAGCTTAGGATGGCCCATCCAAAAGGCTGGATGTCAGGGACAGCACGAAGGAGTCTAAACAGTCACAGAGGTGAAGCGTGTCAGGGCAGATAGCTTCAGAGCTCAGTTTCAAGGATAAATCAAGATAGGACTGGAGAGAAACCCACCTAAAACTCACTCATATTGGTGGCCTGAGGAGTGAGGTGTAGAAAAGGAAATAAAACAGGACTCAAGCAGGCTGCTAGGCAGAGCCTAAGTAACCAAAAACCTGGACTCAGACTCTGGGAATTCTTCCCACAATTAGCTGATCCATGTGTATACAAACTGTCATGAAAGGAACAGTGCTTCTCCTCCTGGAGATCTGCTAAACCTGCAGACTGTTAACGCTGGAAGCATCTAGGCAGCCAGATGAGCTAGCTTTAACTGCTCTGCCAGCGCTTCTACAGCTGCTCCACAGCACGATGACAATCTTGGCCCACATGTCGCCATGCAAGCTTGCTTGTTTCCCCTTGTGGTATTTGCCACACCTGGCCAGCACCCCCTCAACTCCCTGCTCCACTGACATTCTCTCACATCTACCTTGCAAATATGCAGTAATGAACAGATACAGCTCCTGGCATAAGATATGCCTAAACTGACCCTGGTCTGGTAGAACAAAAAAAAAAAAATCCTGCAGGCCCTTGGGAAGGCTGCTGCCTTGAGAATCCATGGGGCCCAATTTGCTGTGCCTTTTATATTCCTTGACAGTTCTATTACCAGTCCCAGGGCCCTCAATGACTACTCCAGGCATTGGCAGTTATCCTGGTGTCTTTGCCATTCTCTGCCCTCCTAACAGCTCATTTAATCATGCTTCCTATTTCACAGAAACACAGCACTGTGGGGCCTGAATCAATCCATAGCTGTCACTCATCTTGACCTTCCATCTGAGGAAGAACGGTCTCCTCTCTTTCAGAAGGCTAATTCAGGGCTGGCCAAATAGCTCAATGGACTAAAGCACCTGCTTAGACAGAGTGCAGTGGCTGGGGTTCGATCCCTGGCCTGCTGTGCCGGCCCCACCCCCATGGCACACTGAGATGGTGATTCACACTGGGCATGGTGGCACACGACTGTAATCCTAGCACTTGGGAGGCAGGCTGAAAACAGGAGGATCCCTACAAGTCACACCTATGTAGTGAGACCCTGCAGACTCAGTCCTAAATACATTTAAAAAAAATAAAGAAAGAAAGGATAATCCACACGCCATTTGACCCTTCCTTCGTATCTCTTTTAACTGAATACTTATTGTCTCCCTACCACTGTAGCCTTCCCATGCTCAAGTCTCTCCCTTTGCAAAATAAAAATCAAAAATAACTCACTTTGCTATTCTCCTTGATCTATTGTCTTATCCTTTACTCAAATTGTGACCTGCCTCTTTTTGTCTCTGTCACCACTGTCCCAGAATAACCTGTCTTATTGTACACCTGACCACGTTTATGCTCCAAAGCCTCCAGGCTGCCCCACGGGTCCTGGGGCAGAGTCCCCACTGCCTCCTGTGACACACAAAGCCATCCACCGTCTGGGCTCCAGCTATGAGTTTGCTGACAGCCGGCTAACCATGCAATGGTCCCACTTTCTCTTGTTCCATTCTTTGTAAGCCTTTATTATAGATTCAGACTGCTTTTATTATTTAATTATAGTATTTATTTGTTTGGCACTGGCAACGAAGCCTTCAGGCACATTTTCATTGCCACAGTATGTCAGGGGGAAAAATCTTTAATAAGATCGGGAAGAAAAGATACACAAAAACAAGCATTTCTGCTATCGTTGCTACCCATGTGCATGCTGTACTTTGAAAAATTCTATCTTTATTTGTCATTGCTGAGTTGAAAGTGATCACTTCACAAAACCAGCTGGTAAGATTCACAGAAAAACGAGGCCCTTAGCAATTACATTGTTTCTCACAAAATAATAAAAATTAAGACACTGATAAGGCAAAAAAAAAAAATCTTTCAAAGGAAAAGAGTTATTTGATCCCTACAAAACAATGTCATCAGTGCATAGTGAGCATGCACAAAGACCTCTAAAATAGAGAACTAATGTCACCTTTCGGGTCTGACCTGCAATCATGCAATCACACAATCAGACCCCTGGCCAAGCCAAACATCCCAAAGAACAATCTGCATGGGAGTGACAAGGGAGTGACATGCAAATTCTATTTATGGTGACCATAATGGGAACAAAACTGGAGTGGGAATCTAAATGTACAGCTTAAAGTCTAATCAATTTTACTTTTCTGCAAAATGAATACATTAACAGGAAGCGAATATTTTATGAACACAGAAAGCCCGAACAATGAGAATTTTTTTGAGACAAGGTCTCATCAAGGAATTCAGGCTGGCTTTTGAATTCACTCCATAGCCCAGGCTTCAAACTTGCAGCGATCCTCCTGACTCAGCCTGCTGAGTGCACCGCCGTGCTATTACAGTAGTGTGACCCCGAACCTGCCTTTTACACATCCTAACCACCAGCAGATCAGGCTGCTCAGCTCTGAGACAAAGGCCCTAGTGATCACAACCTCATCAAGCAATCCTGTCATTATAGAGCAACCCACCCCCCACTTTTAGTCTTTTGAAGGGAGCAAGGCCAGCATCCCAGCTGACTACATAGTTTTATTACTCTCTTGCTTCAATGAATAAACCAGTACTCTAGTTGAAGAGTGATGACTCTTAGGAGTTTGGCTAACAAAACCCTGCCTTTATAATCTCCACTGGACCCAGAAAACTGGAAAAATCACATCGTGGTGCCTACGGAGATGAGGGGTACACCCTGGCGCAACTCTTCCTTTAATCATTTGGCAAGATACCTACAGAGCCAGGCTTGGTGCCAGAGAAAGGGGCAGGCACTAGAGATAAAGCAGTGAACAATACTGTGTTGCCGCTGTCTTGTAGAAAGCAGCCTGCTAGGGAGGACAGGTCAGTACACACACACTGACCAACTAAAGGCACAGAATGAAAGCCAGCTACTTTCCATGAGCATATTAACGTCAAGAAACCTTTGACATGTGTTTTGGCGGGTGCCATTTAATTCAACCTAAGGGGACTGCTTTCAAAATGACTACATAGAACTTTTCTATCCATCAACATGGCTGACGACTTAAATTGTAAAATATTCCACAGATAATCTCCACTTACTTGGTTCTTATCTTATTTCAGTTACCCATTATGAAGATTAATTAGCTGGCTCTTACTACAAAATGAGTTACCATAATGCATTCTTGCCCCCTACCACAGTGGTTTGTTAAAACTTCAAATTATTACTCTAATATAGGTACAAAATGCATATGTATTAAAGATCATAATTTGCTTATAATAAAGGAACTAGTTCAAAGAAAAATCCAAAACACTCCCATATTTAAAAGTAAGGAATAGTGACATGTGGTTATGTGCAAAGGGAGAGAAAACTGGTTGGGAACAGGAAGGGAAAACACTGGCCCTCTACCAAATAGGGCATAATTTGCATATTTGTAGATAAGAATTATTTTGCATTGCTATCAGTTAAGTAGAACTCAGAGTGGTTGAAGAGCTCCAATAGGATCAGAATTGCCGGCTCAAAAGTGTGTGACCTACACAAAGCAAGCTTACCCATGGGGGCACCATACTGAACCACACCTTTGACAGTACCAGTGATCATCACTGCAATGTTAAAGGATTCATAGTAATCAATTTAATAGGGTCTTGATTCTTTTACATTTCCGGCTCCATCCACCCACAGCTTGACCCAAAGAAGGACAGAAGTACCTGGCTTAGGCCTGAGTCCCTTGGGGCTGTCAGGAATCACCGACTGAACTGAGTAGATCAAAGTGATGGTTATTAGAAGAGCAAATCTGATATGAAGATTTACGTCCACTTCAAATCCAGATGGGTAGCACCCTATTTCCCCAAAAATAAGACCTACGTGGAAAACAAGTTCGAGCATGATGTTAGAAGTGGCATCCCTGGAAAATGAGCCCTGTTGAGTCTTTTGGAAGAAAACACAGCCATAGGGTCTTAAGTAGCAAATAGGATCTTTAGCAAAGTAGAGAGGAAATAAAATAGAAGTAGACTAGGAAAAAGTGACAAAGCCATGGAACGCCCATGTCTCATTCACTAACCGAGGAATGGGAGAGCCTTGGGTGTTTGAGGCAACTTTAAAAGTGTAGAGTCAGGGTGGACTTTATAGTAGCATGTTTCTAAGTCTTCCTGCCCCATCACAAGGTCTCAGTAATACAAAATTAAAGTGATTTAATGTTTTCTTACTCTATACAGTCAAGATTGTTTCACCTTTCTTGAGGGTATTTTCAGGCAGGGCATGGCCAGCTGGCTGGGTACCTGTGTATGACCTGTCAATCAAAGAGATTCAGAACACATGTTCCCAAGCCCTATACCTGGGACAAACCAGAAAATACTGTCTTCAGTTCTTCAGATGCAAGATCAAGCAGGTTTTGATAGGATGGCCTAAATCTGACGTCATCTTGAGGAGTGGAAGATACAATGGACAACTATCATTAAGCTTATGGCTATTGTAAGCCCACACTCCATCTTCAGAACATATTTCTTTTCCTAGCTTTGATAAGTGTAAAACCTATCTACCTTTTGTTCTTGACAAATTTTGTTCAGGACAAAAACAGCCTAGAAAGAATCCCAAGAAAGAAGTCATGGTGGCCCTAGAACCCTAGTAGCTTACTGATTATATTTGTCTCCTTGATACAAAAATATTTATAGCCCCCTTGGTTAAAACTGAAGTTCATAACAGTGACATATACAAGATAGTATATGGTACAAGACACTGTTTTAAATACTATATGTGTCGTCTCATTTACTCGACACATGAATGTACATGTTAGTACTAAGTTCATTTCACAGATGAGGAAAATAAGGTACTGGTCAGATTGAGATATCCTCAAAGTCACTCTGCTAGTAAGAAGTAGAGTTTTGAACTCATATACTATGGTTGTGTGCTGAACCACTGTGCTGTTTTATTTTCTCTTATGGCAAAAACTGTAACCTCTTCAAAGAAATAGAGAACTATTTAACCCTCTAAAACATTACCTCTTCCAGGTTATCTCACTCTGAATCTATGGACACTGACAAAGATTTTCTCCTTGACCAAACTCTACTCAAGTTCCCCTTGAACTAGTCTCCATCACTGGCTGAGTCTTCACAGCCCAATTTTAGCAGTAACCCTGGTAGGTCATTGTAGCCAGAATCTTCTAACCCTGCTCTCTGATAGGCCTCAGTATCTGTTTCAATTCCTCATTATCATGGCTGTTAACTCTCATCCACCATAACTAGGAATCCAATCTAGTCAGCTGAGCCAGAATCACCTCTTACCTCTGAATTTTCTTCTCCATTATTTTCTACACACTGACCTCCCCCCAATTCTGCTGAACTCATTCTGTTTACTCTATTTACTGCAAACCCCACTGCAGTCACACCTATCATGATACACCTGAATAAAGTCTCCCTTACCATTTTAACAGTGTCACAAATATTTTTTTTCTTCACAGAGCATTTTTCTATTTTATAAACTGTAGATAACAATAGCAACACAAAATAATTCTTGTTCATAGGCATGCAAATGAATTATGTCCAAGAAAGAAATAACTCACCTTGATATCCACATATACACCAAGAAAACAATTAGTTTTGCCTCAATTTACACACAATCTCAACAGTCCTATCTACAAATGTGCCTGTTCTGTAGACTGCCCTTTGAACTGGTTCTCATACCTTTCCAGTTTCCTCACTGGTGAGTTATGTGAAAATTTGCTAAAAGTGAACAATTTCCTATCTGCATGAGAAACACGCTTTTACCATTTCATGAAAATTATCACACTGAAGGAAAGTGCTGAAAACATTACTGAATTGAATAAACATATAACTATGATCAAGAAGATAAATTTTAATAGCAAAAAGACAATCATTTACGTCTCAAATCTGCCGCACACAAGACAATGAAATAACCTTAAGAAGGTTATTTAACCTCCCTGTGCACTTTCAGCTTCCCCATGTATGAAATGGGGATAATGCTATCCCTTGAATGGATCTGCTGCTCAATCTGAAAGAGATAATGCATGAAAATGTTGAGTGCAGTGACTGGAATGGGCAATCCACTTAATAAGCAGTATTCAGGAGTACAAGTGGATACAGCAGTGGTTATTACTGACTTGGCACGCCTCCTAAAGCACCTATGAACCACCTGGGGAATTTATTAAAATGCAGATTCTGTCTACTTAGTACATCTAGGATGAAGCCTAATCTGCAACAATTCTATCAAGGCCCCATATGATGCCAACTTGCTAGACTAAGAATAAAAACAAAGTCTTTAAAAATTCCTGGATTGAGCTTCTCTATCCTGATAGTTTTTTCCATAATAATTAGTAAGACTTGACAAGTAGATATGTGAGCATTTCTCAGACCCGGATGTGAAGTGTTAGTGGGAAAAGCAACAAAATTGCATGACCACAGTGGGGTTTTCCTGCCAGGTCTACAGTTAAAAAAAATGAAATACTCATAATATAAGAGATTTATGTATGAGATCACTGCCATTACTTTCCTGACCCAGACGCATGGCTCAGACTCCCAATTATAAAGAACCCAAGTAGCCTCCAGCACGGGGAAAGCCCCTGGTCCAGCCCAACTCTATATCCAGCTCAGCACATGCAGCCTTTGAGCAGGTGCTGTATAAACAAGGCCCACGACAGCTGAAGGATGCTGGTCACTTCTGAGCAAACTTCCAAGGGACACACATTCTGGAAATGTCTTTAAATAACAGTTATATCTGTGGCCAAGTGTTTCCACTTAGCTGTGCTATCACAATCCGCAAGTTCTTCCCAAACAAATAATTTCTCGGTAAACTAAATATTTTTCACCAAAACTCTGAGCAATGAATTTTGAAATAAAAACTTTAATAAGAAGGTGTCTTTTTTTAATGTTGACCCTACGTTACCTCTGGGGGAGCCATAGTCACTATAAGACTCCAGAACTTACAAAGTCTTAAATGTTTGAACTATAACTGTAGTTTTAAAATACGTTCATTCAGCTGGGGACATAGCTCAGTGGTCTAAGGGCCTGCCTGGAAAGCACAAGGACCTGCGTTTGATCCCAGTACCATATGCTGCGCCAGCACCCTGGGGGCGTGCTGTGCTGACCACTGAAACCGGGCATGGTGTTGCATGCCTGCAATGCCAGCACTGGGGAGGCTGAGACAGGAGGATCACTACAAGTCCAAGCTGCAGAGGGACACCCTGTACCAAATAAATAAAATAAAACAAGTTCATTCATCTAAGAGTGAAAACTCTCTTATAACCAGTAAGGCCATAGCTCAATTTTTTAACACATTCATATTTTATAACCACTTTCAGAAAAGCATTGGATTAAAAATAGAGACTTCCTATTAAAAAAAAATTTGGACAGTACTGGAGATTGAATCCAGAGTCTTTGCACTGAGCTATATCCCCAAATCTATATTTAAATTTTTTATAAGTTGTAAGACAGGGTCTCACTAGTTCAAGTTCCTAAGCTGCCCAGTCTGAGCTGGGACTTGTGAACCTTCTTCCTCAGCTTCCCAGAGTGCGAGCACTACAGGTGCCATGATGCGTGGATCTGTAAGGAGTTTTATGGAACCTTCTTTAAGAATTAAAACAAGAATGAATAAAGCATAATAGCGCAATCATCCATTTCTGGTTATCAGGGTAAGATTATCCTTGTTATCGGGTGCAGACCTGAGAGCAGGTCTGACAGGCTATCTAATTACTATTGAGGTCCTACAGAAATTAAAAATCATGAAAGGTTAAGTCCTATAAAAAGCATTTGTTGAATATATTTGATCAGTGAACAAAATTCCAATTTGCTAGCTCAACATTCAAAATCAGTGGGTGATTATAATAGAGACAGTACAGCTGGGGTTACAGGGCCACAGTCCCCCTATTCATCTGAACCTGGGCAACACTCCAGGGTCAGTTCACCCACCCACAAAGTCAATGGTGCTAAAGCTTACTACCTAAAGGTAGAAAGGAAAAATAAAGATCCCTGAGCCTACCCAGGAAAATTACCAAATCCCAAATTCGGATGCCTTCCAGGTCCTCCTGCATGACTACAGTAACCTTTCTTCATTGGAAGCTCACTGAGGGTTCATTCATGCGAACTGCATCTCATACATCCAGCTACAGCAGAGGGAACTGTGGGAAAGGACATGCAGAGTGGGCACAGTTTAGCAGACTCACCAGCCCATGAATCACATTGCCAGTCATGCTCTGGAAGGCCCAGTCAGAGGTGCTCTATATCTGAAGCAAAATCCCTAAATCCAACACACAGTGTTTGTGCCACTTTTCTTTGCTGGTGCAAGCCTGATCACTCCAACAGTACTGTCACCTAATTAATCTGGCTGCTTCTTCCTTATTGTTACTCACCACATCCAATTTTTTGTTTGTTGCACACAAGAACCTATAAGTCTGCCTGGGATCCCTGTCTTAGTTACTTTTCTCATTGTGGAGACAAAATACCCCATACCCAAAGTTTAAGAGCAAAAAGCTTATTTAGCTTACAGTTTGCAGAGATTTCAGTCCTTAATCAGCTGGCTTCAAGGTAGGGTGGCATGGCACACAAGCTTCACAAAGGAGAGACAGTTTTTGGCAGCAGAAAGTACCAAGGCAAGCAAGGCCTAACTACAGTTCCTTCTATCCTTTATATCTTATCCAAGCTGCTTAGGGAAGGTAGCACTCACACCCTTAATCCTAGCGTCCTTGATCCTAGCATAGCATGAAGAATCAATTCTCATGTTGTATACTCCAGAGTCAGCCACCTTTGAAAAAAGAAACTCCACCTAAGACCACACAGGCTTTGGGGGAACACCTAGACACAAATACTAAGATTTTACCCCTGGCCTCCCAAAGACTCATGCATATTCTTTTGCATATGCAAAAAGAATTTAGTCCACCTTTAAGAGTTGCCAAAATACCAACAGTTTCAGCATTGCTGAAAAGTCCAAGTCCAAGTATCCTCTGAGATTAAAGAAAACTCTTAGCTGCAACCCTCTGTATAAACAAAAAGAAAGTTAAACACTCCAACATTCAACGGCACAAGATAGACATTTCAATTCCAGAAGTTACAAAAAGGGAGATAGCAAGGAATGGAAACAAAATAAGAACAAAAAGGGCAAACATTAAATCTCATACTTTGGCTTCCAACATCCATGGCAATGTGTAGCAAGTTGTGAACTCTAGAGGTAGTGGCTGGTTCCATGCCTATAGCACTGCCAGTCGTTATAGCGCCCATAACTTTTGTTTTTCTAGCTTTGCTCACTCCTTGCAGCTTTCCTTGAATGAGCCAAGATCCTGGCTTCTCCACTGCACCTTTGACTTTATACTTAGTGCTTCACCCACAGCCTTCTCAAGGGCATTCCTTTTTCTGATATCTGGGTCAAAGCCTTTCTGATCACATAGCTCTTTCAATCTGCATGTGCCTAAAGCTAGCACCACATGGATGATGCCAAGATCCACTGCTAGCTGGAGCAGAAGCCAGGCTTCTTTCTAGCTTGGCTATACTGGTCCAGTGCCTATGCAGCGAATCCTGGGCAAAAAATTCCCTAGACCACTGCAATTTTGGAATATGGCACTCTAGGACTCTCTTCTAGAAGTGAATTCTTTCACTTTTGCAATTTTGAGGCTGCAAACGGTGGACTCCGGCTGCTTCCTGTGATGCCCACTTCTTTGTTGTCTTCCTCTGAAAGTATTTGACTTTGTCTTACTTGTATTTTCATCAACCAGTTTCCCCCCTGTTTCATCTTTGTAGGCTGTAGCATTACTGGAGCTTCCTTTCTGACTAAACTTGAAGCATTTGAAATCTTTCTGCTGGGCTCTTTGCTCTTGATTCTCAACATAAATCTGGATAGAAGCCCCCAACATTAGCCATGCCACCACTTCATCATTAGACTGAATTGAAATATTTCTACAAGATTAGTCTTCTACCCTTGATCTTAAACTCAGGCAAATTCTCTAGATATGAGAAAAATTTTCTGCTAAGGCATAGCACACATGTTCTGGAGTCCAATAGCCAACACAGACCTTCTCAAAAGAAACCTCCTGAGCCTGGTCCTTAAAAGCAGAATTTCTATTAGAATTCTCATCTTCTGAGTGCTTACCAGAATCTCCTATCAAGTGTATCCTAAGGCTTTCCACGACTATTCTTTCAGCTATCATCTCCAAACTTTTCCTAACTCCTCCCAAAAGGCGGTCCCAAAGGCTCCTAAACCACATGGTCAGGTATAGTTATAGAAAAGAGATTACATTTCTGGCACCAAATTCTGTCTTACTTTTCTCGTTGCTGAGACAAAATACCCAACACCTAAAGTTAAAGGGGAAAAGGGTTATTTAGCTCACAGTTTGTAAAGGTTTCAGTCCTTAATCAGCTATCTCCAAGGCAGGTTAGTGGAATAGACAGGCATCACAAAGGAGAGACAGTTCCTGGCAAGCAGAAGGTACCAAAGCAAATAAGAGATGACCACTGTTCTCTCTATTCCTTACATTTTATCCAGGCTATTTAGGAATTCTGTTGTCTTTGATCCAAGCATTGCACCATGAATCAATCCCAGCATCACACATGTTAGATCCAGCCACCTCTGAAAAAGCCCCACCTATGACTCCATGAGACTTTAGGGGAACATCTAGCTACAACCCATGTAGACACCTATCCATGGTAACAACTGTGTATCTTCTAAAGACTATGGGGATTACTTATGGAGTTCAAATTTGTACCATCAGCACAAAAATCAGTGCATAACACACCAAAACCTCAAATCTTTCAGAAATAATACCTGTGTATCTTGGAGCATTTTCTCTTGGAAATAAAATGACAGAAAAAGTATGTCACCAAAAATTAAATAAATAAAAATAAAAAGCAGAACAACTTGTCTTACTGTAACAATTTTTTATACATGAAATGAGACAAAAGATCCTGTCAAAGAATGATAATTTCCTAAGTCTGGAGGTGCAAAGAGGGAATTTATACTCATTTATAACAGTAAACCAGAATCTTCCTTTCAATCAAGTTTTCCTCATGATCTGTTTTACAAGAAGAAAAGCCTAGGGCTGGCCAAATAGCTCAGCAGATTAAAAGCACCTACAAGCAGGCACAGGGGCCAGGGGTTCCATCCCTGAGCCTGCCATGCTGGCCCTGCCCCTTGGGCATGCTGAGATTGAGACAGGGTATGGTGGTGCATGCCTGTAATCCTAGCACTTGGAAGGCTGTAAACATGAGAACCTCTAGGAGTCCAATCTAGTAATGAGACCCTGAACACCCTGTAGACCCTTCCCTACAATACAGAAGAAAAAAAAGAAGAAGAAGAGAAGCCTAGAAGCTAGAATTTGCTGAAAAAAACAATTTCTTAGGTTTGCCTCAGTTCACTGTTTTACTATTTCCATGTCTGCCTGACGTCACTGTCTTCATCTGTTAGTGACCTTCTAATAAATATGTGCAAATGAATGAAGACAAAATGACAAATTGAAAAACACTGAACCTGAAGTCAGCAAGATTATAACTCATTCCAGGAAAAAAATCTGGTCAGGTTGAAAATAAAACATTCTAGCAAAAAGGTCAACAGAAAGGATTAGAAGCAAAAAGATGCACTGATGAACCCCAACTAATTATGAAATTTAGTCTGTGAGAAGAATCCAATCTCTGCCCATTTAGTTTAATTGAGATTTTATTGTATTTAAAATGATATTGTTCAAATGTCCTCATTAATATTTAAAGGTGGTATAAGAGAACTGCCTAACCAAATTTACTGTGCTTAGGTAAACTATAATTAGGAAAGGTTAGGAGAGCGTCCCAAGAGACCTATCAATCCCAACATGAAGCAATATAATTACAGATGAAATTCAACAAGGAAACAGTACAAAGCAATAATCTTCAAAAAGATAGAATAAAATTACTTGAATGTGGTGTGAGATGCTGAGACGGGCAGTCAATCAAGTGTCATTTCAGGCAACTCAGGGGCAATAAATCCATTCCACAAATTTGAACTCCTGATTACATTAAAGTGTTTTAATCTCTCATCTGCTTATTCACAATTTCCCAGTTGATACAATGTCCTGCTATTATTTCATTTGCAATTTGAAATAATCTGAACGTAGTCAAAACGGAGCTACTTTGTCTGTTACAGGTCTTTTCTGGTTTGCATTTTCCCTTTTTTGCTGTGCTGTCTTCCATTTTTACCTCAACAGAGCCCTGGAGCTCTCATGCTCCCTGAAAAACCTCTTTTCCAAGACCTCTCAGCTTTTCTTCTAAAGCACCTTCCACCTGGAGAGCACTTGTTCTTGTTCTTTCACTAATTCCTGGTTCCATTTCTTACCCATCTGCAAGAGTAGTCTTTGTAAGCAGGATCATGCATGGCAAACGAGTTCTAATGAGCTTTTAATGCATCACACCTAGCAATGAACATATTTGCATTTCAAAAATGCTTTTAGGAAATGTTTTCCTGCCCCCACTCCCAAGCCTGTTGCCTTTCTGCAGAACCCAAAGGCTGATCCAGTTAGAGAGGCAGAACCATCTGAGCTTCATGGCTCTGGCAGCTCCCCCAGCCTGCCCCACGCTCACCCCCTCTCACCCTCTCCCTCATCCCTGGTAATCACACCTGCCTTTCTCACTTTTTCTCTCTTGCTCAGGGTCAGCAATCACTTTGCCCACATTCACATCGCCAACATTTCGGATCTCTGGAGGCTGCAAATCCCCTACACCAACTCCCACTCCAAGTCTGGCCTCTCAAATCCTCATTCCACCCCATCCACTGCCCAACAAGCCGGCCATCCTCAACCCCCTTCAGAACATCTTGGAGAGGGTCCGCCACACTTTGGAGGAAGAGCAGCTCCACATATCGTACCATTTCTGCACCAAGTGGCCACAGACAGGAGGGATGGCACAATCTACAAATGCCCTATGTTCAAACTGGCTTAAGCAAGGACCTAATTGCTGTCCTTTAAATGTAAATAAATGCTTTTCTGAGTGAAGAGGAACCAGTCACAGCTCCATCAAACTAGCTGTATCAAGGTGTTCCCATTCTGTCTCAACCTGTATTTCCCTGACATATGGACCACATGAAGAATTTTATAGGAATGAGCTGGTAATCAGTGCAAGCGCCTGTTAATATAAAAGCATTAGGGAGAATTTGAAATCAATGTACACAAGTGCTAGCCTTTTGTTATCTAAGACATGTCTTTTCAACTCTCAAAGACTGAGGGAGGTTTTTAATTCAAGGAATGGAATATTCACAATGCTTATTTTTATTACAGCTCTGGATTTTTTCCTTAGGCATCAAATGCTTTCATCTACTTCAGCTACTTATTATCTTTCCGTTCTTTGCTATTTCTTCCCTAGTAATAATATACATTTTCTCAACTTCTTAAATGTCTTCATTAGATACAACTGAATGTAATTTGGAATTTTCAAATCTTATCACAATCTTATTCTGCCTGAGCAATTACGGATATGAAAAGTACAAACTGGTAATATATTTCTTCAGATTTCTTGTACATCTATGAGAGTCCTGAAATTAAAATGATAGTGTTTTAATGTCTTTTCCATCTAAGCATTACTGGCATCTGGAAAACATCAGATACCTTAAGTAGTGTCCCAATCTGAAGTATCTCATGCTACAGCTGTCTGACATGGAAACACTATTTTGCCAAGGCCATAAAAATAAGCAGAATCAACTATTTCTGATGCATTTATTCAACTGTTCATAATCTGCCTAATGTATCATCATGTACATATTATGATTTTATTCATGAGTGTGACAGCTATAATAGACTGCCTGAAGGAAAGTAAGATATATTTGCTAGACTATTGAGTTCCCCAGGTTTATTACTCATTTTTATAATTTACCAAGTATTTTCACTTGGTAAAATGAGTGATCGATCCTTGGAATAATCCTATGAAGATTTTTTTTAATGTATTTAGTAGAGGATCTCACTCTGCAGCTCGGACTCATGGTGATCCTCCAGCTTTCAGCCTCTCCAGTGCTGGGATTACAGGCATGTGCCACTGGACTCTGGCCAGCTCAGCCCACCCCGGGGGCAGGGCTGGCCTGGCACGTGGTGCTGGGGATCTAACTTTGGTCCCTGCGCTTGCCTAAGCTTGCCTAAGCAGGCACTTTAGTCCGCTGAGCTATCCTGCTGGCCCAAGAATTTTTTTAAATCACCAGGTTCATACAATGAATATAATTATTACTGTTAACATTAATACATCCTGTCTGTCCAGCTCACTCCATCTGATAGTTCATCTACCTCCCATCTGTGTTTTCCTTTTTCTCCCACTTATCTCCTTAAAAATTCTTAACTCTCTTGCTTCTCTTTCTGTGGTCCTTGACTGGCAAATTTGGAGCCCTGGATGTGCTCAGCTTTCTGCTACCTGGGCCTACCCCTTAGTAACCAAATACTGCTTGAGGAAAAACTATAACTCTCCCAAAGTATTACACTATAAATCTAGTATTCTGAACCTCAAATAGGCAGTTCATGATACCTGGCAACCCTACCAAGTTCCTAAATCCATTCCTTGCTCCTCATTCAAAATTGCTTTTTCCTCTCCTCTCTTCTTGAACCTCTCATGCCCACCTCACCAGTCATTCCCAGCTGATGTCCTGGCCTCCCTGTAGGGATAAAACATCAGCCTTCAGAGGACCCCACTTCCTGGATCCTTCCACTACACATAAATGCTCCCAGCTTCAATGGCACTCAGCTTGGGCTGCTATAATAAATATCACAGCAATGAATTTTTTCTCTCATGATCTTAAGGTTAAAATCCGTGATCAATACACCATCACCTCGTTACTGGTGAGGGCTTTCCTCCTGGCCTGCTTATGCATACAGGAAGAAAAAGGCCATGGAGTACCTTCTCCTTGTCCTTCTCCTTGTCCTTCTCCTTGTCCTTCTCCTTCTCCTTCTCCTTCTCCTTCTCCTTCTCCTTCTCCTTCTCCTTCTCCTGCTCCTGCTCCTTCTCCTCCTCCTCCTTCTCTTTCTCTTTGTCTTTCTTCTTCTTAGGATACCAGTACTTTCCTGCAAAGCCACAATCCTAAGACCTCCTCAGAATTTAACTAATTCCCCCAAAGACTCTCTCCAAATGTAGTCACTATTATGGTTTGTGTCTAGTTGTCCCCCAAAGCCTCATGCAGTCATGGGGTAGCCTCTGAAGTTTGTCATTGATTATTGTGGGTGTGGACACTGCACATGCCCTTCGGCAGGTAATTTGCATTATAAGGTAAGGAGGCATGAGAGGCTAGCTAGCTGCCTGAGCTGCTGCCACTCACTTTGCTCTCTGCTCTTTGCTGCCACCATAAAATGTTGCTGTCAGCCATGTGCCACTCTTCCTTGGAGCCAGCTGAGTATGGACTGAAATCTCCAGTAAATATGAGCTAAATAAACCTTTCCTTCCTTCATTTTGAATGTTGGGTATTTGTCCCAGCCATAAGAGAAGAGTAACCAAGACAGCCACACTGGGGATTAGGGCTTCACAGGAATTTGAGGAGGACCCAATTCAGACCATAACTGTGCCCATACCCTTCATCTTCCCATGTGTTACAATAAAAGAAATGTCCCTGCTTCCATTAAAAATCAGTGATCCCCCACATGCTCTGGACTCTGGCCTCCTCACCTTCTTGGCCTTACAGTCCCAGTCAGCTCTTTCTTCTCTGGATAACCAGTCTCCCTCTCCCCTGGATCAGCATCACCAGCACACAAACATGTTCCTTCTTTGACTCCACAATCCCTCCCCATCTCGCCACCTCTTCTTTCCCCCTCTGAAACACAGTTCTCTAAAGAATTATTGTAAATCACCACCTACCCAGCTCCCCAATTTATGTAATTTATTAGAACACTCGAATCTAGTTAAAACTTCTTGCCTGAAGTACATCAATAGCTCCCTTGTTTCAAATTCAAGGACATGTCTCTTTTCTCCTCTTCCTGGATTTTTCAAGAAGAGGCGACACAGCTAACAACTCTCCATCCTGGAAGCCCTCTTCTGACTCAATCCATCCCATCATGTTCTCCTGGTTTTCCTTCTATTACACCCCTTGCTCCCTCTCCCTATTCTTTGCCACTTTCCAAGACCTGGCTCCTAGCTTCTCTTTTCTTCTCCAGCTACTTCTAGTGCTAAGTGCAGCACTTGCTTGGAATACTCTTTTGATGACACCCAAGTTTATCTGTGCAACTTGACCTCTCCTTTGAGCTCCAAACTTGTTTATGTAGCCCAAATGCCTCTCTGACATTTTCACTTGGACGTCTGATAGCTATATCAACTGTAGCAAATCCGAGCACAACCCCTGACTTCCTCGTCCCTCTTCCAGTTTTCCCCACCTCCAAAATTTATTACTCTTGATTCCTCCTCTTGTCTCTTACATCCAGGCTTTCAGCCATTCTGCCACACATCCATACCCTTCTCCATCTCAACTTCTGTCACCCTGGCCCAAGGCACACGTGCTTCTGTCAGGGTGGGTGCCACAGGGTCCTACCTGTTCTTTCTCCTTGCATTCTTGCCCTCCTGTTCCCATTCTCCATGCAGCAGTTGCAATACTCTTTCAAACACTTAAGTCATATTTTACCTTTACCTTCACTGCTACTGGAGTGTGACTCGAAATCTTACCCGAAGCTTACACCCTATCAGTCTGACCTGCTGAATCACTTCTCCTATATCCTGCTTCTTTTCTCCATTCTTCTGATTTTCAAAGGTGCCAAGCTTAGGGTTTATGTACAAGCTGCTCACTCTGCCTCAAACATCCCTTTTCCTCCTTCAGATCTTACCTCAAATGCCAGCCCCTCAAAGTGACTTTTCCTTCACCCTACCTACAGCTGAGCTCCCCACACCCCTGCCCTCTGTGCTTTCTGCTGCTTTCACTCTCATCAAAATGACTGGGGGTTGGGCAGGGCTTTGTCTGTCCCGCTCCCTGCTGCCTTTCAGCATCCACCTGGCCTGAAGGAACTGGTCTCAGACCTTTCCAATCCTCTGGGCTGCCAAAGGAAGCCCATAATTGCCTCCTCCAATTCCTGTTTGCTCCCAACTCATTTACTCCTAAGGAGAGCTGTCTCAGAAGCCTGGTTGTGGGCTGTTTGTACATCACAGTTTGAGAGCTGACAGAGAATTAATAGAGAAAGATAGAACCTGAAAGGCTTAGGAGGGAAGACTTGGAGAAATGGGCTGTCAGTCAAAACTAATAAAGAACACAGGTGTGAGGCAGCAGGTAGGGCGAGGCCAGACTGGAAAGGGAGGGCTCTATATGGTCCAGGGGTAAGCCAGAGGATTTTCTCTCAGTATTGTCAAATCTGAGTTCCTAAGGGCATGGGGGAGAAAGGGCTAAAAAGAATAAAAGGGCTTATGAATAGCACAGCTAAGGGTTCTCAACTGGATCGCTTTTTAATGCATACTAAGTAAAAGGAAAGTAACAGAATTCATTTTCTGTCTTGTTCCGCAGGCTGAGTTGTGCTTCCTAGGGCTGAGCGACAGGGCCCGTGATTGTAACGAGGTCATATTCTTGGAAAGAAACCAAACGTCTGAAAGGTTGCAAGACATGGCCACAGTCACCGGGTCAGTGTGGCAGGCAGGACTCAGCCCTAAGCCTTCTGCTGCAGGGTGTTCTTTATTACTCCTTTACCTGGCTCCTCTGTGCTGTTCCCGGTTTCCCTTCTAGTTCCTGACGGTCACTGAAGTCAGGCTTATTAGTTTCTGGTTTCCAAAAGGACCTTTCTCCTCCCTTTAAATATGAGGACCCCATGACACCCGTTTGCTTTTCTTGCCTGCCCTCTCCTCTGTGACTCCTTAAAGACCATCAGCAGTAGACAGAAAACATCACGAGTAAGGACAGTTGAGACCAGGTAGAGAACGCATGTCCAAGTAAAGCACTGAAATTGTTCAAAGAGGAGGAATCTCTGACTAGTTCTTCTCTGTCCTGGGTTTTCATTCCTTCTCTTCTGAGCTTGGTTTCCTGCCCCTGAAAAGGATGTTGAAAACAGAAGAGGAACAAAACAGTCCTGGTTTCCTCACCTGTAGTGAGCAATATCCAGCTGTCTCCCAAGCAATGAGCGCACCTTTTTGCTTAATACCTGATAACATCAGAATTTCATTGTCTTCTTAGCTTTCTTAGGAGCTCAGGCTACTCTTTGGCATGTATCTTTCTTACACACTTCTTTTTTACGGTGCTAGGTATTGAATCCAGAGCAGCATGCACACCAGCAGGTGCTCTACCATGGAGCTACGTCCGCAATCATTTTTAACATTTTATTTTGGCACAGGCTCTCACGAAGTTGCCCAAATTGGCTTTGAACTAGTGACCCTCCTGCCTCAGCCTCTTAAACAGCTAGGATTACAGCTGTACAGCACCACATTAGGTTATACATTCTTACTTTATCTGTCCTCCTACCCTTTCTGAGTCTGAAATCAAGCAGTTGTGTTAATTTAAATGATACTTCCTTGTAGTTTAATTTGCATTTATAACATCAGAATTTCATCTTAGAGCCAGTGACATAGCTCAGGGGGTTAATCACCTGCATTGGTAAGCTCAGGGACCAGGGTTCAATCCTCAACCCCGCATCCTGCTCTGGCCCTGCCCCCAGGATGTGCTGAGCCACAGACCCTGTCAGGGCATGATGGTGCATGCCTGTACTCCCAGCGCTGGGGAGGCTGAAAACAGGAAGATCACTACAAGTCCAAGCTGTGTAGTGAGACCTTGTACAAAATACATAAATAAATTTAAAAAAAGAATTTCATCTTAAATTTTTTTTTAAATCTGGCAAGCTTTAAATATGCAGGTTTTCCAATCAGATAAGAATGAGGTATGAAGATAACCATAATAGTTAATTTCTCTAAGATTTTAACTTCAAAGACTGAAGACTCTAATTTGCCTTATGCAAGACACCAGGCACATTTCTGTCTTGGTGAGAGTTGTGAGAACATCTCTACTGCTTGTGGTCATCAACAGAAACTGTGTGAGCGCCTTCAGGACAAGAACTGATGCATACCTGCAGTCCATCCGCATGCCATGACAGTTGGGATGCTGCCCTGTGCCACCAAGACCCCTC
Source organism: Octodon degus (assembly GCF_000260255.1). NCBI lineage: Eukaryota > Metazoa > Chordata > Mammalia > Rodentia > Octodontidae > Octodon > Octodon degus. The sequence goes on from NW_004524796.1 coordinate 2,307,300, forward strand.
CTTCAGGGCCAGGCAGTTCTTCCAGCTTCTGGGAGTTAGTATGACAGTGGCTCTGTCCCCAGGAACTACCCTCAGTGGAAAAGTTGTCTCTTCCAAAGTCACAGCCACCAGCAGTGACTGATGGATGCCTGGCCTTAACCTGCACTTGGCATGACCCAGAGGGTCCATCCAGCTTTAGCACCCCAGGGAGCTGGCAAAGCCACTGGCTCCAGCTGCTTCCCAAGCCATCTTTTCCCACCACAGAATCTTGCTTCTTTCACAAAAACTTCCTGCAAGCATTTTCAACTAAGCTTTCTGCACACCAGTCTCCATCCCAGTGTCTGTTTCCCTGGGAACTGGATTCACAGCACTCCCTAGAATAATATAAATGCAATCATGTACAGCTTAACTGACCTCGGGTTCTAACGGATGTGCAAAAGGAGACATAGACAAACTGTCCAATTTGTTAGCCCCAATTGAGTAAAATCCTAGAAACTTAAAATATGCCTAGGAATACAGAGCAAGTCTTACACTTAATGTCATTGCCTTTCAGAGACAAACGTTTTTCATATATATATTTATACATCCACATCTGTACATGTCAAAGAATAAAGGAAGCAAGTAGAGAAATATAAAAGCTCTGCTAATGATTGCTTTACCCAGTCCTTTTCAGATGTATTATACAACAAATTATGTTTTTTATTTTAATAATCTAGAATTTATAGCTCCATGCATACAGATAATTTCCATCTTAAATCTATCTACACAAAAGGCAGCACTTAGCAATATATTAAGTCATTTATTTCACTTTTAATCAAGAGAGCAACAGCCTTTAGGCCAATAGAAGCACTATTGAATCATGTTGTAAGAGGAAAAACTTTAGGTTTAAAAATTAAATAAAGGATCAGGGATAGAGCTCAGGGGCACAGCGCCTGCCTGGCAAGTGGGATGATCTGAGTTCTATTCCTAGTACCAAAAAAAAAAAAAAAAGAATAGAAAAAATAAATAGAAAAAAATACATACATAAAAATATGAATACGATTAGGGAAAAGCTTATATTTGAAAGTAGTCAACTATTCTAAAATATTTATGATACCATTTTTATTTTCCTAATTAGTGAATTTATGCTCTGAGTTAGCACTTTATCTAAAGCACCTCCCTGTAAGTGATTAAGAATGGCTTACAGCACGATATTTAACTAGTCAGATCCAATTACTACGAATCAGAAAGACATCTGTATGTTTTTTTCTGTCCTCCCATTTTGCCCCATGGCAGCCAATAGCTACTTTAATTGTGAACCTGATAAGGCACTACTCCACGGCAAACAGAGCTTTAAATAATTGGACTCCTCTCTCTCCGCTGCCCCTGTACTGAATGGTAAAAATACACTGAAGTTGCCATGGTCCGTGACATATTGATTAATCAGGTAATACACATTCTAAACACTTAGTGAAATGGACTGTAAAAAAACTATTTTACTGACTCTTAAGGGCAACAATTTATCATCTTCTTTAATGATGGCACTATGCCTGCGTCTTTACAGTCAGTGGTGCTTAAACATCGAAAGGCCTGGTTTCATTGATTCAATACCACATCAAGGCAATTGAATTTCACAACAAATTTTCTGAAGTTAAACCGGAAATCTTGAATAATATTAAGAGGTACTGAGATGTAGAGGGGCAACAATAGAAATATACGAATTATTTGAAAGTATAGACTAGACAGGATGATGGACAGTGGCAATTTCAATCTGAATACAGCCAACTGGAAAATGGAGAAAGTTCCTTTTGTTGCAATAGAAAATAAATGTGCATGGGGGCAATTTTTAATAAAATATCAGCATCATTCATTCAGCAGCACTAGAGCCAAGGAGATAGATACTGAGCAAGTGCAGGCTAACAACAAATATGTGCCAGATGCATTATGCAGCCAAATTAGCAAGTGATTACCCAGAAAGGTTGAAACTACACCAGAGAAGCAGCCATCCCACAAATTCCAAACATGCAAAGCAAATGAATGGAAGCTTGCGACACTCACTACATTGACAACTGCTCATTCCTGTTTCCCCAACTTCAGGACTGTCCTCAAGGAAACCTCCAGTCCCCCCAGAACTGGTCCCCCTGTGGTACATTTTCCTAGACTCCCATTTTCTTTTACTGCTCATGACACTTCTGGGATTTGGAAATTAATGTTCCCTTTCCCCAACTAAACTGGTGGCTCTGGGAGGCCAGAGGTCACATGTCTGGTTCCCTGCTTGACGAATGCAGTGTGAGATAAAATGCAGTTGCTCCAAATATTCCTTTTAAATGAATGAATAACCTTTTTGACATTTCAACAATCGGCTTCATTTTCCAGTCTCTTTTTGGTTGTTACTCGCCTTGCACCGAGGCATTCTTACTTCCTTTCTGGCTACCATCCTGATGGCACTACAGTGGCAAGCAGCATCCTTAGAACAAGGTGACATTTACAGAAAGAGAGCAGTTCCTCCTACCCCTTTGACCTCTGCATGCTGAAATAGATCCCTTGTTCCAGTGCAACCAGGCATCTGTGATGGGGACCAGAACACATAAGGGAAGATCTTCAGGAGCATCTTACATTGCTCTCTGTTGTGTACAGCACAACACAATCTGTATTCCACTAGGCCCTTTGTAGATAAGAACCATAATGCAGAAATCCCAGGCATTAATTGAGCACTACCTGTGCACCACTTATTACAAAATTGCCCAACATCAGAAATATAACCAATCTTCAGTGAATTCCTTTGCCTGGCTATGGTTACACACTTAGGCTTTTCTTCCACTGATGTGCCCTACATTTTGTCCCGTCACCCACATATGAACCTGTTTAGACTGACATCTTGACCCTTAAAGATGGGGGAGATGTCGTCTATAGCATCATTGCCAAATTTTGCTTTTGCATTATTGTCTCTGTAATGAATGCCCTAGATCAACCTCAACTGTACCCAAAACAGTGTGTGTGTGTGTGTGTGTGTGTGTGTGTGTGTGTGTGTGTGTTGGAGGGTTGGATAGTGAGGGTTAAGCCCTTCATATGCATCTAAAGATTTTGCTGTTATTGCCAAAAACAAGTGAAGAAAACTGGATTGCCATTACACAGGGTGCTCTGACTGGTCTAACATTAGAATCCTTCTCACTGCATTTGTTAACACTTCATTTTCTTTCTACTTTTAGCTTATAATCATCAATCATTAATTGTTCTTTCTTCCTTTAGAAAGAAATTGCATATAACATCCTATATGCATCACCCAGCGATTCTATAAGCAGCACTCACCTCACATTTGCCCTCCTTGCCACCACTTATGTGGGACTCAAAACTGTAGAAATTAGGAAACATTTTTAAAGTAGTAAAATAGTGGCTGAGGATTTAGCACAGTGGTAAAAAGCTTTCCTAGCAAGCTGGAAGTCCTGAGTTTGATCCTTGGCACCAAAAACAAAAAATAAACCTTAGCTAAAAACCAATTACAAGAAGGACTAAAATAAAATAAAACATAATCTTCAGAAGCTACAAAAATCAGTACATGTACATACATATTCACACACATATATATGCACCACTGAGGGTAGGACATGCTTGCATATATACATACTTAATGTTGTCTCAATGTGGCTTCTCCTATATGACACATGTGGAGATGACCCCAGGGAAGATGCGAGCTATGTGGTAAATGGAGATACTGTGGCATAAGGCCAAAACGTAATACTCAACATTGGGTGTGCCTGGATATGTGGGGGATGAGAGGCCCCTGATAACCTAATGGCGAGTACTCTACCCTACCAGTATCCCACAGATAAGATCCCCTATCCAGGGCCCCTCATTATCATAGGGCTCAAGCTCACAGTTCTGCAGACCTTGGAGCAGTGGGCTTCAGTTACCTGCCAGCCTATGGAATTATTCCAACAAGATGCTTATATCCTCCTGCAGAAATGAGGAACATGCCACCATTTTGACTATTTCAAAACCTGCCTCCCATAGCCTTGGGAGTCACTCTGTTCTTAGCTTCCACGTGATCCTGTGCAGCCTGTGGTGTGCTCCACACCACTGATGTGAGTACCTGTGACTAATAAATTGCCAGCAATCTCATGTATGTGGTGCAGGGTATTATCTGGACCTTTCTGCAATCCCAGGGTGGGGCTCCCTCCTGCATCAATGGGATGAATAGGAAGCCACTAAAACAAGCACAGGAGGAAAAGCATGGAATGAAACATGCACTTCTAAGTGGGCTCCTACCTTGACTAACTGAAGAGCTGGCACCAAAGCTCTCTGGAGAGTTCTGAGGTGGGCAGAGCCAGCCTCGGAGAGCCCTCCCCAAGTTGTAAGCGAGCTGTGGATCTGACATGCCAGCTGTTGGTTGCTGATCGAGGGCTGCCCAGAACCATAAATTCTCCCATATCTCAGGCAAAGGGACTCAGCACACTTGAAAAAGCCCTCAGGCAAAGGGATACCAAGCCTGGCAATGGAACCTGGCTGGAGACTCTACAGCGGTAAGGCCAGAGGGACGCAGAAAGATTCCTGCCACGAGGATGTAGGAAGCAGCGGTCCACTATGCCAAGATCTTGTTTGTGCCCGATTTTCCCCACAAAATCTACTAACCCACATATAGAAACACTCCATCTTTCAATACAGATAAAAGAGAGAAAGGGGATAGGGAAGAAGCATGCGCACACCAAAGTTAGAAGCAGCATGATGCGGTGCCGCTCCAACTCTGTCCTCCCCAGCATCTAGGACTGAGGGCTGTCTTCCCTGTAGCACATAGCAGACCCTTCTGGACAGCTTGCTTACCACTGAGGGCTCTCAACCCCCCAGACTCTCAGGAAGAAGCCACCTGGGTGAGGCCTGGGAACCTGCACCCCTAATGTGTTATCTGGTGAAGCTGATGGTACCTGCAGAGGGACCACATCTGGCCCTAAGCCAGCGCTGCACAACCAAAACTCTTCAAATGCAGAGAAAACTCTGGGACCCACCAGCAACACCTAAGGGAAAGGCACAGAAGAAACTCTGCGGCTTTGTCTTTGCTGCCTTGTATGTAGAGGTAATGAGATTTCCTTCACACAAATCAAAGTCAAGTCCGACTGGGGCCAAAACAAGTGCAGTTATGAGCAGCGTAATGATGCTTCGGTTCATGACAATTTGTACATACGACAGGGATCCTATAAGAATGTCATGGACTAAAAAATTCCTACTGCCCAGTGGTATGGAGGCCATGGAAATGTGCAATGCATCACTAAAGTGTTGGTGGTGATACGCTGGTGCAGATGAACTGACTGCACTGTCAGTCAGCTGAAAGCACGAAGCTAACAATTAAATATAGCATATAACAACTGATATGATAGTAAAGGGCTGTTACCAGATTACATGCTTTCTGTGCTATACCTTTTATCATTGCTTTAGGCTATATTCCCATTTGTAACAATAAATTTACTGTAGAACAGTATATAATGTCATTCCGGCAGGAGCCTGGTATATTTCATGCTTAACCACATCACTCAAGAAGCCATGTGTGGTAGCTGAACTACTCTGGTGATGGCAAACCTTTTAGAGCTTTCAGTGATAACAGCCTGCTGTGGCACACATGCCATAGGTTCGCCACCACAGAACTTACACTCTCTAGGCTTGGATGGTAGGCATACTCTTGGATAGTCACACAATGACAAAATTGGCTAATGACAAATTGCTCAGAATGTACCCTCACCACAGAGCAATGTGTAGTTGTTTCCAAGGATGGTAGCCAAATGTGAGATCAGCCAAGATCCTGAGATATGTGGACATTCTCTCCTACAGATAGAACAATGTGGAGTTTTCAAGGGAGACAATACTGAGAACCAGTACCAGGGTCATGCTCATACAAGCAGCAGGCAGAGCCCTACACTGCCACCTCTTCCCCTTAAAGAGGCAGGAGCAGGCACCCATTGCAATGGCCTGGCATCTATTTTATGCAGATCTGCATGTTCATGTAGAAAAACCCTACCTAGCACTTTTTCTCTGTGCCTGGAATTCAGCTATACAAGAAGAAATACACAAGAGTCCTACTTGTGTGAAAAAAGGAATAGGACTTGAGTTTACTGTTGGAGTGCTTCAAGACATTGTTTTGACTTCATTTTAAGCTCTATTAACTTTTAGCATTATTCCTAACAGTTTTTCTTACATACCAGCTGAATGACTGGACCTCTCTCAATGTTGATTTCCTTAACTATTGTAACATGCATCCCATGGGTGGCTTGTGATGATGAAGTTCTATGCTTCAAGTGTTCAACTGGGCGTGTCCTGCGGCACCTGCCTTTGCTCCTGCCCCTCCCTCCCAACAATCTGGTCTCCTCCTTTGTTGTTGAGATGACTGTTAATTCTCTGTACAATTAGACACATTATGAATCCTAGCAGTCATTCATTCCCTCATTTAACAACAAACGCTTCTTTTTATTTGCGATATGATATTAAGTAAGTGTTGGACATATGCAGATACTAGGCAGTCCCTCCTGAAGATGCACAGCTCTCAGTGTTCCTAAGAGAAGGGAAAATAGAGTCTTTTTTCTGTGGAGTGGTAATGAGCTCTACAGAGAAGCACAGAAGGAGAAAGATAGAGATAGGGAGGGGGAGCACCTGGAAGACTTCCCAGTGGAAGGGACAGCTGAGCTAGGTGTCCCAGAAAGAGAAAAGAACCAGCCAGTTAGAGGAGTAGGCCTACCGTAAGGAACAAGTACAGTATCAGGGCTCAGAGACCAGATAGCAGGACACATCTAAGTCCCTGCTGGCACTGTGGTCATCCAAGGAGAATAAATGATAGTTAAATCCAAGGAAGCAGGTAATACATGGACTAAGACCCGTTCACTGACCACATCTGTGATCACCTCAGCAGAAAGACAGTCCAGACATCCGAAGGTAGGGCAGAAGGTGGGCCATTACAACTTGAGCAATGAACTGGAGCTGAACATAAACATCCTGTGTGGTTTTGTGGCCTGAGCTGCAGATCCCACACTTCCTGTTGCGTTGGAGAATTCATGCATAAACCATGAGCGTACAAACAGAACACAGAGGTTCACTGCTATCCGTTTATATCTACTACGTGCAGATACATCTCTGTACATTTATATTTCCTACGTTGTAGTATGTCTATCACCCTTATGATCTATCAATTGCTGCACATGTATACAGTTTCCTGTTTAGGGATAGAATATTCCAGTACCAACATTAATCTCAGTATCAATACCCCCACATATTCCTGTGTGCTTTATCTTTCTATCACATTTTAGACTGAGCACTTCAAGGAACATCTAGTCCTTTGTTCTATAATACCCCCTTTTCTTCAAAGTATCCCTGTTCTTATTAATAGTGTTTCACTATTAGGTTTACACTAATGCAGCACTTGCTTGATGCTATCAGGACTTCTGTTCATGGAGGACCATGTATTGACAGTTCCAAAACCCATTAGTAATTCCCTTTCCTTTAATTTCCTCTAACATACAGGCTACAACAGCTATGCTATTTCTCTCTAAACATCTTCCAGCCAGGGTGGGCATGTAAAAATTACAGCCAAAATGATTTAGGCAGAAATCTTTGGGCCATCTTTCCCATTACAGAACAAAGCCTCATTAGGAGGAAGCCCTTAGCCATCAATGCAGATTGTCCAGGGGCAACCATCCTTGGCAGACATATTGGCATGATGCGCATTCACGAGCACAGTGGAGCAGAGAGACGGAGGCTCCTGGGGTACTGACAACTGACTCAAGGGAGCTGTTGTATTTCCCTGGACCCTGCTTGCTGAGTGACAGACTTAAGCCTTGCTGCCACACTTCCTGTTGCACACTGCTACGGGCATTTACAGATGTCATCTTTCTGGCACCTCCTTGGGACCATGCTCTGTGTGACCTGTGAGGTCAGGGAGCTCTCCAATCCCATGTTGCCCTCTGATGACCCATAGCTAGGCAACTCCAAGTGTACTCAAGGCAGAGTGCTCCCTTGTTGCGACGCAGCCTCTAGCACAACACGGCTCCTGCTGAGAAGACCAAGCATGTAACTCTGCAGTCTACATACAGAAGGACTCAAAAACTTGCCTGGACAAGAAAGCATAAAGTTGCTCAGATCACACCAGTAAGAGTAGATGTGTACTTCTCCCCTCCCCTGCCACCACAAGCCAGTGCATAAAATTCCTGAAGAAGAGGAGACATGGGAGAGGAAGAAAAGAAGCACCTGAACAGAATGCCAAGTGTATAGGAAGAGAAAGCTCCAGAACTCATGAAGGCAAATGAGGGGTGACACGGCTTATTTAAAATTGGCAGCACCTGACTGAGGTATTCTGAAGTTCAAAGACTGAAGTAGGACCAGGAATGCTCATTTGTGTCACCCACCACAAATGATAATTATGCATGTGGTGGCCAGTTTTAAAACTCTGAGAAAGGTCATAAAACTGTGAGTGAGCGAAGGAAGTCTGGACTGGGCAATAGTAAAAGTTATAGACTAAGCACTTTCTCTGCAACTCAGCTGCAAACTAAATAAACACTAAACTACCAAATGCAAGGTTCTCAAACATTTTCCCGAGGAACCCTTTTTAAGTTGATAAGATTTCACAGAAATTTGACCAATCTGTATGAGAGAGCTGTATCACTGAATGAAACACAGTAGGAAACCCAAAGTGCCATCGGGTCCCCCCTCACCCTGTCAATGTCCTCTGAGAAAGCCCATGTTCTTGATATCACAAGGCTGGGTGGCCTCCTGGGTCCCTTCCAGCCAAAACTGCCTTAACAGAATGAGAAGAATTAGCAGAAATCTCTGTGGCCGATCCTTACCGTGTGACATGGTCAAGTAGATTCCACCTGAGTGAGCTCAGAGGAAAAAAAGTTGGGCAGGTATTTTGAACCACACTTGTTACCTTTATATAAAAGGAATTTCTGCACAGTGCTGTCTTCAAGGTATTTTAAGCACATTACTTCATGGTGTGACCACAATCGTGATATACTAACTCAAATGGAGTCATTTTAGTGAACAAATAAATAACAAATTTTAAAAGGGAGGGAAGTGTGATTGTAACATAGCTTTCCTTGGATTTTGGAAGACAGAGGCTGCCACAGCTATGGTAAAATTAATTAATTAATTAATTAGGAGGAAAGCAATGAAGAATCCACTATAAAAACAAAGGAGAAATTCAAAAACTGGTGTTGAGAGCCTTGCTCTCCTCAAAATAGCCTTGGAAGGTAGGCATACTGAGTTCAAGTTCCAAGGCTCCAAGCTGGATATCTGATCCGCTACCTGTGTGGTCTTAGCTACATCTCTCAGTCTCTCTGTACCTCATTTTCTTCTTTTGTGATAGCGAAAGTAACTCAACTAACATTTATTCAGGGTCTTCTTTGTATCTGGTATGATTCCAGCCACAGTTATAAAACAAACAGAAACTTCGTCCTTAGTGGGAGGGGGCAGACACAAAATATACCTCCTGTTGTATATGGTGAAAAGTTGGACTGGGTAGAATAAAGCAAGGAAAGGGTGAGTCACGAGCAGGATTAGAGGTAGAAATGGCCCAGAAAACATGATGAAGCAGAAAGCTTTCTGATCTGACAACTTGAAGAAGAAATGCTTCCATGAAGGAGAAAGCAGGCTAGGTGAGTGTTTGGGGGTACTGAGAGTTGGGGAGGAATGGTCCAGGCACAGAGCTCCATCAGAAAAAGGAACCTGAGCAAAGAATGTTCTAGAAATAGCTAAAAGTTTCTTGTGCCTGAAACACAACAAGCAAAAGTGGAGCTGGAAGGGATGAAGTCATGGAGGCACTGAGGGCCAGATTTAATGACCACTGAAAAGACTTTGGCTTTTGTTCAGAGAAAAGCATAGAGTTATAGAGGAGAGTGACAGGAGGGGGTTTATATTTTAAAAAACACTGAGCATGCTGTTTTGAGAACAGACACTAGAAGGGCCCAAGTTCTGAAGCAATTACAACAATCTAAGTAGATGGGTGGATACGGGCCTTTCTGCTCCACCAGTTTGTAATGATGTCAGGCATATAAATGCAAGATACAAGACACTAAAGGCATTTCAGATACATTATCATTGCCATCGTGTGACCTTTATGCCAAAAACATGCTAGTAGAAATAAATGCAGCTGGTAAATGCAGTTGTATATTATGAGCTCACAGACAGTGATAAAGATGCACTTTTCAGCTTTTCAAAGAACTGATGGCAGGTTGGTGTCATATTTAGAGCTGATTTAATGACTCAAGGAAACAAATGACTGGGGCCATAGGCAGGTCATGTCCCAACTTTTCCAGCTTCTTTATGTGATTTGGGAAACTAATAAAATATTCTGTATCTTTAAAAAAAAAAAGTTGTCTACGACCATACCACCCCGAACATGCCCGATCTTGTCTTTAAAAAAAAGTACATTCCCTCACCAGGACAAAAGTTCAACACTACATCAACTCATTCACTTGTACGTAATTAACATCAAGAACTGTTTGACTCACAAACATGCACACACACACACACACACACACACACACACACACACACAGACACGCATACAATATCTTACTTCAAAAACTGTTGAACTCTGATGGAAAAAAATAATGGCATCATTAATTTATTTATTTGTAAGGTTGAAGCTATGAGATACAGTTTTAATATTCAACTATTAAGGGCATTAAAATCAAAACAAAGATATTCCATTTTCACTCATCAAACTAAAAAGAAACAGGAACTGGAAGCCTGAGGAATCTCAAACAGCTGGGGTGAGGTGCTTGTGCCACGAGGGGCCAGCTAACATAAAAGGGCCCTAACCCATCTCCAGCCATCCCTCAACCACACCAGGCAGTAGAGTTGCTAGTGAAATGGAAGCAGAGAAACTGCACCCTTGATACATCAAGGACCGAGGAGGGTGGTTATGGGGGAATGAAAGGATCTGTGGTAAACAGATGGCAAAGGGGAGGTAACAACCAGGAATCAGGAAGTAAGCTCTGTGAAGTCAGAAACTTGTATATGTTTTCTTCTGGGTGCCTCTACTGTAAAGAGGAGCCTAGCAGGTAGGCAGCAGGTGAGGAAACGGTTCCCTAGATATTTATTGGATGAATAAATGAACGAATTCATGAATTCAAGCAAAATTAGAGCGGCATCAGATTTCTCAATGGCAGCTTGAGACACTAAAAGCCAGTTGAGGAGTGGCTTGGTTGTCTGAGAGAAAGTGACTTCCACTTAACTTTTATGAAATTTAAAGATGAGATAAAGCAGATTGCAAGTTTAAGAGTTGATTTTCCATAATGTCCTTTCTCAGGAAGCTGCTAACATGATGTAGCAGCATATAAGAAAATACTGAGACTAGGGACACCAATCCCTACTGAAGGGAGACACTAAAAAGAATTCCACAACAGTCCTGAGATGAAAGTCCAGCATCACAAGGAACAGGCTGTCCTGACTGGGGCAGCACAGCATGTGTGCTCTAAGGATGTTTTCTAGAAAAAGAAATTGAACTGACTGTTGGATTGTGCTATTTGATGGTTGGTTGTTCTAAGGCGGATTTTGCAGCACTTTGGGAAAATCTGGGGTAAAATCTATGACAGCTATTCACAAGGCCAAGCAAACAAAAATTAAGCAAGAGAAAAACAAAGAACAAAAAGGAGAGGTAATCATAGACTAGCACATGGGTCCAGCTGTAAATAACATTACAAACCCATAGTAGAATAACTGAATACAGAATTCATTGGAATTTGCCATAGCAGTACTAGAACAGTGAGAAGAAATGTAGGTGTATGCATCTGTCTGTGTGTCTGTCTTTTGATGATGGGATAAAAAATAAAATAAAATAAAATACAAGAACTAAATCTTTTCCTGGCAGCCACTTGTGCTGGTCCAAACCACATGTTTTTCTAGAAAAATAAAGATTATTTACTGGCACACTTGGACTTTTTAAACTATTTAATGGACTATTCATCCAAAAACAAAAATTGACATGAAAATTGGGCACTGTGGCTTATATCTCAGACTCTGTAATTAAAGTAAACATGAGATTCAAGTTTGTCTAAATATAAAGTGCAGTTCTTATTAGAGTACATGCCATTAATAATTTGGACACCCTAGATAGAGGCAGAATATAATGAGGTAGCTTTGACGGACTGCTCACTCAAGACAAAAAAGGGAGCTCTCCCTGGTGAAAGCCTTCCTCTGTGCCAGGCTGTGTGGACACCATTACTCATTTACTCCTGCCTACTATCTTCCTTGCCTACAGCCTTGGGAGTGAAGACAGCATGAAGATTATATCCCAAGGTCACATAGTTATGATGTTACCAAGCTTCTGGATGAATGTATTCCCCTGAGAGTCAAATATAACCTGTTCTGAAACTATTTCATTGCTATTTTATTTTTTCTCATTAAAATGAATAAAAATTAAAATAAAATAAAACATTACATAGCAATGTTTACTCAGAAAAAAAAAGAAGTGAAACCTTTAGAAGATGATGGAATCTGAAGGTACAACCCTACTAAATGTGATTAGTGACCTTATAAGAGGCAGGGGGGAGAGCTATTTTTCTTTTTTTGCCATGAAGGGATGCAGCCAGCAGGCACCACCTGTGTATGACAGGTCTTCACCAGACATCATATCTGCTGGCCCTTGATTCTACTTCCCAGTCTCCAGAACAATTAGAAACTAATTTCCATTGTTTATAAATCACTCAATCTAAGTCTAAGTGGACTAAAATGTTAAGTAAACTTCCTAAAATCACACAAGATAACGTTATGGACCAAATGTTCCTCTCTTACTACAGTTCATAGGCAGAAGCCACATCATATGTCCCCCCACCCCTTGTAATGGCATCTAGAAATGGGGACTTACAGAAGTGATTAGTTTTGATGAGATCACAAAGACAGGCTCCTGGTTGGCTGGGATTTTCTGACAAGAAGAGATACCAGAGTGACCCCTCCCCCAACTCTCTTCCCCATGTAGCACACAGGCAGAAGGCAGCTGCTTGCAAGCCAGGAAGAGGGCCGTGACAGAACTCAACCATGCAGGCACCCTGATCTCAGACTCTAGCTTCTAAGACTGCAATAAAGTATATTTTCATTTAAGCAACACGGTCTGTAGTATTTTTGTTAAGATAACCCAAGTAGGCTAAGGCTGAGAAAACATGAGACTCTAAAGATGGGATTTTTTTCCATCAAAGTCTGTATGGAAGTTGCTTTTCCACTACACAAATAGCACATTAACCCTCATCACTGAGAAGACAGGCCCTCCAGGCCATTTGGGGATTCCTCAGCACGAACCACTCTCTGTGGCTACATGCTCTTCCCTCACCCCAAAATGCGAATGTTGAGCTACACCTACTGTCTTGGAATGTAATCATACTTGGAGACGGGGGCTGTAAGGGGATGATTAAGATGAAAGGAGGGAATGTGTGTGGCTGTGGTCCAGTAAAACTGGTGTCTTCATAAGAAGAAATCTGGACACAGACATGGAGGGAAGACGTGAAGATCTCAGGAGAGGGAGGTCATGCAGCAGCCAAGAAGAGACACCAGAAGACTCTTCAGAGCCAGCAACTGCTTTGAAGATAACAATATAAAATATAATAAGCATGGTTAATTTCCTATTCTCTTGTTATAAAATTCCATATTATTTTTATTGGTCCTTTTTATTCTTTTGTAAATAGCAATGACAATTTTTTAAAAGGCAGGAACAAAGGCTCTGCTCTTCGACTTCCAGTCTTCCGAATGGTGACAGAAATGTTTCTTTTGTTTCAGTTGCTTGGTCTGGCACCCTTACAACTGCCCAAGCCAACTAACACTACAGTCTGTGACTGCATGTACTCCTGGCTTTCATGAGGCTGCTGCACCAGCCCAACTCCACTCAGTCACCACAACTTCAAGATTCTGACCCATTTGTGTGTCCTTAAGTTCATCTGTAACCCCAGGGTGTGGGCATGAACTCAGGTGCATCCTAATTTCTGGCCACCTCAGGCTCTCTGCCTTTCCATTTAACCTCTTCTCCCTTTGATTCAACCTCTTCCCCCTTTGGTTCAACCTCTACATGGGGGATGTCCACAAGATGCCCCGACCGGTCCAAATCAGGTGCTGGTCCAAGTGTCACGCTAAATATTCACAGTGCAGTCAAATACTCAGGCTAGCAGCACCTCTGGTGTTTCTGGGAGTAGGGCAGAGGTTCCATGGAGCACCGAGGATGCAACTTGCCACCCACCCAATTCTGCAGCAACTGGCAAGGCCGTCTGCACTGGGAGTGGCCTGCTCTCAAGGAGACAAAAGCATTTCTCCCAATGCCAATATGATCTCATCATATCAAGGGCAAATATTCCCACGGATTCTCACAACCTTAAATACTTGAATTATTTGGGAAGGAGCTGTCCTTTGTTTTCTAATTACTTTTACTTTTTCACTCTTAAGCCCATTTCTCAACAGGTATCACAGGACACTGCCATGATAAAAGATGTTCCGTTTCACAAATATATTTTGTCATTCTGTTCTGTAAACATTTTCATGTGTTGAAAATGTCTATTTTGTACTCTGCTTGGTTGTAGAACTTCTACTTAAAACTTAGGCTGTAGGACCAGCCAAATAGCTCAATGGATTAAAGCGCCTGCAAGCAGGCACAGGGGCTGGGAGTTCTATCCCCGAACCTGCCGTGCTGGCCCCTCCCCGGGGGCACGCTGAGAAGGCAATTGAAACTGGGCGTGGTGGTGTGCGCCTATAATCCCAGTTCTTGGAAGGGTGTAAACAGGCAGATCTCTACAATCCTGATCTAGCAGTGAGATCCTGAACATCCTGTAGACCTTTCCCTAAAATACAAAAAATAATAATAATTGGGGTGCAACACAGACACCCTTACCCATCCAGCCCCCATGTCTTCCCTCCCCTGGACCTCTCCCTCTCCACGCCTGGATTTTTTTGAGGACAGCATTTACACTGAGTGGTCAGTACAGGTGCTGCCTCTTGCTCTCTGGATGAGGGGCTCCTCAAGGGAAGAGGCAGAGGACATTTCTTCAGGACTATGCCCACTTTGTATCCTGCCACTCTACCAGCTAAGCAAGAACCTAAGAAATTCTCTAGAGATCAGATGCCTGAAGTGCTTTGCCACAAATGCTGCTGAGCTGGGTTTTCTCACTGCCTCCCTAAAAAGAAAAAAAAAGAAAGATGTTTTTCCCCAAATCAAATTAGGTGCCACCTGCATATCCACCCTCATGGCACCCGGCCTCTAAGATAAGAGCTTGGGTCTCCTGCAGCACAAATATCCTCTGAACGGATGAATGAAGTCATTAATAACCTTTGACTGTGTGGGAGAGTCATTGCTGTGCTGGGAAGAATATTTTCCAGAGAAAAGAAAATGTACCTTTCCTTACTGAATCTGGATGGAATCATTTGGGTACAAGTCATTTCTTTTCTAAGAGGACTTAATGAAAGTCACAGTGAATGAGGTGAATGTGCTTGTCCCTGGGACTGTCTTAGAACAGAGCATAGTCCCACAGTCTGCTCTGGTTAGAATAAGGGTGATTCTAGGCCTATAACTGGGGAAAACACATACAGGCACTTACACACACACACACACACACACACACACACACACACCCCTTGTGCACATTAGGGGACTCTGACCTAGGTACAGCCAGGACTTCCAGGTCTACAGGGTACACTTTTCAAATCTGGCCTGGATGACGTCCTGTCTGGCCTGCCAATGCGACGTGCCCCTCTCCATGTGGCTTATTCTGCAAGTTCTTGCTGCTGCTCCACATTTGATTCATTGAGTCTGACTTCACAGTTTGACAGGATGCAAAGATCTTGGGCTGGCCTGCTGCCCTCAGGATGACACGTGGCTCCAGGCTGAGTTCCGTCATCGCCATCCTCTCCTCTCGGCCGAGGCACTGCACTCCCCAAAGCCTAAGTCATGAGGGATTGCTCATCACCTTTCTCCTCTAAGACCCCTTAAGTGTCTGTAAGAATCACCTTGCATCTCTCAAGGGGACACATCACAAGTCTCCGTCGTTTCGCTACCTAGAAACTTGGAACATAAGGAAGCACAGCTTCTAAAGTCAGTACCTTAATCGGCTATGTAGCCTGAAACAAGTAACTGGCCCATTTGGGCATCAGATTATATCTTCTGTGAAGTAGGAATACTGAGACTCCTGCATAATAATATTGCTGTCAGAACTAACTGAAGTCACATATAGAAAGCAGCTAAACACAGCATATAGCACCAAACTTAGTGACCACTAGCACTCCTGTAGCCTACTGAGCTTTCCACGCTGCCCTGTGTAGCACAGGCACCCACATATCAGTAACTAGTCTCTATATTAAATGAACAATTCAAACTTGGTATGCACTACCTAGAAAGGTAGGGGAAGTACAGGAAGCGTGAATGCTCAGGCAGAACTCTACACATCCTGCGTCTCACCTCAGGATACCATTGGTAAGCATGTAAATTACTTAAAGAGACTTTTTTAAAAAAATCTGGATATCTTCAAAAATACATAAATCTCTTGGCTATCCCAGAAACACAACTCCTTTTCTATGTCAAGCTACTTACACTCAAAGTTAACCCACATAGGCGCACACACACTCACATGAGGTCTGTAAGCCTACACGTTTCAAATCCTGGATACAAACAAGTAAGTGTGTGTTATCAAAAAAAAAAAAATCCCACATGTAGTAAGCTACAGTACACAAGTAAAGATATTTGATAACTTCACACTTGGACAACCATTGCCACAACTCAGTAGTAAAACATTTCTTCCAGCCCATATAAATCCCTGGATGTTCCGGAGTCAGGCCCAGTTCTGTCCTTTAGCTTCAAGTACAATATTTTGTATTTGACTTCTTTCTCTTGGCATGTTTCTGAGGTTCTCCTATTTGCACATGTTGTAGCATGTGCCTGTCTTTCATTCTTTTTGGTTGCTGAATAGTACTTCCTTCATGAATGGATATATCACATTTTGCTTGTGCATCCACCAGCATTTGGATTACTCCCATTGTTGGCCTGAACAATGTTGCTATGAGCATTCATAAACAAGTCACTCTTGTGGGCATATGTTTTTATCTTAGCTGAATACCCATGAGTGTAACTTATGTGTCACACAAGTTCATGTTCACCTTTTTAAGAAACTGCAAAAACATTTTCTAAGTAGTTGCATTTGGATTTTCACTGATATTTTAATTTAACCTCTACCTCCATGCAACATCTGTATCTGTCACCTGCTGCCCAGTTTTTAAAAGGCTACTCTTCCCCCAATCATCAGTGTCAGTGCAGTGGTTAGCGAGCAGGTGGAACCATATGTGAAATAGAGATATCACTGTGGTCAAGCCC